>NC_135960.1:39962701-40303427 GCF_053455715.1 Rhinoraja longicauda
AGGCCCTTCGGCCCACCGAGTCCGCGCCGACCAGCGATAACCTCGTACAATAGCACTATCCTACACACTAGGGACAATTTACAATGAACAGAAGCCAATTAACGTACAAACGCGAACTTTTTTGGAAAGTGTGAGTAAACCAGAGCACCCAAAGGAAACCCATGCGGTCACAGGGAGAACGTACAAACTCCATACAGACAGCACCCATATTCGGGATAGAACCCGGGGCCCTGGCGTTGTAATGCAGCAAAACTACCGCTGTGCTGCCCAGGTTGATGGAGATTTTCAACAGAAGTGTCAATAGTGTGACAAGCTGAGCAGTATCTAGGGCCACTGGGGCAGTTGGTAAGATTTAGCATAGAATATCGAACAATACAGCACAGGAACGGGCTCCTCGGCACACAATGTTTGTGCCAAACATGATGCTAAGTTAAACTGATCTCATCTACGTGCATATGCTCCATATCCCTCTATTCCCTGTACTTCCATGCACCTATCTAAAGGCCTCTGAAAGGCCACTACCATATCTGCCTCCAACCACCACTTCTGGCAATGTTTTCCAGGCACCCGCTACTCTCTGTGTAAAAAACTTGCCCGCACATCTCCATTAACCCTTCTCCCTCTCACTTTATAGCTATGCCCTCTAATGTTGGGCATTTCCACCTTGGGGAAAAAGGTTCTGACTGCCTATCCTATCTGTGCCTCTCATAATTGTATATACTTCTATCACGCCTCCCCCCAACCTCCAATGTTCCAGAGAAAACAGTCCACGTCTATCCGACTTCTCCCTGGCAGCATTCTTGTAAACTTCCACTGCACCCTCTCCAAAGCCTTCACATCTTTCCTGCAACGGGGGCGACCAGAACTACAAGCAATGTTCCAAATCGGCCTCACCAAAGTACTATGGAGCTGCATCATGACTTACTGACTCTTTTATTCAATGCCCATGGTGTGCTCAATGAAAGTGTAATACAAAACATGATCCTCTGCACGCTAATGGTAATCCATGGGGAAATATCTTGATGATTTCCCAGTGTTGGGCTGCAGCAAGTCCTTACTCCAGCGAGGAGAAATGGAATTGCATTTAGAAGTTGTGGCAAGTGGGAATGATGGACGGTTGTGGTGGTGAGGCGGGGATATTATTCGAGTCTTATGAAACAAATTATGACGCAACAGCTTGCTGTAAACTGCAAAGTCTTTGTCTCTAAGCAGGAGCAAAGAACCAGGGGACATAATTATGAGATTAAGATGTTTTGAGTGAACATGAGCTGAATGCTTGAGTGACATTTCTTATTACTGGGCTTTTTTATCTTCTAAACATTTCATTGTTCATGCTCCTTGTTATTTGTGTCTGACAAAAGTCTTCACAGTAAAGCACAGCATGAATGATTCCAGCTTACTCCAGGTCATACATTTTTCTATGCGACAGAGATGTCGATTTTAGTCCGAATCTTTGCCCCAGTGCTTATCCATTTCTCCACTGTTCATCATCAACAATTTTCTTTGGAGTTTGAGTTTATTTTACAAGAACAACAAAGAGATAAATAAAAGATAGACATAAAATGCTGGAGTAACTCAACAGGACAGGCAGCATCTCTGGAAAGATAAATAAACTGTCCTATTTTGAAACCAACAAGTTTCAGGTACACTAAAGTGCATCTGTCAGCAAGTTGCTGAACTTCTGACAGCAGTTGATGTTTGTCTGGGTCTGCATCCAGGAGGCACTTAGATAAGTGTGAGTCCTCTGTTAAGCAGCTACTCAGGATGAACTTCATCAGGGACCAATGTATCCCAGACCTTTTTAGCAAACGCCCAGTCCACAAATAAGTGAATCATCTTCTCCTTTCCACCATAGACATTCAAAGTACAGTGAGAGCGAGACTCTGGCCATGCAGCAAGATCTGATGTGGAGGACTGTTAGTCAGGTGAAATCTTGTTGCTTGCTGGTGAGTTTTGGCCTTGAGGCATTCTACCAAATTACTTTGACAGTCTTCGAGGGAAACCACCTGCCAGTATGAGTTGAGTTATGAGTTGAGTTGAGTTGAGTTTATTGTTACGTGTACTGAGGTAGAGTGAAAAGCTTTTTACGTGTTAGCCAGTCAGCAGAAAGGCAATATGTGATTATCGAGCCACCCACAGTGTACAGATACATGATAAAGGGAATAATGTGAATAACCTTCAGTGCAAGATAAAGCCAGCAAAGTCTGATCATCGACAGTCCAATGAGGTAGATTGTAGTTTAGAACTGCATTCCAGTTGTTGGTAGGATGGCTCAGTTGCCTGATAGCATCCATCGTGTCCAGCAAGATGTTCTGTGCAGACCACTGTTTGATGAACTTGTGGTCAAAGGTGTTTTTTTCTGTAGAAACATTTCTATGAAGGTCAGGTAGTGGGACGGTCCATTTGAAAGGGACATTGCATGGTATCGGAGCCAGGCCCATCCTTTGCAACACAGGGCCGGTAACACCTCATCATGGAGTAACACTTGCTGTCTGCATACTTTGGGTCTCTGTATAGTCCGATGGAGCCGCACGCACAGACAGCCATCAGGATGAGGATTATCGAATGTCAGCTTATCCGGCCTCTATCCCTGGAGACTTGTACAATTGATGGATGCAATTTATCCTGGATAAATAGATGAAACAGAAGATGGCTTGGGTAACTGCCAAGGCAGAAGAGTGGGGTATGAGCCACACCTGTAACATGTACAGCAACACCCAGAGCACCTTGCACCTGATGACCAGGCTCTTACTAGACATTGAGAGGGACTATCCCCCCCATAGCATTGCCTATCTACTCCAGCCCATTACAGGACGCAGCCACTTTGATCCAGATCCCTCGTTCACCAAAGGATAGTGACCACCCACACCCCACATTCTTTGAACGCACACTTGGACCAAACGCACCTGCTCCTCCCAGCTCACCATTACGGTAAATATTTTTAACAAATCTATCTCGTTGATTCCCTCCCAAACCTTTTCCCTCTCTAAGGGGTACCTCCCAGCTCGTGTGCAGAACTGATTCTTCTGAGTGCAGCTGATGCTAACATTGCTGCCCCAGGCTAACAGGCACTGTGTTCATATTTGCACTTCCAATTGACTCAGGCTTGGGTACAGTATTCACAGTGAACCATAGGCCTTTATCAATACGGTGAGTGGGGTATACATGGTTTATAGAGAAGATCCACTTCCTGCCAACCATGCTGGTTCAGAGGCCATTCAGCATCTTAAAGATGGATGCAGTGTGGCCGAATCTCTAGGTTACACCTCTTGTTCTTGCAAGTTTGTGCTATTTTAATATATACAGTGGGAAGCTGCAGGAAACCGTGAGCCCTTTTTGAACTGTTAAAATGCACTGCAGCATATTCTTTTGATATCTGGCGCTTCTGAAACATAAACTAATAGGAAGAAACAAACCGATGATCTCTTGCAGTTAATAAAACTTTGAAAGCACCGCATTTTTGGGGTATTTTGTGACCTGTCTAATTGATTGGCAGGTAGAAAGGCGAGGATTTGACTCTTCCTACAGTCCTCTAGGTCATGTTCTGCACCATTTTATTCAACTTCACAGGGTTTCCTTGCGTAAATCTCTGAGATATGTGGATTAGTGAGGAGGAGCCTGGAATATGAGACAGGATGAAGACGTCACTGAGGAAAAGAGGAATCCTGTTATACTGGTATGTTGGGCCACTCCTTTGGAATTGTTTAATTAGTCCCTATCTTTATAGAACCAAAGAAAATATGAGAGGAATTGTCAAGTTGCAAGGTTAGTTTTGTTTTACATGTGATTTCTGTTTTCAAAAGATTTCCCCACCTAAAATACTTCACGATCTTAAGAACACCACCCAATGATGCACCAAAAAAATGTTAACTAGAAGTATTCCAGTTCAATTCCAGAGCTTTAGAGATACAGCACGGAAACAGGCCCTTCGGCCCACCGAGGCCACGCTGGTCATCGATCACCAATTCACACGTGTTCAATAATATCCCACTTTCGCATCCACTCCCAACACGTTACAGGCAATTTAATCTACAAACCCGCATGTCTTTGGGATGTTGGAGGATGCCAGAGTCACTCAGACGAAACCCAAGTGGTCACAAGGAGAATGTGCAAACTTCACACTGACAGCACCCGAGGTCAGGGTTGAACCCACGTCTCTGGTGCTGTGAGGCAGCAGTTCTACCAGCTATGCCACTGCGCTGCCTTTCGAGTTAGTTGGTCAGATCAGAAACAACAATTTTGTGACCTTTGGTCTCAGTGCCCCAGGGGTGAGGAGGAGACATTAAACTGCCCTTGACACAATGTCTGTTGAATAGATTGCTTGTGGCTGTCAATCGGACAGGACAGGGTAGAGCTTGGCTCGTCTGTCATGATTCTACCTTCGCTCACCCTCCAACATTATTGATGTGCGTGTGTGAGTGTGTGTGTGTGTGTGTGTGTGTGTGTGTGTGTATGTGTGTGCGTGTGTGCATGTCTGCACACTTGAATGTCCACAGGTGTACATGTGCAAGGTCATAGAAGTCACAGAAGACCAAGGAGCTGATCATCAACTTCCGTAGGTCACATAACGGGGAATATGCCCCGATCTCTATCAACGGGGACAGTGTGGAGAGAGTGTCCAGCTTCAAGTTTCTAGGCACTCACATTTCGGAGGACCTAACATGGTCCAATAACACTGCTGCGCTGGTCAAGAAGGCACAGCAAAGACTGTTCTACCTAAGAACACTGAAAAAGTCTGGTCTACCCCAACAGCTGCTGACGACCTTCTACCGCTGCACCATAGGGAGCATCCTAATGTATGGCATCCCTGTGTGGTATCTCAGCTGTACGGAGGCAGAAAGGAAAGCTCTACAGCGGGTAGTCCATAGAGCTCAGAGGACCATCGGAACACAGCTACCAGACTTGGAGGGCATCTACAACACACGATGCCTCAGAAAAGCCACCAGCATCCACAAAGACTCTTCACACCCCTGCAACAGTCTGTTTGAACTCCTTCCATCGGGCAGACGATACAAGGCCTTCTACACCCACACCTCCAGACTCAGGAACAGCTTCATCCCCAGGGCCATAGCTGCTATGAACCGGTCCTGCTGAGCCGGATGGTCACAATGCATAGTGATCCGGCACAGATCAACTTGCACTTTATCCTGTCTAAAACTGTTACAATTGTTTCGTTGGGTTGCTGTTGTCTAAATTAATTAAATTATTGCATCGTATGGGAGGCGCATTCCCAATCTCGTTGTACCCCTGGGTACAATGACAATAAAGATATATTGTATTGTATTGTATTGTATTGTATTGTGTGTGGTGGTGCATGCATTTATGTGTGTGTGAGTGTGCTTCTGTGTGTTTGTGCATGCGTATGAGATCAACGTGTGTAAAATGAAGGATAATCGGTGAAAGTATAAGAGATGTGCGGCTACAGTTGGCAATGCAGGTAAGACAGAGACAGCATAACAGCATCTTTAGGAAAAGTGTAACACAAAAAGCCAACTTAAGAAACTGGTATTTCATAAAATAAGACTAAGATTCAGCTAAGTTTTTATCCATTGGTTTTCTAACCCATCTCTCCTTTTATCAAGGCCAGCTTGTATTTGTTTAATACCACCATTATAATAAAACATTGTGCAGTAATGAAGTAAAGGCACTTCGCAAGATTGATCATCAGTGAAAGTTAGCACTGAGTCACAGAAGAACTTATTAAGCAGGCAGAAAATTGTCAAAGAAAGAGATTTTATTTGATAGTTCAGCCTGGACATTCCTGCCATGGCTTCATATTACACCGGGGACCAATGCACAGATTCTCGCCCAATTCTCTTTCACCCCACCCCCTCTCTTTGTGTTCTAATTGGAGCGACATTAAGCAATCATTCTAATGAACGATGGAAAGTCTGTGGACAAGTTACGCCAAATCAGTAATCAAATAAAGATATGGGAATGCAGACGTGGGAAGGTTCCTACATTCATAAATATTACAATACCCTGTTTATCATGAAATGAAAAAATTGTTTTCAGTTGTAAAACACAGAAATTAAGATGTTAATTTGTCCCCAGGTTCTATCTGTGATAATCTATTTTATGCTTAAACATTATAAGTTATTGTTCTGCTGTTTTCTCAGGAAAAAAAAAAAAGAAAATAGTTTTATAACATGAAGAGGTGCAAACTTTTGATAAAATACTTACAGTAGTCCAGGCTGTCTCTTTATCTCTGTTTTATATCTGCAGACTGTTAGAAAATTGAGAAAAGAAACATTTGAATTTCCTACTCCATTTGATAGATGTAAAACTCATATTCTGACTTCTTTTGCACTAAATAAAATTTAAGCAACAAAATTAATTTCACACAAGCTACTTTATTCATTTGTGAACAGAATTTACATCTCTCCTAATACAGCTTTAAACATTTTACAAATATAGATACATTTGCTAATAAAACACAAATATCTGAATTAGCAATAATATCTTTATTGGAACTGATCTTTCTCACATACGTTTTGGAATCTATTGGATCTTTTGCATGGTAATAATCTTGCAAACATTAAAGGATGATAGAGAAATAAGCAGAAATAAGCAGTCTGCAGAAGGGTCTCGATCTAAAATGTCATCTGTCCATTTCCCTTCACAGATTCTGCCTGATCTGCTGAGTTCCACCAGCAATTTGTTTTTGCCCAAGATTCCAGCATCTACGATCTCTTGTGTCTGTATTAGAGAAATGACTGATTTAAAGAAGACTGCGCCGTGGTGCAGCTTAGAGCTGCGGTCACACAGGTTCAGTGACCCAGGTTCACACCTAATCTCCAATGCTGCCTGCAAGGAGTTTGGAAGTTCACCCAAGCTCACACTTGTCAAAGGCATACAGGTTGGTAAGTCAACTAGCCAGTATAAACTGCACGTAGAGCATGGGTGAATAGTAGAATATGACACAAGTTGATGAGTTTACGGGTAGCACAAAATTGCATTAGTATTTCTGGGTTCTCGATGATTGGCACAACTTAATGATTAGAGGGCATGTTTTTGTGCTGTATGACTTTAAGAGAATGTGAAAGGGGAGCAAAGGTATTGCAACAGATTTTGTGAATGTGCTTCAAAAATTTAATCAAAGCGGAATAAATGAAAAAATGAACAAGGCATTGAAGACACAACAAAAATGATGAAGCAGCAAACTGTTAAAATGTGGGCTGAGATTCCATTGTATTTCCTTGCTCATTCGCAGCATTCACTCTGTAAAAGGTTTGTGACTTGATTCTAATACTGACTGCTTGACAGGAATGCAGAGGGCAGGTAGTTTAATTGCCAGCAGGGCACAAATTGCTACATTCCCAGTGCGATCTCCCTCCTCCCCTCCCCACTGCCATTTTAACCAGGTAGTCTGATTCTGCCGGTCCTTGTGAATTCATTTAAATAGGACACACATGGTATGGTTAAAAAATCTCCTGCACATTATCCTACAAATAAACTTAAGCAGCATTTTCAGTGGCATGCACTAGCACCTGCAACAAATACATCTTCCCTTAATGGATTGAAAGACACATTTCCAATTTCCAGATTGATGCTTTGTTTCAATATTTTTCCCTGCTTCCTTTTTGGTATTGGTTTATTATTGTCATGTGTACCGCAATACAGTGAAAAGCCTTGTTTTGCGTAGCTATCCGGGCAGATCATACCACACATGAGTACATTTAGTAGCGCAAAAGAGAAAATAAATGAATTGAAGAATATAATGTTACAGCTACATAGAGAATAAAGTAAGTGCACGGCTGCAATGGGGGTAGATTGGAAGATTGCAACTTCTTATTTGCAGACTGGACATAATTCTTACAGTTGTGCTCCCCACTGAACTGTAGAGTTTAAAATCTAAAGAACCAGGCTGGAGTATTCCGGATACTGAGACATGGAACAATTCTGACCTTTCATGGCCTTTCTCTCCTGATAGCCACCTTGAGTGTCACAATCCCTTTGGTTAAGCTTGTTGCCCATTCACAGGCCCGCTGTATCTCACACCTCATGTGGTTTTCCACAATAATTTCACCACATGGCCCATTCAAGGCTCTTCCAAAGATCGGCTGCCCACCAAAACTGCAGATCATGATCGAATCCTTCCACATCAACACAAAGGGGACAGTGCAGTTCAATGGCTGTTTCTCGGAGCCCTTCAACATCTGCAGTGGCGTCAAACAAGGCTGCGTCCTCGCTCCCACACTCCTGGGGTTTTCTTTGCTCTGCTCCTGAAACATGCCTTCGACACTGCAACAGAGGGGATCTACCTGCGTACTAGAACAGACGGCAGGCTCTTCAACCTCAACCGTCTCAGAGCCAAGACAAAAGTACGTGAAGCTCTCATCAGAGACATGTTGTTTGCCGATGACGCAGCAGTTGTGTCCCACACCCAGCAGGAACTACAGTCACTGATGGACCGCTTCTATTGGGCTTGCAAGGATTTCGGGCTGACCATCAGCCTGAAGAAGATGAACGTCCTGGGACAGGATACAGAGGCACCGCCTGTCACCACCATCAACGACGACGAACTCAGTGCCGTCCATCAGTTCACGTACCTCGGCTCCACTATCACCGACAACTTCTCCTTGGACACAGAGATTGACAAGAGGATCGGGAAGGCAGCTACAACTCTCGCTCGCCATGACAACTCAAATGTGGACCAATCCAAAGCTGACATTGAAGACAAAGATAGCAGTCTACAACGCCTGTGTCAACAGCACGCTGCTATACGGCAGTGAGACATGGACTACATATGCCAGACTGGATTGAAGACGCAACACCTTCCACCTTAGAAGCATCCGCTATATCCTGGGTATATCCTGGCAAGGCAGAGTGTCCAACGCCAAGATTCTGTCTCGCGCTGGCCTTCCGAGTATGTACACTACTCAGGCAGCACAGGCTGCGGTGGCTAGGCCATGTCCACCGCATGGAGGATGGCCGTATTCCAAAAGACATCCTCTATGGAGAGCTAACATCTGGGAGGAGAACCATCGGCCGCCCTCAGCTACGTTACAAGGATGTCTGCAAGAGAGATTTGAAGGTGCTAGACATCGATGTGGAGTCCTGGGAGAGCCTTGCAGCTGACCATACGAGGTGGAGAGGTACCCTGAACCAACATCTCAAAACGGGGGAAGAGAAACTGATGAACGCAGCGGCAGACAAGCGGGCATGCAGAAAGGAGCGCAGCAACTTCAACAGACCAGAGTCCACACACAGATGTGACCTTTGCGACAGAGACTGTCACTCCCGCATTGGCCTCTTCAGCCACAAGCGACGCTGCTCTACCCGAGGTGTGGAGCAAGCAGCCAACTAGGATGCATCACCCATGGTCAGCCTTGACCGAGGATTCACCACATTTTTCTTGTAGCAGAAGGAGCATGTCACAGAATCTATGATAGGATCACACCTGTAGATTGTTAATATTCTGCAATGTAAACCTCCATATTATATGTGACTTCAAAACATTAGAGGGCATATAAATTCACCCAGGAAAGCTCAATGTAGAATTTTAAGGGAATCAGGTTTGCCTCCTGGGAAACATTTTGTGCAGTTGGCTTCAGAAATGCTGGCAACAGATGTCTATCCCTCTACCAACTAATCTTCTCATTCACATTTCATTTTCCTTCTCTTTAAGTATTCTATTTGAAATTTGGAGACAACACTGTCTGAAAGTCGCCCGCACTCACAGGTATCTCCAAATACACACATTATCTTTCTCTCTCTCTCGCATTCTCCCATTGAAAGGGGTGCTTTTTCTAATTGCTTTAACATTTAGAAGTTCCTTTCCCAGCCTGTTCACATTCAGAGATGGCAACAATTCCAGTTCTCACACAAATAAGTGAGTGTCACACAGTGCTCACTCAATGTGATAGCACAAATAAAACTGACTAAAATAAATCTGCTATTCTTCTTTTGACTCGGAGAAAAATTGTCCATTTGAGATCATATCAGACTTGAACATGTGTAGGAAAGAATTGCAGATGCTGGTTTAAACCGAAGATAGACACCAAAAGGTGGAGTAACTCAGCGGGACAGGCAACATCTCTGGAGAGAAGGAATGGGTGATGTTTCTGGTCAAGACCCTTCTTCAGACTTGAACATTTTGGCTTGATCTTTGCTTTGGACTGAGATATGAAGTCAAATATCAAAGTTCTCACTTGCAATCTGAGTAAAAGATAAATTACGCAAATAAGAGTGAACAGCAGAAAACTAATTTCCACAGCATTCATGTGGATTTTATGAGAGTTTAAACTGAGGTAGTTAGAGTGATACAAAAGCAAAATACTGCAGATGCTGAAAATGAAAGCAGAAAATGCTAGAAATGCTCAGCAGATCAGTGAATAAGAGTGATGAAAAGTCACAGACCTACCCAGATACTGAATGGACAGTGAGGCATTCTGTGACTTTTATATGTGTCCAATGTTTTAGATATTTCAACAACATGATGTTGAAAGTGTCACCTCCCGGGAAAGATTTCCACCGAATGTGATATATTCCAACCAGCAAAGAATGCAGAAGAAAATCATCTCAGAAATTATTTGGAGCCAGGGAAAGGGAATTAATCCATTGAGAGCCCCTCAAGTACTTTCATGGGATGTCCCACTGCCAATTTTCAGAGAGCTTGGTGGGTGATCAAGAAGATTGGGTTATGACCAGTGTGGGAGGGTGGGCTTGGGGCAGTATTATCATGAGGGTTTTGTAGGACTTATCTGAGGTGCACTTGCTGTACTGAACATTACGAGTCAGGTTGCCTCTTACTCCCCTTAGAATCTTTCTTCCTCTTTGGAATGACATGATCCTGCATCTCCTGGATTATGCCCAGAAATTCCTGCCATTGCTGTTCCACCGTCATTCCTGCTAGGATACTTTTCCAGTTGACCTTGGCCAGCTCCTCTCTCATGCCTTCATAGTCCCCTTTGTTCAACTGCAACACTGACACTTCTGATCTAACCTTCTCCCTCTCAAATTGCTGATTAGAACTTATCATATTATGGTCACTACCTCCTAGTGGTTCCTTTACCTTGAGTTTCCTTATTAAATCTGGTTCATTGGACAACACTAAATCCAGAATTGCCTTCTCTCTGGTAGGCTCCAGTACCAGCTGCTCGAAGAATCCATCTCGGAGGCACTGTAGAAACTCCCTTTCTTGGGGTCCAGAACCAACCTGATTTTCCCAGTCTTCCTGCATATTGAAATCTCTAATAACCATAAAGGCATTACATTTGTTACATGCCAATTTTAACTCCTGCTGCAACTTGCACTCTATATCCAGGCTACCATTTGGGGGCCTGTAGATAACTCCCATTTATGTCTTCCACAATTCTATCCACAGCGACTCTGCATTGTCAGTCCGTATGTCACCCCTCGCAAGGGACTGAATTTCACCCCTCGCAAGGGACTGAATTTCATCCCTCACCAACGGAGCTACCCCAGCTCCTCTGCCCACCTGCCTGTCCTTTCTCTAGGACATATAACCCCTAATATTCAGTTGCCAGTGCCAATCCTCCTGCAGACATATCTCTGTAATCCCCACAATGTCAAATCTACCAATTTCTAACTGAGCCTCAAGCTCATCCACTTTACTTCTTATACTTCACGCATTCAAATAGAATACTTTTAATCCATTACTCACCTCACCTTTCACATCGATTCCTATTTCACTTGGCTATCCCATTGTGAGCTTTCTGTCTCGTAAATTCTGCTGTCTTTCTTAACCTTTTCTGTACTCTCGTTCCCTTTAGATCTGGGTGTCCTTGTTCATCAGTCACTGAAAGTAAGCATGCAGGTACAGCAGGCAGTGAAGAAAGCTAATGGCATGTTCATGACAAGAGGTGTTGAGTATAGAAGCAAAGAGGTCCTTCTGCAGTTGTACAGGGCCCTAGTGAGACCACACCCGGAGGCCAATTATAGACAATAGACAATAGGTGCAGGAGTAGGCCATTCGGCCCTTCAAGACAGCACCACCATTCAATGTGATCATGGCTGATCATTCTCAATCAGTACCCGGTTCCTGCCTTCTCCCCATACCCCCTGACTCCGCTATTCTTAAGAGCTCTATCTAGCTCTCTCTTGGCCTCCACTGCCTTCTGAGGCAGTGAATTCCACAGAATTACAACTCTCTGACAGAAAAAGTTTTTCCTCATCTCCGTTCTAAATGGCCTACCCCTTATTCTTAAACTGTGGCCCCTGGTTCTGGACTCCCCCAACATTGAGAATATGTTTCCTGCCTCTAACGTGTCCAACCCCTTAATACTCTTATATGTTTCGATAAGATCCCCTCTCATCCTTCTAAATTCCAGTGTATACAAGCCTAGCCGTTCCAGTCTTTCAACATATGACAGTCCTGCCATTCCGGGAATTAACCTAGTAAACCTTTGCTTGCACGCCCTCAATAGCAAGAATATCCTTCCTCAAATTTGGACACCAAAACTGCACACAGTACTCCAGGTGCGGTCTCACTAGGGCCCTGTACAACTGCAGGACCTCTTTGCTCCTATACTCAACTCCTCGTGTTATGAGGCTTGTCATTGGCTTTCTTCACTGCCTGCTGTACCCGCATGCTTCCTTTCAGTGACTGATGCACTAGGACACCCAGATCTCATTGTATGTCCCCTTTTCCTAACTTGACACCATTCAGATAATTTGCCTTCTTATTCTTACCACCAAAGTGGATAACCTCACGCTTATCCACATTAAACTGCATCTGCCATGCATCCGCCCACTCATATAACCGGTCCAAGTCACCCTGCAACCTCATAGCATCATCCTCACAGCTCACACTACCACCCAGCTTTGTATCATCTGCAAATTTGCTAATGGTACTTTTAATCCCTTCATCCAAGTCATTAATGTTTATTGTAAATAGATGCGGTCCCAGCACCGAGCCTTGCGGTACCCCACTAGTCACTGCCTGCCATTCTGAAAGGGACCCATTTATCCCCACTCTTTGCTTTCTGTCTGTCAACCAATTTTCTATCCATGTCAGTACCCTACCCCCTATACCATGTGCTCTAATTTTGCCCACTAATCTCCTATGTGGGACCTTGTCGAAGGCTTTCTGAAAGTCGAGGTACACCACATCCACTGGCTCTCCCCTGTCAATTTTCCTAGTTACATCCTCAAACAATTCCAGAAGATTAGTCAAGCATGGTTTCCCCTTCATAAATCCATGCTGACTCGGAACGATCCTGTTACTGCTATCCAAATGTTCCACAATATCGTCTTTTATAATTGACTCCAGCATCTTCCCCACCACTGATGTCAGACTAACTGGTCTATAATTTCCCGTTTTCTCTCTCCCTCCTTTCTTAAAAAGTGGGATAACATTAACTACCCTCCAATCCACAGGAACTGATCCTGAATCCATAGAACATTGGAAAATGATCATCAATGCATCCACAATTTCTAGAGCCACCTCCTTAAGTACCCTGGGATGCAGACCATCAGGCCCTGGGGATTTATTAGCCTTCAGTCCCATCAATCTACCCAACACCATTTCTTGCCTAATGTAAATCTCCTTCAGTTTCTCCGTCTGGCCACTAGAACATATGGGAGATTGTTTGTATCTTCCTTAGTGAAGACAGATCCAAAGTACCGGTTCAACTCATCTGCCATTTCCTTGTTCCCCATAATAAATTCCCCTGCTTCTGTCTTCAAGGGACCCACATTTGCCTTGACTATTTTTTTCCTCTTCACATACCTAAAGAAGCTTTTACTATCCTCCTTTATATTATTGGCTAGCTTACACTCGTACCTCATCTTTTCTCCCCGTATTGCCTTTTTAGTTATCTGTTGCTCTTTAAAAGATTCCCAATCCTCTGGCTTCCCACTCTTCTTTGCTATGATATACTTCTCTTTTATTTTTATGCTGTCCTTGACTGCCCTTGTCGGCACGGTTGCCTCTTACTCCCCTTAGAATCTTTCCTCCTCTTTGGGATGAATTGATCCTGCAACTTCTGCATTGTTCCCAGGAATACCTGCCTTTGCTGTTCTACCGTCTTCCCTGCTAGGGTCTCTTTCCTGTCAAATCTGGCCATCTCCTGCCTCATGCCTCTGTAATCCCCTTTGCTATACTGTAATACTGACACTTCCGATTTCTGGATTCTCTGGATGCTTTTAAGAGAGAGTTAGATAGAGCTCTTAATGACAGCGGAGTCAAGGGTTATGGGGAGAGGGCCAGGAACAGGTTACTGATTGTGGATGATCAGCCATGATCACCTTGAATGGCAGTGCTGGCTCGAAGTGCCGAATAGCCTACTCCTGCACCTATTGTCTATTGTCTATTATCCTTGTCTTTCCAAATTGTCTCACCCCCCCAATATTTAGTTTAATCCCCACCCGTGTTGCAGTGGCAAACCTGCCTGCCAGAATGCTGGTCCCTCGCCTGTTAAGATGCAACCCGTCCCTTTTGTACAATTCACCCTTACCCCAAAACAGATCCCAGTGGTCTAAGAATCTAAATCCCTGCCCCCTGCACCAGCTCCTCAGCCACACATTCAGGTCCCTTATCTCCCTGTTCCTGCCCTCACCAGCACGAGGAACTGGAAGCAAACCGGAGATAACTACCCTGGAGGTCCTGCTTTTCAGCCTTCTTCCGAGCTCTCTCAATTCATGCTGCAGAATCTATTTCCTCTTTCTCCCGACGTCGTTTGTGCCAACATGCACAACCACATCCGGCTGCTCACCGTCACCCTTGAGGATGCTCTGCAATCAGTCCGTGACGTCCTGGACCTTGGCACCAGAGGCAACACACCATCCTTGAATCCCGCCTGTTGCCGCAGAAACCTCTGTCTGTACCTCTCACTATGGAATCCCCTACTACCACGGCTCTGCCTGACGTCTGTCTCTTCGGGTTTGCTTCAGCGCCACGTTTTGACTCGCAGACCTGTCCGCCGCTCAGACTGGCAGTGACTTCTGACCCGACAGCTTCCAAGAGAGTGAACCTGTTTTCAAGGGGTGCACCCTCCGGGGTCTCCTGTACTCCAAGCTTCCTTCCCTTTCTCATCGTCACCCACCTTCTCTCTTCCAGGAAACTCGTTTTCCCAGATGATCCTGATGTCATCCAGTTGCCTCTCCAGTGCCCCAACATGGTCCTTCAGGAGCTGAACCTGGACACACTTTCCACAGGTGTAACAGCCAGAGGCACCATCAGTGTCCCTAACCTCCCACATCCTGCAAGCATCACACTGAATCAGTTTACCTGTCATTTCTTCACTGCATCTCACCCTCTCCAACTTTTGGCGTAGTCTTCACCCTCAGCCTCCTCGCCGAAGACTCTCGAGCCAAAGACTCGCACTTTTCTCACAAGGCACTTCCATCGACAAGGCCGCTCCCTGACAGGCAAACTCAGGAGAGAAAGAATTTGACTGCATCTCTGTCTAAAATGGGTGACCCCTTATTTATTAAACAGTGACATCTCGTTCTAGATTCTAGGATCAGGCTGGATTGAACATGTTCTGGCTGAATTGTCTTTGAAAATGAGGTGTGTATGAATTTTAATTAAGTTGGCTGCACAAGCTAATTTTCCCAACTGACTTGGCAGTGCTTTGTGACAGCTACACCTTCAATATCATGGATCAGTTTATTTTACATGCATGGTAATTTCAATTTGCATTTTTCTGTTATGTCAAACAGTCAAACAATTAAGAGGGGTCATGAAGGGATGGGTGTGCAGATGATGATTCCTTTTGCGGGAGAGCTTGGAACTGGGGGTCAATAGGACAGTGAGGAAGTGAAACATTTTCTCTGACCATCGCAAATCTTTGGGCTTCTCGAGAAACAGGTAGACAGTGGCATTTAAGAGATATTTAGATATCTCCTATCGATTGTTATCATGTCTCCCGGGTCACGTGTGGCTGTGCCTAACGGCTGCGGCTCTCTGGCAGTCTGTTTGTCTTTTTTTTGTGTGTGTCGGTGTTGGGATGGTTTTTGTTTCTGTTTTTGGCTGTGTATGTGTGGGGGGTGTGGGGGGTGTGGGGGGTGTGGGGGGGGGTGGGGTGGGGGGTGTGGGGGGGGTGGGGTGGGGGGTGTGGGGTGTGGGGGGGGGGTGGGGGAAACCTTTCTTTTATTAGGTCTCTTCCCCGGGGCGCAGCTCGGCCACGGGGCCTTCCATCGCCTGCGGGGCCTTCCAGCACGGCCGCTGGACTTAACTTCGTCGGCGCGGCTCGGCCGCGGGACCTAACAGTGCCCGGCGCGGCTCGGCCGCGGGGCCTTCCATCGCCCGGTATGGCCGCGGGACGGTTCAGTGCTCGGTGCGGCTCGGCCGCGGGGCCTTCCATCGCCCGGTGCGGCTCGGCCGCTGGACTTAACATCGCCGGCGCAGCTCGGCCACGGGACGTTTCAGTGCCCGGTGCGGCTCGGCCGCGGGACCTTCCATCCCATTGCGGGGGCTGTGCGTGTCGGTTGCCTCGGTAGGGGTCGCGCTGCCTGTCCGTGGGCGCGGGGGGGAAGAGAGTGGAAGTTTTGTTGCCTTCCATCACAGTGAGGGGGTGTTTGGAGTCACTGTGATGGATGTTTGTGTTGGGGTCGTGTGTCCTGTGTTCTTTTCTTTTTTGCTGTGTCTTGTGACTGCTGAAATTTCGTTCGGTATTTATACCGAACGACAATAAAGTTCTGTTATACTGTTATACTGTTATAATCATGAGTATGTAGGAAATGTCCTACTATCTACCTCTTTGGTACCTCAGACTATCCTTGATTGGATTTTGCTGGCTTTACCTTGCACTAAATGTTATTCCCTTATTATGTATCTATACAATGTAAATGGCTCTATTGTAATCATGTCCTGTCTATCTGCTGACTGGAAAGCATGCAACACAAGCTTTTCACTGTACCTCGATACACGTGACAATAAACTAAACTGAACTGAACTGAAATGGAGGGATATGAGCATGTATAGGCAGAAGGGATTAGATTAATTTGCCGTGTTGTAATATGTTATTGCTCAAAGGATTGTGCAAGCTAATCCTTGAATAGTTTTCAGGAAAGGATAGTGAATCCTCAAATATCAAGGAGGTGAAAGATTACAGAGAATAAACCTGAATGCAGAGTTGAGATTACAACCAAATCAGACATGATCTTATTCAATGGAAGAACAGGCTGCCCAGTCAAGTGGCCTATTCCTGTCTGGGATTTACAGTTTTATGATTTGTTTCTGTGGCTACGAAAAGAATAAAGACATGTACTTCTATCGCACTTTTCACATCTTCAGTCTATTGTTGTGAAAGTGTGGTCCGTATTGTATCTTGGGAAAGAAGCAGTTCAACTTACATGAAAAAAGATCCCACCAACAACAATATCTTTATGAGCATACCATGGGATTTAATATGGTGGTGGAGGGAGTCCCCATTCCTTCTCTCCAGTGATGCTGCCTGTCCCGCTGAGTTACTTTAGCATTTTGTATCTGCCATGGGATTTGATATAATAGTTGATGGGGTAAATATTGGCCATGGCGTATAGCAAGTAGTGCTGCTTCCTCACAGCTCCAGGTTTGACCCTGTTCTACAGTGCTGTTTTCTGTTTGTAATTTCTCGAAAAGGACACATGGGCTTCCCCCTGATTGTCACACTTCCCAAAGACATGCTGATTGTTGGGTTAGGTGACCCTAGTGTAGGTTGTTGGCTTGTCTAAAAGAAGATCATAGGGAAATAAGGAGAGAGTGAATATACATACATTTAGATGTTCAAGGGCTGATTAGGGATAGTCAGCATGGTTTTGTATGTGGGAGTGCATACGGTTTGCATGTGTGTCTCACAAATCTTATTGCGTTTTTGAGGATGTGACCAAAAAGGATGACGCGGGCAGAGCTGTAGACGTTGTATACATGGATTTCAACAAAGCATTCGTCAAGGTTCCGCATGGTAGGCTGCCCTGGAAGATAAGATAATATGGGATAAAAGGTGAGATAGCTGAATGGATTGAAAATTAGCTTCGTGGAAGGAAGCAGAGAGTGATGGTGGAAGGTTGCTTTTCGGACTGGAGGTTTCTTACTAGTGGTGCGTCTCAAGGTTTGGTGCTGGGCCCATTGCTGTTTGTCATTGATATCAATGATTTGGATGAGAATATACATGGCATGATTAGCATGTTTGCAGATGACACAAAAGTGGGTGGTATTATAGATAGTGATGAAGGTTGTCAAAATTGCAGCAGGATCTTGATTGATTGGGAAGGAGAGCTGTGGAATGGTTGTTGGGATTTAATGTAGAGAAATGTGAGGTGTTGCTTTTTGGGAAGCCTAACATGGTCAGGACCTCCACAGTGAATGGGAAGGCTCTGGGCAGTGTTGTAGAGCAGAGGGATCTGAAAGTGCAGATACATAGTTCCTTGAAAGTGGCATCACAGGCAGATCGGGTGGTCAAAAAGGCTTTCAGCATATTGGCCTTCATCAGTCAGACTAATTGGGTATAGAAGTTGGGAGGTCATGTTGCAGTTATATAAGACTTTGGTGAGGCCATATCTAGAATATTGTGTTCAATTTTGGTCACCATTTTATAGGATAGATGTTGTCAAGCTGGAAAGGGTGCAGAGAAGAATTATGAGGATGTTGCCAGGACATGAGGGCTTTAGCTATAAGTAGAAGTTGAGCAGGCTGGGGCTCTATTCCTTGGAGCACAGGAGGATGAGGGGTGATCTTAAGGGGTGTACAAAATCATAAAGAAATTGCATGGACAGGATAGGTTTAGAGGGATATGGGCCAAATGCAGGTAAGTGTAGATGGAACATGACGGTTAGTGTGAGCAAGTTGGGCCAAAGGGCCTGTTTCCATGCTGTTTGACTCTATGACTATGAATGAAGCAAATGGAATGGTTCCCTGAGAACCAGCATAGATGCAATGGGCTGAATGTCCTTCAGTGATGAAATAAGTAAGGGCATTGCAAAGACTTCTCTAATCAACTTAAAATTAACACCTTGTGAAATTCCAGTTCTATTTGGGGGATTGGGGTGGGGGGGCAGACAAGCCATTGTCAGGGATTTGCCACCTCTGACAGCCATGCTCCCTCAGTGCTGCACACGGAGTGTCAGCCTCGATCGTGTGCTGGAGACTCTGAATTGAGCTTGAACCCAAAACGCTCTGTGTTACTTAATCATACACAGATCACAACTTGTGCCTCTGTTCATTTATGAATTCAGGGAAGGTGGCAAGTTATTACCCTCATGTTTTCCAGAGTGCAGTCAGGTCCTGGATTTCATCAGGACAGATCTGATGTAGAAGTCCTATTCTTCAATATTCTTGCATTGTCCTTTTCCTGTTGTACCCACTTCTTATTTTCTTGCATTATTTTTCATTAGGAGAAGGCAGGTAAAGTCCAGGCAAGAAACACAACCCTGGAATGGCAGAACTCATGATGATGTTGCTTAGCCCATCAGCACTGCATTGTTGACTGTACATACTTTTATTCCCATCTCTTTTTATTCCACTGAGCAGGTTGATCTTTTATATTATTTAATGGGTTTCTGTTTCTCTGCCAAACAGTTGTCAGGTCACTTAACTCATTAACTTCCACTTTGTGATCAATGGTTCCATTAAAAGCACAGTTCCATTAAGTTCTATTTCTTAATGGCCCTTGAAAATAGTAAAGTTTTCTAATCTGAGCAAAGTCGTCCAGCTAAAATGAAAACAAGGTCTGTAATGCAATTTCTACCTTCTTTTCTTTTTATTTCAGTCTTCCAGTATTTATATTTTTACTTAAATCTTGAACTCTCTTTGCTGGTGTCTTTTATTGATTTCTATTGTCCCCTTTTTTGGTGAATTGGCAGGTAACAACATAATCAATATCAAGTGACCAGAGGATCTCTTGGGACATTTTCCATTTTCTCATTTTTTTCAGTCAGTGTAGGGCTCTGGACTTGTTACATACATTATCCCTTCTTATCAAATGCATCCAGGGGAGGATAAAATATTGGAAGAGTTTACAAATGGTCTTGTTCAACTGATATACAGATCTAAACACTGTGTGATCCAATGTGTTACTGAAAGCTGTATCCTGTTACTTGGTAATTTCAATTCTAGGAATAAAATTCTGAACATGGTTTCAGACTTAGGGAGAAAATATTTCATTCCTTGACAGGGTTCCAAAGCAGATTTTTAAGTGAGTAAACTTCCAACTGTTCCAAACTTAGGTTTGGGTGTAATTCTAAACTGAAATGCAAATCACCCCCGTTTGACATCCCATCCATAATAAATTTCTATTGAGCTATTAATAGAGGCAAAAAGAGTTTTGGTTGCCTCATCATTTGTATTTTATTATTGAGGGATATCGGGAGGTGAAATTATGTTTAAGATATTTTTACATCTAAGTGCCAATGATAGTCATTCCTTTGTAAACACAGCGCACTATCCTGCATTAATTATTAATGTCAGAGGATGCTAAGGACAATTTTATAACTGCGTTAGGATCATCTCCATGTCTGTACCACTACTTTATTTGCACATCGGTAGCTATTCTCATCTTTATAAAAGATAAGTTGAGTAAAACGTGTGAGATCTGAAATAAAAACACACCGCAAAAGTGAAAGGAATGATAAACACTTCTGAAAAACATCAGCTGGGGATTTCCAACATTTTATCTTGTTTTGTTTTTCATTTTCACACTGAATTAATTATTCAAACATTCCAAAAACTGCCAACCAAAAATAAAATCCTTCTGCAGATGCATTTCCTCCTTTCTGTGGACAATTCTTAACCAGAATGAGATCCATAAACCTGTTTTTAAATTTTCAGAAAACAGCTGCAAATGTGGTTATGTAAATTTTTCAGATTTGACTTTATAATCTTCAACATCAAACTGTTATGGAAAATGGTTTCTGCAGAGTTTCTATACCCAAAGTTGTGTGCAGTTTAAGAACGCTGCAAAGGAAACTCAGAGAACAGAGGGTTAATGATCAGATAAATCAGTGCAAATGTTCAAGTATCCTGTATCAATTGTGGACTTTCATCACTATATTGGAGATTTAATCAGAAGTCTATGTAACAATGAAAAATGATTAACTATACTTTTTAGGGAGAAATGTTTAGTTATTTATGTTTTAATAAACCGTACAAAGCCTAGCAATTGATTTATCTCTTTCGTAAATGCTGCGGTAAATAATTATTTGGTATTCTTGGTTTATCAGTATTGTTGTTGCTTCTGATATTATTCTGTCACTTAATGGTTCTAGTCCCATTTGGAAAGGCTTCATTAATTTACATAGCAATAGATTTTTTAAACTATTTGGATATGTTATTTTATAATTTAGTTCTTATTGGCCTTTATAATTTTCCAATTTCGATGCTGACTGATCTCTTCCTGTACTTCATTACTTTGTGCACCTGTCATGTTAATTTCTTCTAGAAACTTTGCCGTTCCATGACATTTACAAATTCTTTTGAATATACATACAAATATTCAGAATACGTTTCATTTTCTGCCTTGATAAAACAATAACATTATTGTTTGGGCATAAATGTTTTTTTCACATCTATGCATACTTTATGAATAAATGCAACATTGAATATTATGATACATTAGTTCAGTAATGTATATGCAGTGAAACTGAGGAGAGCGGCTCCCTCTTTTGAAAGATAAAATCTCCTAGACTGTGATTTGATCTCAACATAGTCACTCCAATGTTTTCTGTCAGTTAAAAAATGTAAGATCAACTATTTGTAGTTACTTAATAAAATGTTGCAATTATCATGTTTAAAATCTTTTTCAGAAGTAGTTCATATCCAAACTAAACCAAATCACTACCAGGGTGGTGAATCTGTGGAATTATTTGCCACAGAAGGCACGTGGAGGCAAATTCAGTGGAGATATTTAAGTCAAGTCAAGTCAAGTCAAGTCAATTTTATTTGTATAGCACATTTAAAAACAACCCACGTTGACCAAAGTGCTGTACATCTGATTAGGGAAAAAAAAAAAAAAAAAAGAAACATACAGTGGCAGGCAGCCAAACACAACGGCGCGGCCATCTTGAACAAAATGTTTAACTAAAGCAGAATGGTGTCCCGCGGCCGCGCCGCGCCGGGCAGTAGAAGGCCCCGCGGCCGAGCCGCACCGGGCGTTGTTCAGTCCCGCGGCCGAGCCGCGCCGGGCGATGGAAGGCCCCGCGGAAGAGACCTAAAAAAAAAAGAAAGATTTCCCCCCCACACCCCCCCCACATACCCCCCCACCCTCACCACCCCCCCCCACCCCCACCCCCACCCCCCACATACACAACCAAAACAAAACACCCCACCACCAATCACACAAACAAAAAGGACAAAGGACAAACAGACTGCCAGCGAGAGCAAATACTGCAGCTGGTCTCCTTAAGGCAGAGATAGATAGATCCTTGATTAGTATGGTTGTCAGAGGTAATGGGGAGAAGGCACTAGATTGGGGTTAGGAGGGAGAGATAAATCAGCCATGATTGATTGGCGGAGTAGACTTGATGGGCTGAATGGCTTAATGGCTCCTATCTCTTATGATCTTATGATCTAAATCAAATGCATTTGCTTCCAGTCCTTCGATGTTTCAAATGTAAGATTCTCGTCATTGTTGCTGAAATCCGTCCAGTTCCATCCTCTCCAGCCCATTATAGAAACATAGAAAGTAGGTGCAGAAGTAGGCCATTCAGCTCTTCGAGCCAGCACCACCATTCAATGTGATCATGACTGATCATCCCGAATCAGTACCCTGTTCCTGCTTTTTCCCCATGTCCCTTGATTCCATTAGCCCTAATGCTTCATGGTACTCCCCATTTGGATTCTTGTCCATCACCTACTCACTTCAAGCCTTGAACTGTCTAGATCTTCTCTGAACCTCTCTACTTCATCATATCACTTTTTATTTTGCTCATGGAAATATAACTCTTTGAACAAGGTTCTTCGTTTGCCTCCATGCTACTTCTTGCCATTTCCCCTTGTTTTATTCATTCACAGACACCACTTAAATGTGAGATTCCTCCCATTTATATGCAATTGATTCATTGAAACACAGGTGGCACTGAGGCAAGATTGCATGTTGAAGAGAAAGTGGTGGGAGTTGTTTATGGTCAGCACCCAGCTAGAGCTTTTCACCATACCTCGGTACATGTGACAATAACTTAACTCAATTTAACAGCTCAAAACATTAAGCTGGTTGCATAAATTTGAAACCTAAGAATTGGCCTGTCATTACTTTCAGTAGAGATTCAGAAATTGCATTCAGACCCTGCTTTCTTGTGCTTGTCCTTTTCAACTCCTTATGTCTGCTGGAAATCTTTCCCCTAGCCCTACATTCTATCCATTCCAGTATAAATGTTCCCACAACACCATTCCCTACCTTCATTGTTTGTCTTAATTCTTCCCACCAGTAGAAGCATCTGTTGACTCACAACTGTTTTGTAATGTTTACAGTGTTCAGGGTGCTGTGTGGGATCTGGTTTCTTGGCTTCTATTTATTTAATTTTAGAAGAGTAATAAGAATATACTCAAGATAGACACAAAAAGCTTGAGTAACTCAACGGGACAGGCAGCTGAGATGCTCAAGCTTTTTGTAACTATCTTCGGTTTAAACCAGCATCTGCAGTTCCTTCCTACAAAATAATATACTCAACTTCTACTTATGTGCATTAAAAATGTAACAAAACAGCTCATTGAGATTCTGCGTACATTTATTGATCGAATACAAAAGCACATTGGTGGCACCGTGGCACAGTGGTAGAGTTACTGCCTTACAGCACATGCAGTGCCAGAGACTAGGGTTCGATCCCGACCATGGGTACTGTCTGTACGGAGTTTGTATGTTCTCCCCGTAACTATGTGGGTTTTCTCCGAGATCTTCGGTTTCCTCCCACACTCCAAAGACGTACAGGTATGTAGGTTAAATTGGCTTGGAAAATGTAAAAATTGTCCCTCGTGTGTAGGATAGTGTTAATATGTGGGGATCGCTGGTCGCCGCAGACCTGGTGGGCCGAAGGGCAGTTTCCATGCTGTATCTCTAAACTAAAAAAACTAAACACCAAAGAACAAAAGCAAAGTGTATGTGACATTATCATAGGACATGTGTGGGTTCTTTATGATAGTCACTTATGACAAACATGGCATTATTAATAGAAACCATATTCAAATATTCTCTCTTTTTTTGCAAAGATGATAAAAGGTGTCTGGGATTATCGAAAGAAATATACTGTCATTTGAACTCATGCATGAGCGCAGTACTGTCCACTGAACATGGATTTTGCTGAATCGTAAAGTTTTTGTAAATGCATTGAGACCTTAAACCTTCAAGGCTTACCACATCTAAAGAATGCAACCAATATCCGCACCGAGATATATGACCCATTTCTCCTTCTGAAGTGTTGTCATACTCGCTAAAATAATTTACATTGAAACTGATATTCTTAAAGTGTTAAATAGAGAGTAAAGCTTCCTGTACTTTTCCCACAAAAGTATGTTTTAGAAGAATTCCAAAATGTAAACAACTCCATTCCTTGCACGCCTCCTGTGAAGATATTTAAATTCATACAAAAATATCTCAAAATTTCCAGGGAAACAGTACTAATTCATGGGTCAAAGATATTGCAATAACAGTCATTATCTTCAACCTCAAACAGCAGGACTGTCTATTGCTGTGAACAGACTGGTCTTCCAGGATGGATTCTTAATGAATGTTCCAAAAAAAAAAAGGATCAGGCTATTCCTCTCCTTTGCATCTCTGAACATTTTTCCTGCATCTAGCCTGCCCAATCCCTTAAGAATTTTATATATTTTTATAAGATCCTCTCTCATCCTTCTAAATTCCAGTGAATACAAGCCCACTCAATCCATTCTTTCATCATATGTAAATTCCGCCATCCCGGGAATCAACCTGGTGAACCTATGCTGCACTCCCTCAATAGCAAGAATGTCCTTCCTCAAATTAGGAGACCAAAACTGCAAACAATTCTCCAGGTGCGGTCTCACCAGGGCCCTGTACAACTGCAGTAGGACCTCCTTGCTCTTATACTCAAATCCTCTCGCTATGAATTGCATTGTGTGGAAAGAATTAGGAATAATGTATAAAATGCAACAAAAACGAAAGGAGTAAAATATCAAATGCACATCAGAGTCTTATATTAAAGATGCAATCCACATTAAAAGGAAACTAGTCAAAACAAAGAACTGCACATACAGAAACAAGGAGCTGCAGATGCTGGTTTGCAAAAAAAGACACAAACTGCTGCAGTAAAACTCAGTGGGTCAGGCAGCATCTCTGGAGGATATGGATAGGAAAAAATTGCAGGAAGAGAGGAGGGGCAGGACAAAGCGTGGCACGTAATCGGCATGACCTGGTGAGAGAAGGGTTCATAGGCAGATTGTTGAACAAAGGCCAAAGATGAAAAAAGAAAAGGAGTGAGACAAAAGGAATAAAGAGTTGCAAAACTAGAAGGAATATAGGTGGAAGGGGAGGAGGGCAGGGAGAAACTGGTGTGAGTCAGGTATGGCATAGTGGAGAGGAGGGGGAAAGACAGGGGTAGGGTAAATAGGAGGAGGGGGGAGATTTGTAGTTACTTAAAATGGGAGAACACGATGTTCATACTGTTGGGTTGTAAGCTACCCAAGCGGAAAAAAATAATATGAGGTGCTGTTCCTCCAGTTTGCGTGTGGTCTTACTCTGGCAATGGAGGAGGGCCAGGAGAGAGAGGTCAATATAGAAATGGAAAGAAGACTTAAAATGATTAGCAACTGGGAGATCCAGCTGGCCTTGGCGGACCAGGAAACAAGGCCGATGTTTTGGAGGCCACATTGGGAACACCAGATGCAGTAGATGATGCTAGATGTGGTGCATGTGAAACACTGTCTCATCTGGAAGGACTGTTGAGGTCTCTGGTGGGAGATGAGGGTGGTCTGGGGTCAGGTGTTACATCTCCTGCGGTTGCAGGGGAAAGTATCTGGGGAGGGGTGGTTTGATTGGGAAGAGATAACAATCGAGGAGTTGTGGAGTGAGCGCTCTATTTGGAAGGTGGAAAGGGAAGATGCGACTGGTAGTGGGAATTACATTGGAGGTGACGGAAATGTCAGAAAATGATGTGTTTGATTTGGAGGCTAGTGGGGTGAAGGGTTAGGACCAGAGGAACTCTATCCTTTACTGTCTGGGGAGAGAGTGGGAGTGAAAGCAAAATTACATGACACAGAGCAGATGTGGATGAGGGATTTATCTATGATAGCAGGGGGGAAGCCACATTTGCCAAAGAAAGCGGATGTCTCAGATGTCCAAGAGTGAATAGCCTCATCTTGGGAGCAGATGCGGCAGAGACGAGAAATTGGGAATAGGGGATAGTGTCTTTGCAAGGCGCAGGGTGGATGGAAGTGTAGTCTTGATAACTGTGGGAGTTGGTGGTGTTGTAGTAGACATCACTCAATAGTCTGTCCCCTGTGATGGAGGCAGAGAGATCAAGAAAAGGAGAAGTGGTGTCAGAGATAGTCCAAATGAATTTGAGGGCAGGGTGCAAGTTAGTGGTAAAGTTAAAGAAATCAATGGGTTCTGCATGGGTCCAGGAGGCAGTCCCGATGCAGTCGTTGATGTAGCGAAGAAAGAGTTGGGGGATGGTGCCAGTGCACATCTGAAAAAAGACTGTTCAACGTAACCGACAAAAAGGCAGGCACAGCTGGTGCCCATGTGAGTGCCCATGGCTACACCTACAACATGGAGAAAGTGAGAAGAATCAAAAGAAGTTGTTGAGGGTGAGGACACGTTCCACTAGGTGGAGGAGAATGTGAATAGAGGGAAATTGAATGACTCTCCTTTAGAAAGGAGATGAGGAGGGATTTCCTAAGTCAGAGGGTGGTGAATCTGTGGAATTCAGTGTCACAAAAGGCTGTTAAGGCCAAGTCAATGGATATTTCTAAGGCAGAGATAGATACATTCTTGATTAGGGGTTAAGGGGAGAAGATCAGGAGAATGGGGTTGAGAAGGACAGATAAATCAGCCATGAATGAATGGTGGAGTAGACGATGGGCTGAATGGCCCAATTCGCTCCTATCACTTATGAACTTATAATAAAAAATAATTCACAGACATATTTCCAGGATAAGAATTTAAAGACTAGACGTCGTGGGCTTTAGGTGGGGGAGGAGAGATGTAAGAGAGACCTCAGGGGTAGCATTTTCCCCCAGAAAAAAGTCCACAAGCTACAGAAGTGGATTCAACAATGGCTGAATGGGAGATACCAGAGGGTAATGGTTGACAACTGTATGTCAGGTTGGAGGCCAGTGTCTAGTGGAGTACCCCAAGGATCTGTGTTGGGTCCGCTGTTGTTTGTCATTTACATCAATGATCTGGATGATGGTGTGGCAAATTGGATTAGTAAGTATGCAGATGATACTAAGATAGGTGGTGTAGTTAATAATGAAGTAGATTTTCAAAGTCTATAGAGAGACTTGGGCCTTTTGGAAGGGTGGGCTGAAAGATGGCAGATGGAGTTTAATGCTGATAAGTGTGAGGTGCTGCATTTTGGTAGGACAAATCAAAATAGGACGTACAGGGTAAATGGTAGGGAATTGAGGAATGCAGTGGAACAGAGGGATCTGGGAATAACTGTGCATTGTTCCCTGAAGGTGGAATCTCATGTGGATAGGGTGGTGAAGAAGGCGTTTGGTATGCTTGCCTTTATAAATCAGAGCATCGAATATAGAAGTTGGGACGTAATGTTAAAATTGTACAAGGCATTGGTGAGGCCGAATCTGGAATATGGTGTGCAGTTCTGGTCGCCAAATTATAGGAAGGATGTCAACAAAATAGAGAGAGTACAGAGGAGATTTACTAGAATGTTGCCTGGGTTTCAGCACTTAAGCTACAGAGAGAGATTGAACAGATTGGGTCTTTATTCTTTGGAGCGCAGAAGGTTAAGGGGGGACTTGATAGAGGTTTTTAAAATTTTAAGAGGGACGGACAGAGTTGACGTGGGTAGGCTTTTCCCTTTGAGAGTGGGGAAGATTCAAACAAGGGGACATAACTTCAGAATTAAGGGACAAAAGTTTAGGGGTAACATGAGGGGTAACTTTTTTACTCAGAGGGTGGTGGCTGTATGGAATGAGCTTCCGGTGGAAGTGGTGGAGGCAGGCTCGATTTTATTATTTAAGAGTAAATTAGATAGGTATATGGATGGGAAGGGATTGGAGGGTTATGGTCTGAGAGCAGGTAGATGGGACTAGGTCGGAGAAAGTGTTCGGCATGGACTAGAAGTGCCAAACTGGCCTGTTTCCTTGCTGTAATTGTTATATGGTTATATGGTTATAAGTGGATACAGTTACAATTTTCAAAAGACATTTGGGAAGATATATGGAGGAGGAGGATTTAGAAGGACATGGCCAAATGCAAGCAAATGGGACAAGCCCAAACTGGCAACTTGTTTGGCATTGACAGGATGGGCTGAAGACAGTGTAGATCATGCACACATAGTCCTGTACATCTAAGTGTCAGGAAACAGCTTCATGTCAGAACAGGAAGAGCTTCCATTTGCTGAATGTGCACTTCATCTGTCACCACAGGCAGTTCATTCAGGTCTCATTTCCTGGCAGTAATCCTGACCTTTTCATACTGCATCAGCCCACAATGCCCTCTCTGGGTGACAAGGGCAGACCACAAACCCAGTTCAAGGGTCCTGCCAGCAATCGGGGAGTCAATGGATGGTACTGAAGCAATGAGAGATGTACTCCCACTGAGCAGAGTGTTGACATTTTGAAACACAGCCCAAGAAGACGTGGTGCAACTAGAAAAACTTAGAAATTTCATTGGCAAATACCATTGTCAGCAGGTGCCAGAGCTAGGACCATCCCTCCTGAACTCTTCCTGCACTCCTGATGCTTTACCTTCTTTCCTATCACAACCCTTTCCTCCTCTTCTCCCGAATACATCTTTACCATGATAATACACTGTGTCTCTTCTACTCTCTCTACGTGGGGCCCTGGGTTGCTTTAAGTAAGCCTTCTTGTTGTGCAATGTTTCTCTCCTCTTTGGCCTCTGCTGTGCCCCAAGGGGGGGGGGGGATCTGCTGGAGCTTATTGGATTCAAGGGTTAGTGTGTAGTGGTGTGAGTAACTGAGACCGATGAAGGAATTCAGAGAGCACTCGGTGATTTGTCATGTTTGAGGGTGAGATTTCAACGAGAGAGAGAGAGGCACAAGGGAAAGAATGTTGGGAAATTGCTGCAGGGCCTATTCTCTGACTTTACATGGTGGGGAAACTCCTCACACGACCCAAGCCCAGACTGTGCCTCTTCCTGCCACCTCTTCCACCAAGACCCCAGTGCCAGATTACTGATAACATTGGGTTCCAGGCAGAAATGGTTTGAACAAATGTTGCTATCACTGCAATTTTGAGATTTAGATTTAGATTTTTTTTAGATTTTTAGATTTTTTTAGATTTAGATTTAGAGATACAGATTTACAGCTGTTTATGTAATCAAATGATTGACCAGTTCATGTACCAAATCTGTGCATGTGAAACATGTTACCGGGCTAATTTTTGTCGGGTAACTTTAGTTGTTGTTTGCCATTGGAGCTTTTGCAGCAATGGGATAAATTAGAATGAGCCATAAGCTCAAGAATTTTCTAGTTTATAAAGCAGCTTTTTCCATGCATTGGAAGCATCACATTCCATTCATTTAGTTCCACTCTGCCAAAATTGGATCCATGTGCAGCTATTAATCAATCATTTTGATTATTTGTCAGTGCAGTGAATGAGTGAGCAGCAGTTTCAAGGCTATTTGATAAATGGAAAGGTGAGGCATGGGTGAAATTGCCTTTGGCGGTAAATTCACCTGGATGAACAGGCATAGTTGGAGCAGACTTTCCACATATTTCCAGCAGCTGTTAGTTTGTGGTTTATTTATCATAGCAAGTAATTAGAAATTCATGTTTCCCCAGTAGTAATGCCACATACATAAAAAAGGTATTTAATTCTTTGCTGAGGAGTAACTAGGTAAAGTTATTTAGTCAAATCATGTAGGCTGAGGGCGAGAGTGTACAGTGTGTTCCACAATCAATGCTGAGAAAAAGAGAGAAGGGGAAGTTTAACCCCCAACTGTGGATGTTCAGCACCTGCAGGTGTTCAGGAGTGAAGGAAATGAGGAGATAATAGCCTAAAATGATTCATCCACCTTTGTTTTTCTAAGCACAGTGTGACTCAATGATGATCTTATTGATTTAGATTTTTAGATTTAGAGATACAGCGCGGAAACAGGCCCTTCAGCCCACCGAGTCCGCACCGCCCAGCGATCTCCGCACACTAACACTATCCTACACACACTAGGGTCAATTTTTACATATTACCCAGTCAATTAACCTACATACCTGTACGTCTTTTCGATTGTGGGTAAAACTAACAGTTGCAAATTTGTAGTTATCGTATCTTCCTCTCCCATTGTTCAGGTACTCCTTCTTGAATAAGCAGCAATTTATTTGCACGTCTTCCAATGCAATGTGACAATGTGATCCATTGCAGGCAAACAGGCAACTACAACAACATCACACTCACGTATCCTGCATCCTCTGAGGACTAAACACTTAGTGGGTGGCCTTTTCTGACCTCTGTTCAGTCTTCAAGGGCAAAGCTGAGTTTCCAGATATTTACCTCTTTAACTCCCTGTCCAATCCCACCCCGGCCTCTCAGTCTTTGGTCATCAAAGTGTAATGTAAGTTCTATAAATGGCACCCAACTTTCAGATTGGGCGCAATATGGCTCTTAGGATTCAACATTGAATTACACACAACAGGATAATTTCAATCTTCAATGTTTCTCGTTATTTGAAAAAAAAAGTTTTTTTCTCTCTGTTGGTAGAACACTGATCTCTTCCTGTTTACAGCTCCTCCAACTGTATGTTGACCACCCTCCTTCTCTCTGCACCACATGCCATGGGCCATTCACCTGGTTTTCTCTGACCCACCCACTTTCTGCTCTAAATATTAGCTTCATTTCCATCTTCAATCATTTCTGAAGACACAAGGTTGTCTTGAAATGTTAACTGTATTCCTATCTCGAAGATACTGCTTGACCAGCTGAGTATCCCTAACATTATCTGTCTTTATGAATGATCCCCTTGGTTTTGATTTCACCGAGTGATTCACGACCATTGCAGCTTCCCATCAATTTAGGCTGTTCTCATATGCCCATAAGGAATCACCACCAGGTGGCACCAGCAATTTTCTTTGTGTTCTTTCCTTCTTTGTGTTTTAATTGTATGTGTTAAATGTATATTTTTAGTGTTCTTTAGCTTGTTTTATGTGGGAGGCGGGATCGTATCTCCGTCCGCACTGCCGCCTACCATCGAGGAGTTGGCAGCCTTTGCTGGAGACCGATTTTGAGAGCTCCACCGCGGTTGCCTGCTGACTTACCATTGCGGAGCTCACAAACCCTTTGCCAGGGGTCGACCTCGGAGCTCCAAATGTGGGTGCTCACGGTGCCCGCGGTCTCTAGTCAGAGACCGACTTCGGGAACTCAAAGCCGCGGGAATTTCGACCGCCCCGACGCGGGAGTTTCAATCGCCCCGACACGGGAGTTTCGAGTGGGGGTGGGGTAGGGGGGATGGAGTGGGTGAATGGGGGTGGAGATGGGGGGGATGAGGGGGATTGAGTGGGTGAGTGGGGGGTGAGGGTGCTAGACCAAAACAGGAGAGGCTTTGGCTCCACAAGGTCTGGCTGCAGCGCTGGCACCACAGGGCCGAGGTGAGTGCCACCCTCTCCCCTTCCCTGTCCCCCCTCTACGAGGAATGGGCCCAATGGGTCCACTTGGTCTAGTAATATCTAAAAGTGTGCCAAAGCTCAATCACTGAGATAGGTCCTTCAATGACACAATATACTTGTCTGACTTCTGATCCCTAAGTTTGAACGTTTAGCTCTCCACAACTCCTGATAGCTTAGCAGTGAAATTATATCATAACATTCTCATTACTTCACTAAACAAACATCAGCCGCTTTCCATTGCATTAAAAGATGTTTTGAAACCTATTTCAGTTAAATGAATAGCTTTCTTCCACTCTTATATTTAGCATAATTTTGTGGTACCCTCATGATTGCCATTGCATTCCAAAGATTATTTTGTACATTTAACATTCCTATCCTGGTTTGAACTGCAAGATTCCCACACTTGATTATACACTGCATTTTTTTTACAGAGTCATAGCATAATTACAGCACAGAAAGAGGCCATTGGGCCCATTGTGTCCTTACTGGTTCCACATAGGCACAATCCAGTTAGTTCCACTCAACTATTTTCTTCCCAATGTGCTGCACACACCTTTTGTTACCCATTGCCACCCAGGCACATCATAGAACAGTACAGCACAGGAAAATGCCCTATGACCCACTATGTCTGTGACAAACATTATGCTAAGCTAAATTAATCTACTCCGCCTACATGCGACCTTTATACCTCCATTATTCATGTGCCTATTTAAAAGCCTCTTAAACACAACTATCATATCAGTTTGAACCACCATTCCGAGCAGCTCATTCCAGGTGCCCACCACTCTATGTGTACAATGACATGTCTTTGATATTTCCACCCTGAATATCTACCCTATCTATGCCTCTCATAATTTTATAAATCTAATAGGTCTCCCTTCTGCCTCCGACCCACCCGAAAATGCAAACCAATTTTGTCGAACACTCTCATTATAGCTAATACATCTAATCCAGGCTGCATCCTGGTAAAACCTCCTGCATTAATTGAAATTGCATCCTAGCTGCCCCAGCTGTGCCTTACAGACTAAACCAGGCACAGTGGAAGGGAATTTTTCCACATGTCAACTTTATTCCATGTCCACTGATTCTTTTCTACTCTGCATTTAGGAGAAAAGCCTTTGTTCTGTTTTGTCTGAATTCTTTATGACTTTAAATAGGTCTTAGTCTCCCATGTTTGAAGGAGAACAATTCCATCTTCCTAACCTCATAACCAAAATGGCAAGTGGATGTCATTATTCGGGTTTTCCTGCTGTGTGATGCTGATCTTGTGGCTCCGATGACCACATCCTCCATGTGGTCAATGACAGGCCACTATGCCTGTCCCCTTTACCCTTGTCCTACTACTTGCTACAGGTCTATTGTCTTATGAGGAAAGATTGAACAGGATCAGCTTGTATCTGCTAGACATTAGAAGAGCAAAATGGAGCTTGATTGAACAAATTAAAATGCTGAGGGATTAAGTCAGAGTGGAGAGAACGTTTCCTCGTGGGGAAATCTAGAACTAGGTGTCACTGTTTAAAGATATGCGGTCACCCTCTAATGAGGTGATTTATTTTTCTCTCAGAGAAACGAGGCTTTGAAATTAAGAAGGGCAGTGGAAGCAGATTTGTTGAATATTTCTAAGGCTAAGGTGGATAGATGCTTGAAATGCAAGAGGATGAATATTGGGGATAGGTAGTAATGTGGAGCTGGGATTACAATCAGATCAGCCATCATCTTATTGAATGGCAGAGCAGGCACCCATACAGCAAACATATAAGATCCTTAGGGGGTTTGCCAGGGTAGATGTTCTATCCCAAAGAATTGTCTCCGATAGCATCCCAACCACTGACGTGAGGCTGTCCTGCCTATCTCTACTTCCCTTATTAAACAGAGGAACAACGTGGGCGACTCTTCATCCCTCCAGGACCTCACCTGTGGCGAGAGAAGATGCAGAGATATTTGCCAAGACCAATGCAATCTCCTCTCTTGCGTGTTTCAACAACCAGAGATAGATCTCATCAGACCCTAAGGATTTATCCACCTCAGTATAGCAGTTAGCCAAAACAAGCATTCAAATGCACAGGAAGTTGATCATTTCTTAAATTGGAATGCAAGTTTGCTAGGAAGAGCTCTTTGTCAATGCTGGCAATATTTTTTACTTTATTCAATATTTTTACTGTAGGCTTTTACGTTTTTCTTTCTGGTCCTATTTGCAATGAGCTCTCACAATAATATTTCCTGTTGCTCTGTGGGCAGGGGACAGCTCATGGTGATTGTCAAATTCTCTTCTCATGACATGGCATTTGAACATTTTTTATTGCCACTCTTGAATCAAATTTAATAATTCTGTCAGTTTTCTGTGAAAACTGGGATACACAAAGGAGTTACTATTTCCTGTAATATCGATGTTGATCCATGATGTCAAAATAAATTGAATTCCTCTTTTACTGTATATGCTCCATGAACTTAACCAATGTTTCAGGGGCTGCATTGCTCAAGGTTGTTTATATTTCTGTGAAACCCCAATGACCTGCATTAATATTATTGAAACTGTTCCACCATTCTTTGCCAATGAGATTAAAATTTTGGTCACAAGAGCAAAAATGGAAGGAAGTATGTTTGAAATGTTAGTCGTGGGGGATGGAACTGTTCTATAGTTACGTCTTCCTTTCAATTCAACTTTATAACATCAACTAACACTTGAACTGCAATGAACACCACCTTAAGAGGATAGAAAGGGAGAAACCTCAAAACTTTTGGGGAAATCAGAACAATGCAAGTACATGAAATGGCCTGTTTAATGCATGTTCTTCAGGTTATCAGTTCTGTACATCTGCCTGTAACTACTTCAGACATTTATTCAACTCACAAGCAGACTTTGATGAGAATATCTTACTTCATCGACGAAGCAGGATTTCCAGGAACCGTTAGCACATTGGTGAAATTGAATAGATTTGTCCTCTTTCTGTGTTTTGTTTCGAACAGAAGGGAATAGCAGAAGGCCACACATGGATGTGAATATTGCTTAAATCAGCTGCATGGCAATAGACAGTTTTGGGTTTAATATTCCTATATGCCTTTGGTTCTGTAAGGAACTATGTGGTGGAGGTAGCCATCTTGTGGGCAGGATAAATATGGTGTGATAAGGATCCCACAGGAAATAGCACTATTTTTCACACCATGTAGCCCAATATAGCCTTATAGCCCCAGCAACGCAGGTATAACAATGAAATTAACCCTAAATGAAACCCTAAGCAACATACCATTGTTTATATTTCTATCCTTTTCCAGTGTCTAATTTTGTGTTTTGTGAATTTAACTAATTTAGTTCCAAAACCCTATGAGAGGTATCACAGACTCTAAATCAATCTGCATTTGCCTGAAATTGTCCCCTCACTACATCTGATTAAATAATACTGCAAATCAATAACTTGTATCTCACAGCTCTGAATAATATTATTTCTGTTCAAATCTTGCCTTATCCATAATGATTATAATTTATATAATATTATTTAGATTTTTCTGTTTATCCTGGTCTTTTCTGAACTCATCTTTTTTTCATATTTCTTCATGATATTCAACTATTTTGCCCATGATGGCTTCCAGAGAAATCCATTCAATCCCATTTCTTCACTGATTTTCCTGCAACCTATTCTCTCCCACATGCCAAACAACACTCCTTGATTTTCTTACCAGCCTTTGACATGATGGGTAATTCATTAGAGCTGGCAACCAGCACCATTCTGGGATGTGGGAGGAAACCAAGGCACCCAGTGGAAAACCATGTGAACATAAGAAGAATGTACAAACTCCATACAGTCAGAACTCGAATTGGGTTGCTGGACCAAAATTATGAGACATCACTTTCAGCGCTACCATACTCTCCTATAAAATGGCAACAGCAGTTCTGACAGACGGGTACATAAGAAATAAGAACAGAGATGAAAGGGCATGGCTTATGTTTTGTTTGTTTCAGTGTGACCTTTGTTTTTGCACAAACAACAATGTCAGCAGATTGATAACAGACTATACCTGTATCCCAGTTCAACTCAATCTCAGTCAGAGATCTTTTGAATGATTGCATGTAGTGGGAGGGCGGGTTGGGACGCTAATTAAATATTTTGCTCTATTTTTCTTATTTTAGTGTAGTGTTGCGGATCATGAAAACACTTTCATTTGAATGAACAAATGTATTCCCGCTGTGTTATGTGTATTTTGCTTGATTGTGGACTCTCGTGACCTATTTACTTCTGCCAAATTTATTTTTGGACTGTCTACTTCCTCACATGTAATTTGGTCAAAAAGCCGAAAGTTATCCATTTAACATATGCACTAGAAATGAACAACTCCGACAGTTGCGAGAGCATATCAGAAAAGTAAAGGAAATAAAATGGGCAGCAAGCCAAAAACAGACATTTACGATTGGTGTGCAAATTACTTTAGAAGATCCAAAAATATCAAAAAATAAACTTCGGAACATGGAAATTAAACATTTTAAGGCAAAGTTGCCAACAGTAGGTTGAAAGATACACAAGAGACCAGAATGAGAAGAAGTACAAAATCAGAGGAAGAGTTTAAAAAAAAGCAGATTAGAGCAACTCTGGCTGATTTGAGGCTTTGGGGACATTGATGTGGAAGGATATGAATTTTAAAATTGATTGTAAATAGGTTAGGCAGCAAATATAATGAAATCTTAGCATCACCACTTTCTCTTCTAATTTCTTCCCTCTCTAAATATATAACTTTGACCGGAAATATATATTTTACATTAATTTGTATCTTTGGTCATACATTAATTGCAGTTCCACCACCAAAGAGACCAAAATCATCCAACTAAGTGCATAGCTGACATTTACAAATCAATAATACACCAAGCAATGCTTCAACTGAGTTATGGAGACAATTGGTTATTCAGTCTAGTGATCCTGTGTTGCCAGCAGGACTCTGGGACTAAAGCAAGTGCAGGAGTTTTCTTGCGAACCTTTGCTTTTGAGCCAACTCTTCACTGAAATCATTGGATTGTGGAATTAATTCTTTGGTTCTCTTTTGATGAGGTTGTTATTGGATTCCATTTATTATTAGCGCTATTAACAAAATTACAAACTCTTGGAAAGCATACCTATATTTTTGTTATAAACTATATATTCCCTCATTGTGCTTTCTATTCCATGTTTAGCAGGGATCAATCAAATCATCAAATGCTCAGACTAGCAGTCTGAGGACTAGTCCCTTTAATGATCATGAACAGCATCACAAGAAAAGTATTAGAATGGGTTTTTTAATGCACACAGGAGCAAATACAAGATCTTATCTTAATATGCACATGCTGCAAGTCATATTCACCATGACTCTCATGCTAACTGGCTGATTTTGGTTTCCGGCCTGATTTTAAAATCCTCACCCATTTTTTTAGGTCTCTTCATGGTTTCACCCCTCCTTATGTCCACAACCTCAGCTGGACCCGCTATTCTCCAAGATCTCTACATGCTCTAATTTTGGCCCATGGCCCTGGCTCTGATCATTGCAATCCTGATAGTTGTGCCTTCAATCTATCATGACCTCAGGGTCTGGAATTCCTCTCTTTATTCCTATAAAATGCACTAAATTCCTTTAAAATTCTGCTTAAAATCTAGCATTGGCTTCATGTTTGAATTTCTCGTCATGTAACTTATTGGCAATTATCTTTTGATCAATAAAGTGGTTGGGACCTTTTTCTACAGCTATATAATTATAAATTGATATTGCTGACTCTAACAATATTTACTACCTCAACATAGTCAGTGTGAAGCAGTGCCATGATACCATGAAAATGTGCTGGTACAACTTTTATTTCCATGTCCATCCCATGACCAGTAAAGGTAGAAATACTCCATGAACCAAACAGTACCTGCAGAGAATGAAACAAATGTAATGTTTCAGCTCAATGACCTTTCATCAGAAACTATTCAATTCTTTGACCTGAAACATGAACAGACTGCATGGATACTGCCTAACCCCTCGAGTATTTCTAACATTTCCATCATTTTCTGCTTTTATTTCCAATCACCAACATCTAGAGATTTTGTTTTTGCTTTTCATTTCCTCTACACTGGGGAACACAATATAGATGAACATCCATTGACCAAATTGAACAGAAGATAGCACCAGGTCAGTGAAAATGCTTCAATTGGTGGGAAGACATCAGAGTTAATGACAATCATGGACAGAATCATAACCAGCATGGGCCCTAAAAGAATTTTCACCTGCTCTGTCCCTGGAAAATAAGATGCTATGGCTCTGCACCTCCTGCAACACACACATTGAATTGCACATTGTAAATGTGTTTACTCTCAATTTACACTGGAAAGTGATACCGTTATTTTTAATAAAGATCCAGTAGACCATGTAGACCATACCAACCTTGATTTTTCAAATGATACCATTATGCCTTGCTGGCTCTCCTGACGTCTGGATTGATACTGTAATAAATAACTGGTCCTCACAGACCAGGGTCGCTTCACACTTATTGCACAGCCGGTGCTGGGGTGCAACCTCATTTGAAACAGCTCTTGCAGTAATTGATTTTAGGTTTTATTTGTAGTTTCCTGCTTTTGGACAGCAAGTTAAGCCAGGCTAGCACTTTGATTTAGTGCTGAGGGTGTGTTGCCCTGTGGGGATGCTGTCTTTTAGATGGAGAGTTAAACTGCGTTCCAGCTACTTGCGATCTATTTAGTTAGTTAAAATTTGAAGGTACTTTCAGTCAAGCAATAAGATTCTTGGGATCAACTGCAGCTCATGCTGCTGCTAAAGTTACAAATACATGAATAGGAGCAGAAGGAGACTACTTAGCCCCTCAGCCTGCCCTCCACTTCAATATCCTTAAATATACCTGGACTATCTCTGACATCTCCCTCCCGTTTCTGGACCTCACCATCTCCATCACAGGAGAAAAACTAGTGACGGACATTTACTACAAGCCCACCGACTCGCACAGCTATCTGGACTACACTTCTTCCCACCCGGTCCCCTGCAAAAAGTCTATCCCCTACTCCCAATTCCTCCGTCTACGCCGCATCTGCGCCCGGGATGAGGTGTTTCAGACTAGGGCTTCCGAGATGTCCTCGTTTTTCAGAAAACGGGGCTTCCCCTCCTCCATTATAGATGAGGCTCTCACTAGGGTCTCTTCTACATCCCGCAGCTCCGCTCTTGCTCCCCCTCCCCCCACTCGCAACAAGGACAGGATCCCCCTCGTTCTCACCTTCCACCCCACCAGCCAGCGGATCCAACATATCATCCACCAACATTTCCGTCACCTACAACAGGACCCCACCACTGGCCATATCTTCCCATCCCCTCCCCTCTCTGCGTTCTGCAGAGACCGTTCCCTCCGCAACTCCCTGGTCCACTCGTCCCTTCCTACCCAAACCACCCTAACCCCGGGCACTTTCCCTTGCAACCGCACGAGATGCAGCACCTGTCCCTTTACCTCCCCCCTCAACTCCATCAAAGGACCCAAACAGTCTTTCCAGGTGAGACAGAGGTTCACCTGCACCTCCTCCAACCTCATCTATTGCATCCGCTGCTCTAGATGTCAACTTATTTATATCGGCGAAACCAAGCGCAGGCTCGGCGATCGCTTCGCTGAACACCTGCGCTCGGTCCGCATTAACGCAACTGATCTCCCGGTGGCCCAGCACTTTAACTCCCCCTCCCATTACCAGTCTGACCTCTCTGTCATGGGCCTCCTCCAGTGCCATAGTGAGGCCCGCCGGAAATTGGAGGAGCAGCACCTCATATTTCGCCTGGGCAGTTTGCGGCCCGGTGGTATGAACGTCGACTTCTCCAACTTCAGATAGCTCCTCTGTCCCTCCCTTCCCCTCCTCCTTCCCAGATCTCCCTCTATCTTCCTGTCTCCACCTATATCCTACCTTTGTCCCACCCCCGACATCAGTCTGAAGAAGGGTCTCGACCCGAAACGTCACCCATTCCTTCTCTCCCGAGATGCTGCCTGACCTGCTGAGTTACTCCAGCATTTTGTGAATAAATCGATTTGTACCAGCATCTGCAGTTATTTTCTTATACTCCACTTCAATAAGTTGGCGGCTGATCTGAATGTAACTTCAGCTCCATATACCTTGCTAATTGTTTTTCCCTTGTTAATCAAAACTATCTTAAAAACATTCAAATTTCCTTTTTTCTTTGGCAAGATTCTTAGAAAATAGGTACAGGAGGAGGCCATTTGTCCCTTTGAGCCAGCACCGCCATTCATTGTGATCATGGCTGATCATCCACAATCAGTAACCTCTTATGAGCAAATCTATTTAATCATCTCTGCCTGAATGGATAACCCCTTATTTTTTGAACTGTTACTCCCAGAACATAGAACTGTACAGCACAGAAACTTGCTCTTGAGCCCACAATGTTTGTGCCGACCATGATGGCAAATTAAACTAATCTTGTCTGCCTGCAGATGATCCATATCTCATCACTCCCTGCATGTTAATCTGTCTGTCCAATTCTCTTTAAATGTCACAATCATATCTGTTTCACCTACTTCCCCTGCCAATGTGTTCCAGGTATCCACCTCTCACCGAAAAACCTATCCTGCACATCTCCTTTGAACTTCCCCTCTCACATAAAAGCTATGCCTTCAAATATCTGGCATTCTCACCCTGGGAAATAACTATCAATGTGTTTCATAGCTTTATAAAGTTCCATCAGGTTTCCTGTTAGACTCCAACACTCCAAAGAAAACAGTCTAAAGGGCCTGTCCCAGTTACACGATTTTTAAGGCGACTGCCGGCGACTGTCAAAGTCGTAGCTGATCGCCAAAATTTTCTTTCACCCTACGACAATGACCACGGCAATGCCGAGTCAGGTCAATACAAGTCACTATTTTTGTGAAACTAACACCTGGCTAAGAGATTACACCGTCTTCGGAAACATCGCAAAATTCCCGTGCTTACTTGACTATTAAACTGTCGCCTCCAATCTACCTGTCAAATGTCCTGACAGTAAATATATTAGTTAAACAAAACTATCTTCTGGTATCTTCAAATGCCTTTTCTTAATATAATATTAAGTGCTTCTAAATGCATCTGCGACAACCTAGCAAACCTGGGGACAGCAGGCGACAGCGCCCGCAATAAGCTATGATATCTAGCGACAAGCCAGTTGTCACCGAGAAATTTCTATCTGGAAAAAATTTCCGCGATGCGCTGAGATCCGCTACGATTCATTGAAGACTCCTCACAGTCATACCCGCGACACCCCAGCAAACGTTTGGCGACAGCCTAGTCACCGGCAGTCGCCTTAAAATCGCCTAAGTGGGACAGGCCCTTAAGTTTGCCCAATGTCTCCTCCCAGATGATACCCTCTAATTCGGGCAACATCCTGATGAACCTCTGCACCCTCTCAAAAAGCTCCACATCCTTCCTGACTTATAATACTTATAAAACTTATTATGGCGCATAATACTCCAAATGTGGCCTAATTAAAGTTTTATACTTTATCTTTATACTTTATCATGACTTCCTGACTTATAAACTCAATGCCCAACTGAGGAAGGTAAGCATGTCGTAGGTCTTCTATACCACCCTATATACTTGTATTGTCAGTTCAATATTTTCCCACAAGAGTAAACATGTACCGAAGTGTTCCCATATGGGTCTTTTCCTTGTGCTTCTAAGTGGTAGAGATTTGGGAAGTGCTGTTGGAGAAGCCCAGGCAAGTAACTGCAGTGCTCTTCATAGATGGCAATCACTGCAGCCAGTGTGCCATTGGTGAAGGAACTGGATGTGCAGGGCAGTGGATGGGTTGCTAATCAAGCCGGCTATTTTCTTCTTAGCATTATTAGATCTGCACACATACAGGCAAGAGGAGAGTATTCCGTCGAGCTCCGGACTCGTGCCTTCTCCTGGTGGGAAGTCTTTGGGTGTTTCAGGAGCTGTGTCTCTCATGGCAGTATACCTATGTGGGTGGTCCAGATAGGTTTTTGGTTCATTCACTTTGCAGCTGACTGAAGGTAAAGTGATAGGACAATAAAACCTTTCCTTTGCACAATTTGTATCTTTTCTTGTGCTGAGATTTTAGTTTTAAAATACAGATCATGTCTTTCCGTCATTATTGGATCTGATATAAATATTTAGTGAGGACCCCAATTTCTTCCTGCCATGTTCCTGCTCTCTGTTACAAGAATGGATGTGGAATCAAAGAGAAATGTATCTGTTCAATTCCACCCCTCTCCCAGTTGCATCAAAGTTAAAGTCATGATCAATGTCATTCAAGGACCAAGGGGTTGGTCTGCCCATTATAGGTCACAAAATGGCGGCACTGCCCTAGCAGCTGCGGCTCACCTGCGGTCCATTTGTCTTTGTGTTTTTGTTGTTTTTTTGTCTTAATTGTAGTTGTGATGTGGTGTTTTTGTGTTTGTGTACTATGTGTGTATGTGGGGGGGAGGGGGAAACTGTAACATTGTAAATATGTGTCCCTTCCGAACGGAGACCCGACCTTTGTTTTCTGGGTGTTGTCTCCGTTCCTGCTGCGGCCTACCATCGGCCTAACTCCTGGAGCTGGCGGCCTCCAGGGCTCTGGATCGCAGAGCCCGCGGATCGGACTTACCACCACCGGAGCCGGCCGTCTTCGGAGGCTGCGGGTGCGGCTGCGACTCGCCTTAGGCTCGGGCCGCGTGGATGCCGACATCGGGAGCTCCGGCAGCGGCAGCGGGTTCGCCCGCCCCGAATCGCGGGGCTTGGGTCGCGGACATTTCACCGTCCGGCGCGGCCTAAGATATGCTGCGGGATATTTCTCTGCTGGGCGGGGGCTTCAATGTCGGGAGCCACGACCGCCCCGACGTGCAGCAACAGCGGCAGCAGCGTGTTCGCCCGCCCCGGATCGGACTTATCATCGGCGGAGCCGGCCGTCTTCGGAGGCTGCGGGAGCGGCTGCGATGCGACGCGCCTTGGGCTTGGCCCGCTGTGGACCGTCCGGTGCGGCCTGCAACCACAACAACCTGACTGCGGGCGAGGACAGCGGGAGAAGGGAAAGACATTGTGGCCTTCCATCACAGTGAGGAGAGGACTGGAGGAGACTCACTGTGATGGATGTTTCTTTGATGGATGTTTCTTTTTTTTGTGTGTTTTTGGGGTTGGGTGGTTTGAGTGCCTGTTTGATGCTTTTATTGTTGGACTGTGTTTTTGGGGGGTTTTTGGGGTTGTGTAATTTGAATGCCTGTTTAGCGCTTTTATTGTTGGACTGTGTTTTTGGGGGTTTTGGGGTTGTGTGATTTGAATGTCTATTTAATGCTTTTATTGTTGGACTGTGTTTTTGGGGTTGGGTAATTTGGGTGCCTGTTTAGTGCTTTTATTGTTGGACTGTGTTTTTGGGGGTTTTTTGGGGGTGTAATTTTGATGCTTATTTAATGCTTTTGTTGTTGGACTGTGGGTGATTGAATTAACATTTTGTTCAAGATGGCCGCGCCGTTGTGTTTGGCTGCCTGCCACTGTATGTTTCTTTTTTTTCCTAGTCAGATGTGCAGCACTTTGGTCAACGTGGGTTGTTTTTAAATGTGCTATACAAATAAATTGACTTGACTTGACTTGACTTATATGACAGAGCAAAAATATAGTCAATATATCTGTAGAAAGAGTAGCCTTAGAGAGAATTAGAAAGGCAAGTGATGCAAAGGGGTTTAGAAAAAAAATCAAAGATCCTTCATAATAATTATTTTCTGTCTGCAATTCTTCCTAATCAACTTTGTTAAGAAGTGTCACTTCCTGATCAGTGGTGTTAAGTATTGACACTGTGACTAGTTGAGGTCCATTCAAAACAATGGGGAAAGCCTAAACTAAGAATTAACATATTTCTTCCTGTCGGAGTTTCAAGAGCAACCATGGGACAATTTGCTACTTAACAAGTTTAGTTTCAGGTCCTTGAACTGCTTTATTTCACAGTTCATTTGTGAAAGAGGCTTTTAAAAAATGTTTTATTAGAAGGTCATAGACAGTTGCATTTGTTTGCAGTGTGCTTTGCTACTTGTGGATTGTCGAATACAGTCAAGGCAGCAGATTTCCTGTTGCACTTCCATACAAGCTGTGAAAAGTCTTACATTGTTACTAAGAATAAACAACACAGAAACAAGTATTTAATTATGCTAATCATTCCTATACACTACTCGTGACTTCTCTTTCTTTAACTGATTCTAAGAATTTAATCCTCTATTTTTTCTCCCTCAAATTCTTATCAACAAGCTCCCAAACTTTTCATCCCCTTGCCCAGTCGATTCCCCAGGGAAGTAATTGTCACAAAATTCATCACTTCCATGTTACTTCTATGTTTGGTTGCTTGATAAGCTTGTACCCTGTGCCTCAAGTCGAGCTTCATCTCAAGTGGAAAGGATCTCCCTCCCTTCACAAGGTAACATTATCTTATGGTTCTCATGTTGCCCCTCACTCTTATTTCTCCGAGACTAAAAATACCCATCATCTCATCCAAGCCATAATCGCACATTGCTGCTATCATTCATGTAAATCTTTCTTTTTTGCACAATCTCATGCACTGCTACATCCTTCCCACCATACAAAAAAAGATTATCCATTGCATCAAAATAAGATTTAACCAAGATTTGACATGTTCAGAATAACAGTTCTTTCCAATTCCAACTCTCCAAAAATAAGCCCACTGTTGTTTGCTTTCATCATCGCCTTAAGAACTTCTGTCATTGCTTGTAGACATTTGTATATTTGCTAATACTTGCATATTAAAAAAATCATTTCATTCCTATACCATTTTAATCTTAATTTTCCATGTAATCCACAGTTTATATACAGTACGTTAGTTATCCAAAAGTAATACCACTTTCTCATTTGTATTGAAAGTCCTTTTAAAATTATATTTTCCAAATTAAAATATATTTTGAAAACATTTTCATGTATTGCATTCATTTTCATTCCTTATTATCATCACTGGTTTAGAGACAGCTACAAATGTAAAATACAACATTGAAACATTTGAAATAAAATGTGAAAACACATTCTGCAACTCCAATTAGTCATATTTTATTCTTATTCTCTTCCTTGTACCTGCAATGGTGCAGGAGGTAGTGCAGCTGCCTCACAGTCCAGCAACCTAGGTTCAATCCTGACCTCCAGAACTGTCTGTGTGGGGTTTGATTATTTTCTGTGCGACCATGTCAATTACTCCTATGCCTCAAAGATGTGGAGGTTGGTTAGCTAATTAGCAACTGTAAATTGACCCGAGAATCAATGGGTGGCAGGAGAATCAGGAGGGAGTGGATCAATCAAGGGTAGGAGAATAGGTACAGGTATAGAAGCGAAGAAATAGGATTGATGAGATTGCTACGAGAGCCTGCCTTAGCTGGATAGCTCCCCACTTGCTCACAAAGAAACATGGTGACTGCTAGGCTTCTATTACTTTGTAACCAAATCTGTATTTGTTTATTTCATTAATCAGTGTATCAAATTGCATCTCAAGGCATTTTGGAAATTAATTTGAAATGAGGCCAGGTAGTATCTGAGGAGGGAAATGGACAGTCCCCTGCTCTTTATCCGATGAATCACTTTACAGAGTGAGAAACCTCAGATAGGGAATCTGTGGACAATGACACAGTATGGGTCAGAGCACCGTTTCCCAGTCGGGAGAAGGGTCTCGACCCGAAACGTTTTCTGTAGAAGATTATTGTTTGATTATTGTCAGGTTTACTTTAGTTTAGTACATTGCCACGTGTACTGAGGTGCAGTAAAAAGCTTCTTGTTGTGTGCTAACCAGTCAGTGGAAAGACTATACATGTTTACAATCGAGCCGTCCACAGTGTACTTCACTGCACAGTAAAGACTTCAGCAGCAATGGCAAATGATGTGTCAAGGAGTGGTTGTCTCATGTTTATGTTCGAGTCCAGGTGGGGCACAGGGGAGAGGAGGGGGATGAAAAGAAGAAGTAGGGGGTTTCTGGGGGGGAAGAAGGGAAAGGGGGTGGGTTATGTAGTTACCTAAAATTGGAGAATTTGTTGTTCATACTATTGGGTTGTGAACTACCTAAATAGAATATGAGGTATTGTTTCTCCAGTTTGCACCTGGTTCCTCCTGTTTCTCCTCCTCCCTCCTCCCCCCTCCCCCCACCCCCATCTCCCCGGTGTCCGCGTGTACCTGCATCTATTTCTCCCCTCGCCCTCCCTTTCCTCCTACATTACTTCCTCTAGCTTCACAATGTGCAACACGTCAATGCTTTCACCTTCTGTCTGTTCATCTCTGGTCTTTGTCCAACTATCTGCAAGTCAAAAAGCGCTCCTCACCTGCACCCTCCGATCTCTTGCCAGGTTTGTCCTGCCCCTCCTCTCTTCCAGCGTTCTTTCAACCCCCCACAATCAGTCTGAAGAAGGGACCAAACCCAAAACGTGACCTATCCATGTTGTCTAGGTATTAAATGGCTGTGTTCAACTATTTTCTACCATTTAAGAAAGTTGCACAATGAAGGATTGGTGTTTCAATGGAAAAATAATTAAATGCACCCTTGCATTGTATTATCAGAAAATCACCATTGAAAATCATTGCAAGCCCTCGTCCCTGGTTGCATTTATATCTTTTTGGAGACAAGGTGACCTGCTGATGCATCTAATCATTAAATTGTAGCTGCAGCGAACGGTCCGTCCTCAACAGAGGCCTAATTTTCTTCCCCTCCTCAACACCCCCAACTTAATCCGTTCCGGGTCTGCCATGACGTAGAGCTTTTCTTCTGTCAGCTCTGCCTCCATGCCTTTTTCTATGGGAAGGAGTCCTCACAAGCTCCAGAGATGCTGCCTGACTTATTGAATTACTCCAGCTTTTTGCGTCTATCTTTGCTGCATCAGCGTTGTCGACTCTCGCTATTACGTCTTTAGAAAATCCTGTAAGCTTGGTCGCACAGGACCTTCCTACGTGAAAACCATGCTGAATACCTTTTCCACAAGAGGCACATAAAACCTTGTTCCACAATACCTTTGATTGTATACATGTTAGATTCTTTCAGCGACGCACCCCCCCAAAAAGCATTTGGTGGCAATCTTGGTCCTGTCGGTTCAATGTGACTTTCCAGGGCCTGAAAATTTGAGATTGACCTTTTTACTTCCCAGCAGAGCTCCAGCACACTGTTAGGAAATGTTGGAGCCAGTTCCCTCTCATGCTGTATCATTTTTCATAGTTTCCTAATGCAGATTACCTTTTAGCACAGCAAAGTAACCTTAAATGGAGCCAACTGCGACAAATATTATCCCCTGCTGATGCATCTAATCATTAAAGGGCTGGCGAGGTGCAGAAGACAATGGCACACTGCCTACTTTGATATAAGTAGATGTGATCCTCAAGCCCTCTTGAGAGGGTCTCTAATTTAGTCCTGATCAAATATTATAATGCAGTAGCCACAAATACTCTGAAGCAAAGTGACATTTCTGCTTTTGTCATTTGCATTCCTTCATATACTCAGCATAAAATGTTATTATTACACTTTTTTGGATATACTGATAAAATGCAAATCCTATCCTTAATGTTTTGCCAAAAGCAGCAATATCAGGGTGCTCTGTTGGTATGGACACAGTGTTTGCCATCAGTCACTGCACTGAAAGCAGTACTGTTGTTTTTTCAGCTTGCTTCTCACTCTGCCAGGTAATTCACTGGATAAGGAACAGTTTTCAGTGATGGAGACAGACTATGCTGCTCTTTAAACATGAGCTAATCATAACAGTAAGCTGTGGCTGGAACAGAAAGAGTAGATACATATGGAATATTTTGACTATTGTCCTAATGCCTCTATCTCCCTGTGAATAAAAACATCAATGGAAGAATTTATTTTGCCCATGCTTACTTTGCATTTGTGGCTCTGGCATTGTACTGTGCAATTTAAGGCTGAGTGTCTAGACCTGATTCTAATTGGGGGGGGGGGGGAGGGAGGGGGGGGGGAGGGGGGGGAGGGGGGGGGAGGGGGGGGGAGGGGGGGGGAGGGGGGAGGGGGGGGGAGGGGGGGGGAGGGGGGGGGAGGGGGGGGGAGGGGGGGGGGGGGGAGGGGGGAGGGGGGGGGAGGGGGGGGGAGGGAGTGGGGGAGGGGGGGGGAGGGAGTGGGGGAGGGGGGGGAGGGAGGGGGGGAGGGGGGGGACCCAGCCTGTGTGGTTGAGGTGGCTGGAAAACCACACTGATCCTGTGGAATGAAGCCTGGGGAATTTTGACTCTGAACACTGTCAGTTTTTAACTTGCACCTGGTAGGTATTGGAAGGGAGTGGGATGGCAGGCATTGGATGGTTACTGCCAGCAACGTGAAGCAATGATGCAGAAAACAAGTTGAAGAAAGTTCTTTCCTAACTAATGCTCGTCTGTCCGCTGCTGTTTGACTTCACATCGGTGGTCGCAAAAGAGTTTCTTACTTAGGTCAGGAGAGAAGTATGCAGTGTTCCAAACCCTATCAAGGGCGGTCCGACGTGACATTTGGCAGAAGGTCATACCTGGCAGCAGGCCTGGCTTGCCCACTGTGGAACCAGTAACCCACCGGAAAGGAAGTCCTTTGGCCCATCGAGTTCATGCTGACCATCAAACATTAATTATATATTAATTCCATTTTCTGTTCTCCCAGCATTCCCATCAACACCCCCCCTCCCCCCAGATTCTACCTCACATCCATACACTAGTAGTAATTCACAGTGGCCAATTGACCTACTAACCTGAATACCTGGAGGAAACCCACACAGTTACTAGGAGAATGTATGAACTCCACATAGAGTTCAGAATTTAATCCCCACTCTACTGCAGTGAGGCAGCAGCTCCACTAGCTGTATCACTCTGTCTTGTATTGTCTTTGTATTGTCTCTGTATTGTCTCTGTATCCCAGTACAGCTGGAGGAGATTTAGGAAAGGAAAGTTTGGAGGGCAGGAAAATCAATTGTCAGTGATATTAGAGAGTTGGAGAGACATCGGGGAGGAATTAAAAGTAATTGGGATTAAAGAATAGCAGAAATTGAGTGAGGAAAACCAAAACATTGGATTGGAGGGTAGCTAATGTTGTCCCACTTTTTAAGAAAGTAGGGAGAGAGAAAACGGGAAATTATAGACCAGTTAGTCTGACATCAGTGGTGGGGAAGATGCTGGAGTCAATTATAAAAGACGAAATTGCGGAGCATTTGGATAGTAGTAACAGGATTGTTCCGAGTCAGCATGGATTTATGAAGGGGAAATCATGCTTGACTAATCTTCTGGAATTCTTTGAGGATGTAACTAGGAAAATTGACAGGGGAGAGCCAATGGATGTGGGTACCTTGACTTTCAGAAAGCCTTTGACAAGGTTCCACATAGGAGATTAGTGGGCAAAATTAGAGCACATGGTATTGGAGGTAGGGTACTGACATGGATAGAAAATTGGTTGACAGACAGATAGCAAAGAGTGGGGATAAATGGGTCCTTTTCAGAATGGCAGGCAGTAACTAGTGGGGTACTGCAAGGCTCGGTGCTGGGACCGCAGCTATTTACAATATACATTAATGACTTGGATGAAGGGATTAATAGTACTATTAGCAAATTTGCAGATTATACAAAGCTGGGTGGCAGTGTGAACTGTGAGGAAGATGCTATGAGGGTGCAGGGTGACTTGGACAGGTTGTGTGAGTGGGCGGATGCATGGCAGATGCAGTTTAATGTGGATAAGTGTGAGGTTATCCACTTTGGTGGTAAAAATAGGAAGGCAGAGTATTGTCTGAATGGTGTCAAGTTAGGAACGGGGACGTACAACGAGATCTGGGTGTCCTAGTGCATCAGTCACTGAAAGGAAGCATGCAGGTACAGCAGGCAGTGAAGAAAGCCAATGGAATGTTGGCCTTCATAACAAGAGGAGTTGAGTATAGGAGCAAAGAGGTCCTTCTGCAGTTGTACAGGGCCCTAGTGAGACCGCACCTGGAGTACTGTGTGCAGTTTTGGTCTCCAAATTTGAGGTAGGATATTCTTGCTATTGAGGGCGTGCAGCGTAGGTTTACTAGGTTAATTCCCGGAATGGCAGGACTATCATATGTTGAAAGACTGGAGCGACTAGGCTTGTATACACTGGAATTTAGAAGGAGGAGAGGAGATCTTATCGAAATGTATGATTATTAAGAGGTTGGACACGTTAGAGGCAGGAAACATGTTCCCAATGTTGGGGGAGTCCAGAACAAGGGGCCACAGTTCAATAATAAGGGGTAGGCCATTTAGAACTGAGATGAGGAAAAACCTTTTCAGTCAGAGAGTTGTGAATCTGTGGAATTCTCTGCCTCAGAAGGCAGTGAAGGCCAATTCTCTGAATACATTCAAGAGAGAGCTAGATAGAGCTCTTAAGGATAGCGGAGTCAGGGGGTATGGGGAGAAGGCAGGAACGGGGTACTGATTGAGAATGATCAGCCATGATCACATTGAATGGCGGTGCTGGCTCGAAGGGCCGAATGGCCTCCTCCTGCACCTATTGTCTATTGTCTATTCTCTAAAAACAGGGCAGGGGTGAGGACATTAGTGTGATTAGTAAATAAATTAGTAAACATTAGTAAATATTGAGACACTCATGGGCTGTGGAATAAGCGGAGACATTGGAGAATCGGTGACCCCAGAAGAGATGAGCAGTGGACACATCCAGGAAGCTGGGGTAAGAATTCTGCTGTTAACAGTATACTTTTCCCTTAAATTTGACCTACCAATGTGCAACATCTCCCACTTGGCAGTGCTTTAAGATGAGATTGGACATACTCAAATAGTTTTCTCTGGAACACTGGAGATTCATAGGGAGATCTGATAGAAGTATATAAAATCATTAAATAAAAGGTAGGGTAGACATTTAGAACTGTTTTCCAGGGTAGACATGTCAAAGACTAGAGGGCTTAGCTTTAAGGTGAGAGGGGCAAAGTTTAAAGGAGATGTGCGGGGCAATTTTACACAGAGGGTGGTGGGAGCCTGGAACGTACTGCTAGGGGTAGTGGCCGAGGCAGATCTGATCAAGGTGTTAAAGAGGCTTATAGATAGACTCATGGATATGTAGGGAATGGAGGAATATGAATCATATACAGACAAATGAGCTTAGTTTATCTTGGCATAATGTTTGGCACAGACATTATGGGCTTAAGGGCATATTCCTGTGCTGACCTGTTCTTTGTTCTATGTTGTTTGTTCTATGTTCTCCAAAAATATAAAATATGCCCTCTACTTCCTACTAAGACCAGGCAGAACCTGTCATTATTAGCCCGGCAGAAGGTTCAAAAGCTTGAAAGAGCACACCACCAGACTCGGGAATAGCTGCTGCCCCTCTGTTATCAGGCTTCTGAATAGTCCTTCCATAAACTAGTATACTGTCTGATTCACCTTGATCTCAGTGCGGACATTGGACTTTGTCTATGCAACTGATGTGCTACAATGCAGAGTGTTCTGCACTCTGTATCTTCTCCTTTGCTCTATCTATTGTACTTGAATTTGACGATTGGATTTATGTATAGTATTGTCTGATCAGATTGGATGGCATGTACAATAAAACTTCTCACTGTCCTTCAGTACATGTGATAATAATAAACCTAAACTTAAACCTAAAGCTAAATAGGCCACTGTGGCCATACATGATTTTGACTGACAGATTAAGATTAGCTAGTTAAATTCATTAAACCCAGCACATGATGGAAAAAGATTGCATGATCCCAGCTAAATGTGGACAAAACCGATCTCGCGCCATCAATTAGTTGTTTTATTGATCTGCTATCACAAGGGCAATGGCAGAGTACCAACTCTGCAATTAGGTTCATAAAATGTTGCTTTTAGAGCTTAGTCCCATGTTAGTGAAGGAGCTAAATATGTTTCCTCTGCACAGGTGGACCTACTTAGCTTATCTCACTATATAGAATTGTGACTTTTAGGATTTTAAAATATCTGAGTGAATAATATTTGATTGCCAACTGTAAAAAAAAAACTTTAATGCACAACAATGTTAATCTGGCCTCTAAGAAGCAGTACATGCAAAGTTTTTCTGACAAGATCAAAATAAAATCCATCTGATTTACCACTCTATGCTACACAATTCCTCACAAGCTTACAAATAACTTTCCACATTGAAAAAGTCTTACTTGTGCCATGTACAGCTCTGAATACACAGATATGACACTTTAATATTTGGATAATCTAACTAAAAGTATAACTAACAATCCAATTCTATTGACATGGTTAAGGAATGTGTTTGACCAGTTAGTTACTTTCACAATAAGCCAACCACATGTCTATTAAAACAGAATATGTTGAGTTTTATGTGTTACTTTCCAATTGATAAACACTTCCTTTATATCTGCAGATCAGTGCCTGCCTAGGTTTGCTGGAAAGGATATGGTGCAGCTGAAGGGACGTCCCCTTGGTTTTCGGACTCCTGCGTGTGCCCTACATTAAAAGAGGCATCTCACAACTGCAGAACTGTGGTTATTTTTTCTTACTGAGCTCTTTCAGCTCCATTCCCAACTTGGTAAAAACATTATGAAGAAAATATCCAACATCATTATTTTTTTTAACAATATTTTTTCTTGGATTTTACAGGGAAACATGTCTTCTGAGTCGTGTCATTATACCCGTCAGATTAAATTGGCTGATAGTTTGCTTTCAAGATGTCGGTTCCCTACATTAACACAGGCAGTCATGATTACCTCATTTTGCATCTTTGAGTAAGAAAACTGACATTGAATAACGTGAAGAATAACCTAGCAATGCAAGTCCGAAATTCATCTTGAATCTTTCAATGTTATGTTGCCTCACTTCATGAGTACATCGGGCAAACACACAGCTGATCATGCAGGTGGAATCCTCCATGTAGAAGTAGCGGAAAAATCAAAACCAGGCCAGGTAAAGAAAATGTAGAACAGAATACATGGCGTTTGCCTCAGTAAACCAGCCATGGTTTAGACCTTAAAAATAGCCCCTCGTGTCATTATGCAGCATAATGGCAATTATGAAGGTTTCAGAGGAGCAGCAGCCAGACCAGCGAGTGAGTGGATTGCCTGAGACATCCTAATTAGTTGTGTGGATAGTTGACTTGATTAGATAAAACTAAATTCAGGTCTAGGGGAGCGGCCTGTTGGGAGCGGCCTTGTTGAGGTAAATTGCGAGTCTTTGGCTCAAGAGTCTTCGGCGCTGAGGCAAAGAGGCCATACTTGAATCGATTGTGTATTTAATTTAAATATTTAAACTTGTGATGACAGGAATGTTATTGCAGTGCATTTGTTGCAGGATGTGGGATGTCAGGGGCACTGCTGGTGTCACTGACCACTACTCCTGTGGGAACTATGTCCAGATGCAGCTCCTCAAGGACCGAGTTAGGGAACTGGAGCAGCAGCTGGATGACCTGCGGTCCATCCGGGATGACGAAAGCTTCCTGGACAGGACCGACAGTCAGGTCATCACTCCAAGAGTGCAGGAGGTGCGACGGGTAGAGACGGAAAGAAAGGGGATGAAGTGAGGGCAGGAGACCTCGATGGAAGTACCTCTTGCTAACAGGTACAACCCTCTTGGGAGCTGTCCGGGCAGACGACGCTTCCAGTCGGAGCGGCGGACAAGTCTGTGACTTGAATCCTAGTGCTGAGACTCGACCGGCGAGACTGACATCAGGCAGAGCCAGAGTGGTAGAAGTGGCCCCGGGCATCGATTACTCCGCCCTGGCAGTGGCTTTTTGAAAGTCCACAAGTCCAACATCCTCTGGCTTTCCCTTATCCATTCTACTTGTTACATCTTCAAAAAATTCCAAAAGATTAGTCAAGCATGATTTTCCCTTCATAAATCCATGCTGACTTTGACCGATCCCGTCATTGCTTTCCAAATGCGCTGCTATAACATCTTTAATAATCGACTCCAGTATTTTCCCCACTACCGATATAAGGCTAACAGGTCTATAATTCCCCGTTTTCTCTCTCCCTCCTTTCTTAAAAAGTGGAGTTATAATGGCTACCCTCCAGTCCACAGGAACTGATCCAGAGTCGAGAAAACATTGGAAAATGATGACCAATGCATCCACAATTTCTAGGGCCACCTCCTTGAGTATTCTGGGATGCAGACCATCAGGCCCTGGGGATTTATCTGCCTTCAGTCCTTAACACCATTTTCAGTCCCTTCTGTCCCTAACACAGTTTACCTAACACCATTTTCTGACCAATGTGGATTCCCTTCAGTTCCTCCCTCCTACTAGATCCTCGGTCTCCTAGTATTTCCGAAAGATTGTTTGTGTCTTCCTTAGTGAAGACAGAGCCAAAGTACTTGTTTAACTGTTCTTCTATTTCCTCATTTCCCATTATAAATTCATCTGTCTCTGACTGTAAGGGACCTACATTCGTCCTCACTAATCTTTTCCTTTTTACTTATCTAAAGAAACTTTTACAGTCAGTTTTTATATTCCCCGCAAGCTTTCTTTCATGCTCTTTGATCCCCCCTCTCATGATAAATTTGCAATTTCGGTTATCATTTTGTCTGTTTCTAATTTGTCTGCCTCTAGCTTTTCCATAGTCCACTGGGCAGCAATTATTCCAGCCCTCCTATGTGCTTTGGGGATTTGAATAGCCTACAGTTGGTATCTCAAACTACTGGAGAGATGGCACTAACATCATCTCCACAAAATCTTCCAAATCCATTGGCAAGATTGATGAACATCAGTGTCCTCTCCCAAACCTAATTAACTTTTTTAATGGGTTAACTTATGATGAGCGTTTGGCGGCACTGGGCCTGTACTCGCTGGAGTTTAGAAGAATGAGGGGACACCTCATTGAAACGTACCAAATAGTGAAAGGCTTGGATAGAATGGATGTGGAGAGGATGTTTCCACTAGTGGGAGAGTCTAGGACTAAAGGTCATAGCCTCAGAATTAAAGGACATCACTTGAAGAAGATGAGAAGGAATTTCCTTAGTCAGAGGGTGGTGAATCTATGGAATTCTTTGCCACAGAAGCTGTGCAGGCCAAGTCAATGGATATTTTTAAGGCAGAGTATGTGTGTCAGGGGTTATGGGGAGAAGGCAGGAGAATGGTTTTAGGAGGGAGAAATAGATCTGCCATGATTGAATGGCAGAGTAGGCTTGATGGGCCGAATAGCCTAATTCTGCTCGTATTACTTATGACCTTATGACATGTTGTTCATTAGCCTGAAACAAGATTCTATTCTGAGCTCGGTCACACCTAGAGATTACTAGGAGCAAAATTTTCAAGACATTAACAACGTTTTCTTCAAGATATGTAATGTCGTCTTTGGTAACCTGATCTGTAACCAAGCAAAATGTTGACGAAGCATCCAAGAAGGCACTGAGCTCATTCCTCAGGAGGAAGAAGTCCAAAGTAAACACCATCTCAAAACCACCCATCTGCCAGCCCTATCAAGCTACTCCTGCCCCACCTGTAGCAGGCTTTTGGGTTCTATATCGGGCTCCACTGTTGTCTCCACACCCTCAGAACCACAGTGGAAGCAAGTCACCATCAATCCCAAGGGACTGCCTTAGAATTAGAATTATTCTACATATAAAGTAAGCATGCTGTGTTCATACAACATCTCCTAAAAAACTTATCAATCGCTACTGTACTCTTTTTAATGGCGGTACTTTATAGAGAAGTATTACTGGAGCACTGGTTTTCACAGACAGTTGTTGTGTTAGCTTTGGCTCTGGAAATATCACATAAGCCAGCAAAATCAGTTCCCGAGTGCCAAATGCAAATCTTTTGATGGCACTAGAATGTAGTACTGAGAGTCTGCCACTTCGTCAGAGATGTGATGGTTCAGATAAAACTTTGAACTGAAACCCCATTTGTCTCCTCTCACAAAAATAAAAATCACAAGGCGCTCTCTCAAATAAGAGTTTACCCAGAGTCTGAGTAAAATGTATTCCACAAATGATATCACAAAAACTGATGACTGGCTTTTGTATCGTTGCTTTTTCCATGCAAAATTGCTAATGGATTTCTGACTTTCTAGCAGTGAATACACTTCAAATGTTACTAAGCATCTGCCAAAGCTTGAAATAAATCAAGCCTTTCTATCCCTTTATTTACTTTGAATAGTAACAGTTTTTTTTTAATTGCCTACTTAACCAGACAGCTTGAGGCTTATTTCAATACCTCATCTAAGTGTTGGCATTGCTAGTAATCCAATGTTATTTTCACAGCCGTGGTCTGTTGCCAAACCTGACCACAAACTTCTGTAACATATTTCAATTAAGAATGGGAAGAGCAAGGTAAACTAAAAGCCAATTTTAAAAGATGTACGAGAACAGAGATATCTGGGGTTACTTTTTGCATATTTTGTTGTAAGTGGCAGGGCAGGTTAAAAATGCATAAGTCTTAAGTATAGCATACAAGAGCAAGGAAGCCATGATGAACCTATATAAAACATTGGTGTGCCTGCAATCCCTCTCTGTGCACGACACTTTCAGAAAGAAATTAATGCTTTTAAGGGAACTTCAGAGATTTATCTAAATTATTCCAGCGGAGGCACTTTAGTTTCACAAAGACACATTAATAATCTGGGATTGTTCTATTTGGAAATGGAGGTGATCTGATGCAAGTATTTTAAATCATGATGAATGAAGTCTGTGATTAAATAGTTCTGGAAAAACTGTTCCCATTAATGAAGAGGTCAAGAATCAAGGACTGTAGGATGAGGGTGATTGTTTCTTCGCGCAGTGAGTGGTTATGGTCTGGAATGTGCTATAGTCGTGGGGATGGAGGCAGATGCAACTGTAGCTTCAAGAAAAGGCTGGGTAGGTATCTGAAAGGAACAAATGTGCAGAGGCTCTGGGAGAAGGTTAATGGAACTGGTGAGGTTGCTCCTTTGTCAAACCAGTATGAACTCAAAGGGCTGATTGGCCTCCTTCCATGCTGTGAACTTGTGATAATAGTGTCAAAAATCAAAGTAAAGCTGAAAAAACCCATTGTTTTCAGCAGCTGAATATTAAGATTCAAGATTCAAGATTCAATATATTGTCACATGTACCAATTAAGGTACAGTGAAATGTGAGTTACCATATAGCCATACTAAGTAAAAAGCAACAAGACACACAGCCACATAAAATAAAATTTAACATAAACATCCACCACAGCGGATTCCACATTCCTCACTGTGATGGAAGGTAGTAAAGTTCAATCATTTTCCTCTTTGTTCACCCGCGATCGGGGCTGTTGAACCATCCACAGTCATCGCTGCCGACTGTCCAAGCCCTCGTGTTGGGATGATCGAAACTCTGGCGTTGGGACGGTTGAAAAACTCTCCACGGCATGGAACTCCTGAGTTGGCCTCTTCCTACTGGAGACCGCGGGCTTCAAGGAGTTAAAGTCCACAGGCCCCATGGTTGGAGTTCTCCACAGTCGATCCTCAGCTCCACGATGTTAAAGTCTGCACCGCGCCCATGGCTTAAAGCACTGGGCCGGTCTCCAGGAAAGGCCGCACAACTCCACGACATTAGGCTGCAGTGGGGACGGAGATATGATATGGAGAAAAAGCGCATCTCCGTTGAGGTAAGAGATTGAACAAAAGATGTTATAGTTCAAAACTCTCAAAGTACTTACCGACTTGTCAGTGATTTCAGCGAAAATTAGGACGCCGGAGTAGCATTGACAGCGTGGGAATTTTGCAATGTTTCCGAAGACGCTGTAATCTCGACCTGACTCGGCATTGTCGTGGTCATTGTCGTCAGGTAATAGAAAAGTTTGGCGATCTGCTACGACTTTGACAGTCGCCGGCAGTCGCTTTAAAATTGCCTAAAGTGGGACAGGCCCTTTAGGGAGACGTGATAGAAGTATACAATATTATGAGAGGCTTAGATAGTATAGATAGAGTATTTATTTCAGGGTAGAAATGGCCAATGTTGGAGAGTATGGTTTTAAGTAGTCCAGGCATGTTTTTTTTAAACCCAGTATGTGGTAGGTGCTTGGAATACATTGCTAGTGGTGGTGGAAGCAGACACAACAGTGATGTTTATGAGGCTTTATGACTGGCATGTAAACATGCAGGAAATAGTTCATGTGCAGGCAGATGGAGTTAATTTAATTTGGTATCATGGTTGGCACAGACATCATGGGTGAAAAGTCTGTTCTTGTACTGTCCTGTATTATGTTCCAAATCACCTCTAAGCCTCTTACCCTTAAACCCATGACTTCTAATTTTAGCGATTTATCTTGTAAGGAATAGTTTCCTATTAATTCCCCTATCTATGTCCTTCACAACTTCTGTCAGATCTCCCTTCAGCTTCCTATGTTCCAAGGATAACAAACTTAGCCTATCCAGTCATTCCTCATAATTTAAATGCACCAGCCCAGTCAATATCCTGGTGAATGTTCTCTGTACCCTTTCCAGTATAATCTTATCCTTCCTGTAATGTGGTGACCAGAACTATACACAGTATTCCAGATGTGGCCTAGCCAATGTTTTATATGTTGTTATATTCCAAGTTAATCCATACAAACCACATCATAGTTCCATGCTCCATGCTCCTATTGCCTGAACCATAACCCGAGATCAGCTGTAAACATATAACCCTGCCTTTGATGATAGTGAGATTGCATTTAGGTAGATGATATGGTTCTGTTGCTGGCAATCTGAAATGTGCATCTGGGGTTTGCCTGAGCAGGAAGATGAGGTGATAGGTTCCACCAATTAAAGTGCAGAACATTTACTAAATCCTTGTTGTCTTTCTCTCAGCTCCTATTTATCAATCCATGCCATGTACGGTAGAGTCGAAGAGTTTGTTCCGTGCTGTTATAACTCCATGACTTTTGAACAAAATGCTGAACACAAATCAGTTGACATTGTGTTTAAGATAAGAATGCCATAATTCATATATTTTCAATGTATTTTTAGTTTCTCATTGCTAAGAACTGCAGACGGTGAAGTTTATATATATGGTTGTTGTGTTATTGGATGTTATTAACAAGGTCAAGTTATTTGATGCCAAGTTCAATCATCAACATTTCTTAGAGTCATTGAGTCATAGAGTGATACAGTGTGGAAACAGGTCCTTTGGCCCAACTTGCCTACAATGTCCCAGCTACACTAGTCCCACTTGCCTGTACTTGGTCCATATCCCTCCAAACCAGTCCTATCCATGTACCTGTCTAACTGTTTCTTAAATGATGGGATAGTCCCAGCCTCAACTACCTCCTCTGGCAGCTTGTTCCATACACCCACCACCCTTTGTCTGAAAAAAGTTACCCCTCGGATTCCAATTAAATCTTTTCCCTTTCACCTTGAACCTATGTTCTCTGGTCCTCGATTCCCCTATTCTGAGCAAGAGACTGTGCATCTACTCGATCTATTCCTCTCATGATTTTGTACACCTCTATGTACGGTCAGCTTTATTGCAAATGGATCATTAATAACTGGATAGGTTTAGAAAATATCTTTAGGACATGAACTGGATCAGATATGGTATAAAGCTATTGTGCTATGTAAAGACTTTAGTTACTGAGCCATATTTTGAATAAATACTCACCTATTTTGGTGATTTATTCAGGGGTTTCATTGCATTGCTGTGAAATTGAATTCTCCTGTTGTGCTGGGTTTGGTTAATTAGTTGCCTCCATTGAATGGATTGTGAAGTATTGTTCATAGGAAGATAGATATGAGCCAAGAGTGAGCCAGATAGAAAGAAACAATTCAGGGTTTCTATTCATTAAAAAAGGAATCCCATGAACAGCTTAAAATGGAGAAGAAACTCTTCGGTTTGCACTGAAAGCCAAATGCCTTGGTAGCAAACAGAAGCCCCGTGTGAGTGATGGTAGGAGCACATCACTACACAAATGGTCCAGCCCACTATCTGACTGGTCACACCTGCCTCTTCTGTGGAAGAGACTATGGTTCCCACTTTGCCTCAAAGAACCAGAATGGACACAAATCATATTTGATCCCAATGGACCTGGAAGATAAAGAAACCAATACTGAGACCAGTAGTAGAAGTATCTGGAAAAAAAGACATCTTTCCTCCTGGAAGGGATAATATAATTGGGACAAGTTACAAGATGGGAAATCACAAAACATTTGGAAACAGGCCTTTTCACATGGATAATTAATTGGAAACTCTTTGTAAACATTGATGGAAAAACTATGAAAAAGGAATGGATTATTTTAACTGGAGATATTTAATTTTCAGATTCATTACCAATTTTTACAGACCTATAATCCAGACCTATCCCTATTGGTTCTCACTGTGGGGGGATGCACTACAATGCAGTAACTAATTCCGCACAACAGGTTATTACTACTTTACCTCATTCTATGGAGGGGGAAGAGTCTTCCAATTGTGTTTAAATCTGAAAACTGTTGGAAATACAAAATGCTATGTTTTCAAATGGCATTGTAAATAGGATGTGAGGATATATGCCATATGCCACAGTAGTAAACCCGTAAATCTAGAAGTTCAATCCAAGCCTAATCACTTTTTATGTATTAATTCTACATATTGGGACTTTATTTTAGGATAGATCATACTAGCATTCACATTGAGCAGAAAATGCCCTAATTGGGAAACTGAGCATTTTCATGCAATATCTGGCACCTTTCCTGAGTCAGGTACCTAATGACTTAACATACAATGCACTGCTTATCACCTCCCTTATTATTACTGTCTTATTATTACTGCATATTACTATCTGAAGAGGGACCCCAACCCAAAACATCATCTACCCATTTTCTCCAGAGATGCCACAAAATTCTGAGTTATTCCAGCATTTTGTGCCTATCTTTGATACAAACCAGCATCTGCAGTTCCTTTTTAATTAAAATACCTCACTTGCCAGTTTGTACGCACAATCTATGATCTTTGTTCACAAATAGCTAGGAGCACATCATACTGAGATCATGAATGAGATGCCAATAAAGGTTCTCAATCCCCATCTCTGACATTTGTTGGCCTCAGTTTTCTTTGCTCAGAATATTGGAACCTTTGTCGCTGCTAGTTTCATCGCTGATTGCAGCTTTTTTTCTATTTGCTTTAAGAGTTGCATCCTGCAATTTCTGTCTCATTTATGACAAATCTGGACTGTCATCCATGTGATTGGGTGCACAGCTACATGGGAGATAGTTATGTTCCCCATCTGCCTTTTCCTTCACCTCCATGGCAGCCTTTCATGAATCTTTTCTGTGTTAAAGTTGCTGAAAGCCAACATGGAGGTGATGCAACCAATTAGGAAGTCCTATGTTTAGTTTACTTTAGAGATACAATGCGGAAACAGGCCCTTCGTCCCACCGAGATCGCACCGATCAGCAATCCCCGCACATTAACACTATCCTGCACATACCAGGGACAATTTACACTTATACCAAGCCAATTTACCTACATACTTGTACGTCTTTGGAATGTGGGAGGAAACCAAAGATCTCAGAGAAAACCCACGTGGTCACGTCCTCCATTTTTGTCATCTTCTCTTTATGCTGCACTTGCATCATCTTAGTCTTTGGTTTTCAGATCTCCTCTTAATTCTTCATCTTTGCTTTTCTACCTCACAAGGTTTTCTATTCCCTATTGTACAAGACTAATTTGCAAAGACTGAGGACAGGGGACTTGCATGACCAGAAGATCAGCCAGAAGCAAAGACTTTATGAATTGGTGACAATGGGTAGTCGGTGAAACATCCGGGAAGTTTGTGGGAGGTGGTTTAAAAAGATGAGGATAGACACAAAAAGCTGGAGTAACTCATTAGAAACAAAAAGCTGGAGTAACTCATTAGGTACAAAAAGCTGGAGTAACTCATTAGATACAAAAAGCTGGAGTAACTCATTAGACACAAAAAGCTGGAGTAAGTCATAGACACAAAAAACTGGAGTAAGATGAGAGTGTGTTGGACTTCAATAGGTTTTTGATGGAAGAACAGGATTGAGCTTTGAGAGGACTGCCAAAGCTAGGGTTCCCACAAGTGGACAAAAACCGTAAGTGCACCTTAAACTGAGCTGGATTCAGTCCCTTTTTGCCCTCTGCTTACTGAACTGAATATGGAAAGCCGAATGGCTTGATGCCTGCACCCAGGAGTGTTCGGGTGAGATCCCAGCGCTGATAAAGCTGTGTAGGGCCATACTGTCGAAGCCTTGCCCCTCCCTGTATGCTTTGACAGCCCTTTGACAGGCTGCAGTATCAGAGGAGGAGTTGGCATGCTGTGAGAGCGTCTGCCTCTATCACCTTCTCAGGCAGTGCATTACAAACTCTAGCCACTCTCTGTGTGAAAATAGCTCTTCTTATCTCTCCTTTAAACTTCTTACTCATTCAGCTTACCTTCAGCTTATGCTCTCTGCCTAGATCTGTGACTTTGTGTATCTTAGGGAATCCACGGAAGTGTAGGATTTTCATAAGATGGAGCGTCTAAATGCCAATGACTCCCTCTTAAACCCTTAGACACAATGTAATGCTTCAGCCCAATATCCTACCATCCGCACTTTGAGCCGCAGCCACTGCTCAAAGAACCAAAAGCCCATCACTCACCTGTAAGCAAGCTCTGATATGAAGGTCTCATATCCAGTAGGCTTCACCTCATCTTCCTGCTCAGGCAAATTCCAGATGCACATTTCAGATTGCCAGCAACAGAACCATATCATCTACCTATTTATACCCTCTCTCGGTCACGCTCCGTCACAGCTGAAGGTGGTGGAAAATTAAAGGCAGCAGGAATCACGCAGAAGTTGGGAAGAATGGCTACCTGCCATCGGTCTCTGGGGGAATTAGCGCAGTCTGTACCAAGAAGCCAGTCTCATGTATTGAATCACATGGAAGCTACTGAGGAAAGGCACAAGATCATTAGCTTGAAGGGCCTTGCACCATGGCATGTGTTTATCTGCAAACAGAGCCTGTAATGTTGATTTTGTGATTGCTTTTCATGTTTGTATTGTGATCAAGATGACGTAGTGGTCAGTGCCAGAGGAAGTAGAAATAGAAGAGGGGGTATCAGAGGTTACGGGGAGAAGGGTGGAGAATGGGGTTAGGAGGAAGAGATAGATCAGCCATAATTGAATGGCGGAGTAGACTTGAGGGGGTCAAATGGCCTAATTCTGCTGAGCATTGCAGTGTAGATGAAATCATTCTTAATTTAATCCAAGCAGGAAGGATTTGTCTCAGTTACAACATGCTTTCCTTGTTATTCTCTTCTTCTCAAGTTCCTATTCCTTAGCTTCTCTCATGGTCAGCAGAGTGGAGCGGCTGCCTCACAACTCCAGCGACCCAGGTTTGATTTGGACCTCTTGTGCTTAATGTGCAAAGTTTACAAATTCTCCCTGTGACTGTGTGGATTTCCGTTGGGTGCTCAGGTTTCCTCCCCCCAAAGACATGCAGCCTGGTAGGTTAAGTGACAGCTGTAAATTGTCCCCGGACTGCGGGTGAGTGGCAGAATTGTTGGGAATGTGGAGAGAATTGGGTGCAAGAAAATTAGTGGGGAATGGGGTAGGTCTGTGAGCCTGCATTGATTTAAATGAGCTCAATAGCCTCTCTCTCTCTGTCATACGGAGATATGACAGCTAGTGGTAGCAACGCCACTTTGTTAATGACAGGGATACCTACAGCAGAGCCCATGGCTCATCTGGGTACTCCATCATTACTCCATTGAAAGTTCATAACGTTGTTGTGTCAATAACCCACTGAGCCATGTTTTCTGTGGTCATGTGGCTCCCATTGCCCACGTGCTGACACTCGTGCATTGGCTCCTGATACACACATTCAATACCCTCGCAGGAAGCATCATGAATTGTGTCAAATTATCTGCATGATGTCTTGTCAGTGGACATGCATTAGCATCAATATGGGTATATAAGTGCATGCAGTCATTGGGGCATCATTAGAAAATGTGGCTGTAACTATTTTAATAAGTGCAGCAAATTATCTCTCTCCTGCGATGTTGTACATGGTCTGAATTCTAAGCAGTCTTAAACACACTGTGTTCTATGCAAAGGAAATGAAATAACATGGCAGAACAATAACATATGTAATGGTTTAGCAACACTGCAGTGATCCTGTCATTGCTCGATGAAATGAGGTTCATTCTCTTCAATGACACTACCTGATTGACTAACTTGATACATCAATGGCCCTCAGATTGCAGGTTGTTGCCGATATCTCAAACAATAGCAGTGAGGTGCCAGACAGAGGTTTGTAGATGCCACCACCTTCACAGCCACTAACAGTCGTTCCTCACCTATTGTGAAGTTGACTGCTGTTTGCACGTTCTCCCTGTGACTTGCGGTATCAGCACCACCAACCCCCCCCCCCCCTCGTGCCAAGGTCTTTTAAATCATAATCTGTTCGCACTATCTAACCAAAAGTAATGCTTTTTTTGTAGGCAGAAATATGCTGGAACGCATTTAATGGTTCACACAACACTATTAGTTGTTGTACATCATTATGATTTTTAACTTTTTAGAGGTGTCGGTTCATTGCATTGGCACGTACAGTCACAAAAGAAGCATTGTCCAGAGGCATTCACTGTACCCACTGCACTCAAGTGTTGACCAAGACAGCTGATGGGACATTTTGCATTAAATGCATTTGTTGATAATCACCCTGTCTATTTGTTTTCTAATTACACTCATGGGATCCAATAGCTAGGTTCAATTTCTCCTTGAACATTTACTAATAAACCCACCATAAACCTTCTGACTTACTGTCAGCTCATTCTCATGCACTTGCCAGTACTTCCAAACCACTCCCAGCACCAGAGCAAGGCTAACCTGACAGCTGATGCTTGGCTTTCCACAACTGGCCAGCAGCACCAAAGGTCTTCTTGGTATCGACAAGTCAAATAGAAACATAAAAATAGGTGTAGGAGGAGGGCATTTGGCCCTTCGAGCCAGCACCACCATTCATTGTGATCATGACTGATCATCCACAATCAGTAACCTATGCCTGCCTTTTCCCCATATCCCTTGATTCCACGAGCCCCTAGAGCTCTATCTAACTCTCTTTTAAATTCATCCAGTGAATTGGCCTCCACTGCCTTCCATGGCAGAGAATTCCACAAATTCACAACTCTCTGGGTGAAAACATTTTTTCTCACCTCAGTTTTAAATGGCCTCCCCTTTATTCTTAGACTGTAGCTCCTGGTTCTGGACTCCCCCACCCTTGGGACCATTTTTCCTGCATTTAGCTTGTCCAGTCCTGTTATAATTTTATACGTCTCTACAAGATCCCCACCCATCCTTCTAAATTCCAGTGACTACAAGCCAGTCTTTCCAATTTTTCCTCATATGACAGTTCTGCCATCCCAGGGATTAACCTCGTGAACCTAAGCTGCACTGCCACAATAGCAAGGGGGTCCTTCCTCAAATTAGGAGACCAAACCTGCACACAATACTCCACATGTGGTCTCCCCAGGGCTCTATACAACTGCAGAAGGACCTCTTTGCACAAATCCTCTCATTATGAAGGCCAACATACCATTAGCTTTCTTCACTGCCTGCTGTACCTGCACGCTTACTTTCAGTGACTGGTTTACAAGGACACCATGGTCTTCCCCTTTACCTAATCTGACACCATTGAAATAATAATCTGTCTCCTTGTTTTTGCTGCCAAAGTGGATAACCTCACATTTATCTACATTAAACTGCATCTTCCATGCATCTGCCCACTCACGCAACCTGTCCAAGTCACCCTGCAACCTTCTAACATCCTCTTCGCAGTTCGCACTGCCACCCAGCTTTGTATCATCTACAAACTTGCTAGTGTTACTTCTAATTCCATCATCCAAATCATTAATATATATTGTAAATAGTTGCGGCCCCAGCACCGAACCTTGCGGCACTCCACTCGCCACTGCCTGCCATTCTGAAAAGGACCCGTTTATTCCTACTCTTTGCTTCCTATCTGCCAACCAATTCTCCATCCATATCAATACCCTACCCCCCAATACCATGTGCACTAATTTTGCTCACCAACCTCTCGTGTGGGACCTTATCAAAGGCTTTCTGAAAGTCTAGATACACTACATCCACTGGCTCTCCTTCATCCATTTAATTGTCACATCCTCAAAAAATTCCAGAAGATTAGTCAAGCAGGATTTCCACCATAAATCCATGCTGACTTGGACCAATAGACAATAGACAATAGACAATAGGTGCAGGAGTAGGCCATTCGGCCCTTCGAGCCAGCTCCGCCATGCAATGTGATCATGGCTGATCATTCTCAATCAGTACCCCGTTCCTGCCTTCTCCCCATACCACCTGACTCCGCTATCCTTGAGCTCTATCTAGCTCTCTCTTGAATGCATTCAGAGAATTGGCCTCCACTCTCTTCTGAGGCAGAGAATTCCACAGATTCACAACTCTCTGACTGAAAAAGTTTTTCCTCATCTCCGTTCTAAATGGCCTACCACTTATTCTTAAACTGTGGCCCTTGGTTCTGGACTCCCCCAACATTGGGAACATGTTTCCTGCCTCTAACGTGTCCAACCCCTTAATAATCTTATACGTTTCGATAAGATCCCCTCTCATCCTTCTAACTTCCAGTGTATACAAGCCTAGTTGCTCCAGTCTTTCAAAATATGACAGTCCCGCCATTCCGGGAATTAACCTAGTAAACCTACGCTGCACGCCCTCAATAGCAAGAATATCCTTCCTCAACTTTGGAGACCAAAACTGCACACAGTACTCCAGGTGTGGTCTCACTAGGGCCCTGTACAACTCCAGAAGGACCACTTTGCTCCTCTACTCAACTCCTCTTGTTATGAAGGCCAACATTCCATTGGCTTTCTTCACTGCCTGCTGTACCTGCATGCTTCCTTTCAGTGACTGATGCACTAGGACACCCAGATCTCGTTGTACGTCCCCTTTTCCTAACTTGACACCATTCAGATAATATTCTGCCGTCCTATTCTTACCACCAAAGTGGATAACCTCACATTTATCCACATTAAACTGCATCTGCCATGCATCCGCCCACTCACACAACCTGTCCAAGTCACCCTGCAACCTCATAGCATCTGAAGAAGGGTCTCGACCCGAAACGTCACCCATTCCTTCTCTCCCGAGATGCTGCCTGACCTGCTGAGTTACTCCAGCATTTTGTGAATAAATCGATTTGTACCAGCATCTGCAGTTATTTTCTTATACCTCATAGCATCTTCCTCACAGTTCACACTGCCACCTCCTTTTACTGCTATCCAAATGCATCGTTATTACCTCTTTATTAATTGACCCCAGCATCTTCCCCACCACCGATGTCAGGCTAACTGGTATATAATTCCCCGTTTTCTCTCTTGCTCCTTTCTTGAAAAGTGGGATAACGATAGCTACCCTCCAATCTATAGGAACTGATCCTGAACCTATTGAACTTTGGCAAATGATCACCATTTGATCACCATTTGATCACCAAATGATCACCGCTGCACGGTGGCGCAGCGGTATAGTTGCTGCTTTACAGCGAATGCAGCGCCGGAGACTCAGGTTCGATCCTGACTACGGGTGCTGCACTGTAAGGAGTTTGTACGTTCTCCCCGTGACCTGCGTGGGTTTTCTCCGAGATCTTCGGTTTCCTCCCACACTCCAAAGACGTACAGGTATGTAGGTTAATTGGCTGGGTAAATGTAAAAATTGTCCCTAGTGGGTGTAGGATAATGTTAATGTACGGGGATCACTGGGCGGCACGGACTTGGAGGGCCGAAAAGGCCTGTTTCCGGCTGTATATATATGATATGATATGATGATAATGCGTCCACAATTTCTTGAGCCACCTCCTTGAGTACCCTAGGATGCAGAACATCAGTCCCTGGGGATTTATCAGCCTTCAGTCCCATCAGTCTACACAATACTATTCTCACATAATGCAAATTTATTTCAGTTCCTCTGTCTCCCTATATCCTTTGTCCTTTAGTACATCTGGGAGATTGTTTGTGTCTTCCTTAGTGAAGACAGATCCGAAGTACCTGTTCAACTCTTCCGCCATTTCCTTGTTACCCATAATAGTTTAATCCGTTTCTGCCTTCAAGGGACCCACATTTGTCTTTACTAATCTTTTTCTCTTAACGTGAGAGGACGCTGGCGCTATTTGTTTGCCGCTTCTCCGTTGGGATACTTTGTCTGTTTGTTTTTATGTCTTGACTGTTTTTGTAAAGCGTCTTTGAGCATTTGGAAAAGCGCTATAAAAAATAAATGTTTATTATTATTATTATTATTATTAACATACCTAAAGAAGCTTTTACTGTCCTTTATATTCTTGGCCAACTTCGCTTCGTACCTCATCTTTTCAGCCCATATTTCCCTTTTTGCTACCTTCTGTTGTCCTTTGAAAGTTGCCCAATCTTCTGGCTTCCCGCTACTCTTTGCTATGTTATACATCTTTTCTTTTAGTTTTATTCCATCTCTAACTTACCTTGTCAGCCACGGTTGCCTCTTGCTCCCCTTAGAATCTTTCTTCCTCTTTGGAATTAAATGATCCTGCATCTTCTGGATTATGCCCAGAAATTCCTGCCATTGCTGTTCCACTGTCATTCCTGCTAGGATCCTTTTCCATTCGACCTTGGCCAGCTCTTCTCTCAGGCCTTCATAGTCCCCTTTGTTCAACTGCAACACTGACATTCCTGGTTTAACCTTCTCCCTTCCCTCTCAATCTGCAGATTAAAACTAATCATATTATGGTCACTACCTCCAAGCAGTTCCTTTACCTTGAGTTCCCTTATTAAATTTGGTTCATTGGACAACACTATATCCAGAATTGTCTTCTCTCTGGTAGGCTCCAGTACAAGCTGCTCTAAGAATCCATTTCGGGGGTACTCTATAAACTCCATTTCTTGGTGTCCAGAACCAACCTGATTTTCCCAGTCTACCTGCATATTGAAATCCCCCATAACCGCAGTGGCATTACCTTTGTTACATGCCAGTATTAACTCCTGCTGCAACTTACACCCTATTATCCGGGCTACTGTTTGGGGGGTCTGTAGATAACTCCCATTTATTTCCTCTTACCTTTACAATTCCTCAACTCTATCCACAGTGACTCTACATCATCAGTCCCTATGAGATTGAGACCTAAATGCAAGTTGAAACCGTGCAGTTGGAGATCCACCAGCAAAGAACATGGAGTGGGAAGGTACATTCTTCCTTCGGTCAATGCTACCAATTGCATAAAAAATCTCCATTGTGTGAAAGAACAGTTTGAAGGCACGATAGTTTTGCTCCAGATGCTGTGATATCCTAAGTGTAATGTGCTATCTGTTTCTTCCGCTGGGCCTGGCAATCCCAATCATTGATTGAGTAATTGTCCAGTGGGCTCTAAATCATGAGCAAAGCACAACTTTGGGATTAAAAGTAACACTTGCAAATATGCAGATGACACAAAGCTGGATGGCAGTGTGAACTGCGAAGAGGATGCTAGGATGTTGCAGGGTGACTTGGACAGGTTGAGTGAATGGGCAGATGCATGGCAGATGCAGTATAATGTAGATAAATGTGAGGTTATCCACTTTGGTGGCAAGAACAAGGAGGCAGATTATTATCTCAATGGTGTCAGATTAGGAAAAAGAGCAATGGGACCTGTGTGTCCTTTTACACCAGTCACTGAAAGTAAACATGTAGGTACAGCAGGCAATGAAGAAAGCTACTGGCATGTTGGCCTTCATAACGAGAGGATTTGAGTATCGGAGTAAAGAGGTCCCTCTGCAGTTGTACAGGGCCCTGGTGAGACCACATCTGGAGTATTGTGTGCAGTTTTGGTCTCCTAATTTAAGGAAGGACACCCTTGCTATTGAGGCAGTGCAGCGTAGGTTCACAAGATTAATCCCTGGGATGGCGGGACTGTCATATGAGGAAAGATTGGAAAGACTGGGTTTGTATTCACTGGAATTTAGAAGAATGAGAGGGGATCTTATAGAAACATATAAAATTATAACAGGACTGGACAAGCTAGATGCAGGAAAAATGTTCCCAATGTTGGGGGAGTCCAGAACCACGGGCCACAGTCTAAGAATAAAGCGGAGGCCATTTAAAACTGAGACGAGAAAAAAAATATTCACCCAGAGAGTTATGAATTTGTGGAATTCTCTGCCACAGAGGGCAGTAGAGGCCAATTGTCGATGAATTTAAAAGCGAATTGTATAGAGCTCTCGGGGCTAGTGGAATCAAATGAAATGGGGAGAAGGCAGGCACGGGTTACTGTTTGTGGATGATCAGCCATGATCACAATGAATGGTGGTGCTGGCTCAAAGGGCCCAATGGGCTCCTCCTGCACCTATTTTCTAAGTTTCTATGTAACTTTGCATCTGCTCTTAAAGCAGCTGTGTTGTTGTTTCAGAGTAGCTGTGTCCTTGAGCATCGAGCCAATTGGAAATGGAGAGATTGTAGTGGCCTAGCAGAGGCCAGAAAAAGGCTGGACGCCAGGCAGGTTTAGAAAGTTCTTTATTTGGCTGTGAGCCTCCACTCACAACGAAGTCCATCTAGGGAAAAACCACTCCCCCCAACGGGCTGAGTCTTAACCCCTTAAACCTGTCCATCAGGTGCCGAGGGGGCTGACCCTAGGAGTGGCCTGATACCCAGGGACTGCCACAGGATGATTATACTGTCAGAAATGGAAAAAATGATGGTCTTGCCCTCTCCCAGAGAAAAACAAAACAGCGGGCATGGGATCCCAGGATGCGGAATCTTCATTACAGGAATTCCTAACAGTGACCCAGTTATGGATGGGCCCTCTGTGTAAGCAATAGCAGGCCTTCACCTCTGGATAAGGTCGGCGACTCCCATTATGACCAATGCCATTCACAAACCATGCCCTGTTAGAAAACTGCGGGAATAATTTCAATTGTGCATCTTACAGCAACTGACTTCATTCAAACCTGTGAAGCATTCTTGTGCCTATGCAGAGAAAACTGTGAGTGTTCCCACTTGCGTGTAGTGATTGGGTTTAGATTATATTCCTCCGTGCAGTGCGTAACAGCGTTGTGCTAAGCAATGGAACATCTGGGCCCCATTCTCTGAGAATTTACCTCATTATTTAGTTTAAGATCTTAATGCACAAAGTCTATTATATTTTTTGCCTAAATTACTTCATTTTAAAGCAAAGTTCTGCAAAGTAATAAAAACACATCATAACTCAAGTTGTTATTATCTTTCAATTCGTAAAAAATCCATTTGACTCTTTTCCTGGTGTGTTCAATGTGCAATGTTCAAGTTTAATCTTCCCCTTATGTAGCTCACAAATGCCACCGCAGGCTCTACCAAGGTGAAAGTGTTTAATAAATGTTCAGAATTAAGCAGTGATACAAAATCACATTTCAGCACATCTCTGCCCCTTGGCCCTGTAGTAAAATCAACAAATTACGCTTGAAAATGCAAGGAAGGAACATTTTCACTTAATGGGAAATTGCATCAAGAGGAGACATCAGAAGAAATGATTTCTCACAAAACTGACTGGCATGTGAGTACGTTCATTTGAGATGCCATGAAAACAGGGAGTTTGGGAACCAATCAGTGATAAATTATATGGGGTACATTGGCGTGGGGAGTAGGAGGGAGGTGCCTTTGGTTATATTGCTGCCTTACAGCTCTAGCAATCCATGTTAGATCCTGAACTCTGGTACTGTTATTGTGCTGTTTGCACATACTCTCTGTGATTGCCTAAGTTTCCTAGGGTATTCCAACTTGCCACCACATTCCAAATGTAGGCTGTTAGGTTAATTGGCTTCTGTGAATAACCCCTAGTATAAGTAGCTGGCACAAAGTAATCAAGAGGCCTCTGATGGGTACCTGAGTGAGAATGGGGTACAGGCAAATAAGGAGAAGAGGAATAGGATTGATGAGGTTACTTTGCAAACAACAAGTATGGACCCAATGGGCTAAATGCATTCTTCTGTTTGGAAGGAAGGAAGGAAATAGTGGGATACCTCTGAAGGTTTTACACAGATATGGTGGTGCAGTGGTAGATTTGCTGCCTTACAGCGCCAGAAACCCCGGTTTGATCCTGACAATGGTTAATGTCTATGTACATTCTCCCCATGACCATGTGGGTTTTCCCTGGGTGCTCTGGTTTTCTTCCATATTCCAAAGGCGTACAGGTTTGTAGTTTAATTGGCTTCAGTTGTAAATTGTCCTTAGTGTGTTGGATAGTGCTTGTGTACAGGGGTTGGTTGTCGGCGCGGACTCGATGGGCCGAAGGGCTTGTTTCCGCGCTGTATCTCTATACTAAACTAAGCTAAACAAGCAGAGTCAGAATAAACGGAATAAACTCTGTCCTCACTAAAGCACAGTAGCTCAGTATTCAGTGTTTAAGGACATTTTCAAAGCATGAGATGATGCCATATGAGTTTAGCGCATCATTTTTTTCTGAAGTTGAACTTCTGTGCTTTTTTACATAGCTTTCCTCCAATTAAATATTAGGTGAGTGGGGATTGTGATAACATACTTCTTTAAACCAAAGCCAATGCTTAACTGATGCCAGCTTTTGCTGCAGTTTGTTGATGACTCCATCTCAATTCTATAATCCTTCTGTTCTTTCCATGGTGTATTTGGAAAGTTTTATTCAGCTAATTCAGTCTTTTAGCCCAGACAGTGATATATGCTTTTTACACTGCAACATCTGAAAACCTGTGGGTGATCTGAAACAGTGCTGGGACATTCAACATCAGACTCAAGCAGAGGTAGAAACCCAATGATTAATCTTGTGAATTCACACTTCCGATCCACTCAACCTAAATAGAACCACCTGCTTAACCCTTTCAATACTGAAACATTCTTATCTGTGGTCCAATAAAAGATAACTTTCCATGTTACATATTGGTGTCTGTAAATATTGTCTGAGAGCTGCTGGAAAGTTTACATAGAAAGCAGTGTTTTCATGTAAGAAGCATTTGTGCTTTTTGACAACATTGATAATGACACAGAGGAGGCTATTTGGACCATGAGGTCCATGCTATCTCTCAGGAGAATAGTCCTATTAGTATCATTTATGCTCTACTGATATTCCTGGAGGCCTCCAATTTATTTTGTCTCACGCATGCCCATCAACTCCCCTTTAAGCTATTAACCTACACCAAGGGATAATTAACAGTCGTTAATGAATCTACCAGAACATCTTCAAGATTTGGAAGGAAACCGAAGTACCCAGAGAAACTGTGGGCAGCGGTAAAGCCTTACAGTGCTTTCAGCGCCAGAAACCCGGGTTCAATCCCGACTACGGGTGCATTCTCCCCGTGACTGCGAGGGTTTTCTCCGAGATCTTTGGTTTCTTCCTACACTCCAAAGACGTAAGAGTTTGTAGATTGATTGGCTTTGTATAAATGTAAATTGTCCCTAGTGTGTGTAGGATAGTGTTAATGTGCGGGGATCGCTGGTCGGCGCAGACTCGGTGGGTGGAAGGGCCTGTTTCCACGCTGTATCTCTAAACTAAACTAGCCTAAAACCCATGTTGTCGCAAAGAGAACGTGCAAACTCCGCAGTGCCAGTGCGAGAGGTCAGAATCCCGAGTCTCCAGTTTTCACCAGTTTTCAAATATCAGATTGTGATTTTTTTATTAGCAGTATCACAGTCTATAATACAAACCAGAGTTTATAGGATACAGATAAAAACCAGGAGTATAGCGAATCCAGTGGCTGCTGAGTGTGGTGTGGTGTGGTGTGGTGTGGTCTGGTGGGGTCTGGTGTGATGGCACAGCAGTTAGTGCTGCTGCCTCGAAGCTCTGAGTTTGATCTTGACTTCCAGTGCTGTGTGTGTGTATGTATGTGTGTGTGGCGTGTGTGTGGCATGTGTGTGAGTGAACTGGGCACCTTCTTCTTGTGAAATGTGTGGGTGTCTCCCCAGGGACTCCTTTTTGCTCCTGTGTTCGAACGATGTGCTGGTAGGTGAATTGGCCATTGCCAATACCCTTCATGTACATAAGTGGAAAAATAATTAAAGGGGAGTTGATGAGTTTGTATGAGGGAATAATTTACAAAACTATGGGGAAATAAGGAGTTGGGGAAATGGGAATGATGGGAGCTGACAAGGACCTGATAGGCCAAATGGCCTGCTCCTGCATCTTTATGAGATGCAAGGAGCTTACATTGAAACCTGAACTATATTTTCCATTTTATGTGTAAGTAAATTTACTATTGATCATTATAAGTTGTATTACATAAGCAAGTGTTGTAAATATAGTATGGCTACGATTTTTCAACTGCTTTGGGGAGAAAGTGTTGACTTGAGTAAAGTATTTTTGACTAAATTATAAATGGAATCATGTGATCAAATAAATTAATGACACTGAAGGTAGCCTGACGAAGTGCAATTGACCCCACCATAAGTATAGCTTCATCCCCGCTGTTATGGGACAGACCTCTCATATGTGAGTTATACATTCTCGGTCTTCCAGTATATCTTGTTATGGCCTTTGCACATTTAAAAAAAATGTACTTTCTCTGCACCTGTAACATTATATTATGCACTGTTTATTTTCTCTTTTGCATTGCCTAATGTATTCATGCATGATTTGATTGGAGAGCACACAAAACAAAATGTTCACTGTATCTCAGTACAAATGACAATAATAAACCAATACCAATACCACAGCATTTAATCCATAATTTTATGGGTTACAGCATTGCTGTGTACATACTGGATGTGATAGGGGTTTCTATGCCTCACACCCTTTCAGATCCCCAGTGATACCTAGCTGAAAGAACATCTTTACATCTTTCTTCTCTTCAACCTATTCCCTTAAATCCAACCCCTCAGTTATTCAAGGGAACTGGGTCTTCCCATCCATTCCATTTGGTGTCTGATAATCTCGACTAAACTTCCTCTCAGCCTCCATTATGCTAAAGAAAATGTGTCCAGCCAGAAAATCTTTCTTTACTTTTATTCAGTTGACCTGTCGCATTATGGGACTTTGCCAAATACTTTGCTAAAATCCAGTGCTCCAAATCATTTGCTTCATCAACATTGACTCCTTTGACTCCTTGTCAGCTCCACAAAAATTTCCTGGGTCAGATGTAATCTTTCTTTAATAAATCTATGTTGATTGCCTTTAAGCAAACTGAATCTTTGTATTATTTGCATTACTTTTAACCTCTGATTTATTCAAATACCTTGCCCATCGCAGATGATAGGGTTGTTGTATTGTTCCCCCTGCCCACCAGCAGTAGTACTAGGTTGGCCATTTTCCACTCCTGTGGTGCTTGAGGATGGACCCTGAGAGGATTGAAAACTGATGCTCAGGGTCATTTCCTCCCTTGTTCTCTAAGCAGCCTTCGAAACATTTTACCTAGGGCCTGTGGTGGGACTGCTTTGATAGATGCTAAAACCAGTAATATTTAGATCATAAGATAAAGTGATAGCAATGGAATTAAGCCATTCGGCCCATCAAGTCTACTCCGCCATTCAATCATGGCTGATCTATCTCCATAACCTCTGACACCCGTACTAATCGGTTTCCTCCCACACTCCATAGATGTACAGGTTTGTAGGTTAATTGTCTGGTATAAGTATAAATTGTAAATTGTCCCTAGTGTGTGTGTGTAGAATTATGTTAATGTGCAGGGATTGCTGGTTAGTGTAGATTCAGTGGGCCGAAGGGCCTGTTTCCACGCAGTATCTCTAAACTAAACTAAACTAAACTAATCAAGAATGTAAGAATATTTCTGTATTTTCTATGCTTATTTCATTTAATATTTTAACATCTTCCTCAAGTTCATAGCTTTCTGAAGGTGGCAGCACAAGTAGATAAGATGATTAAAAAAGCATATGGTATGCTTGCCTTCATTGCTAGGGGCATTGCTAGGGACAGTCATGATGCAGCTCCATAGGGCTTTAGGTGGAAATGCCTAACACCATAGAGTATAACTATAAGGTGAGAGGGGAAAAGTTAAATGGAGATGTGAGGGGCAAGTTTTTTTACACGAGAGTGATACGGGTCTGGAACACATTGCCAGGAATGGCAGTGAAGGCAGATACAATGGTTGTGTTTAAGAGGCTTTTGGCTTGGTACATGGAAGTGCAGGGAATAGAGGGATATGAATCATATAGATGAGATCAGTCTAACTTGGCATCATGTTTGCCACAAACATTGTGGGCCGAAGGATCTGTTCGTGTGCTGTACTGTTCCATATTCTTATCACAATATTTGTATCATTTTCTTCTTTTGAAAAGACAGATGCAAAGTATTCATTATATATTATCAAGTCTATCTTTTCCATTTCTTGGCTTCTATTATGGTACTTGTTCTTTGTTTACCCTCTGGCGTTTTATGACATTTATAAATCTTCTTGATTTGGTCTTCTTCATGTGCTCTTGATCATTTCCTGATGGAGATTATGCTACAAAAGAAATGCACCCTATGTCCAAAGTGAATTGTGCAGGAACTTCTCAAAAGGAATGTGCAACACAAGTTTTCAACAGCTGTTTTTGTTTACACACGTAAATAAAATAAATTATTTTATGGTTGATCGTTTCCTTTTGGGATTTGCTATTCAAGATCAGAATTGTGTTGTTGTTTCTTCTTTGCTCAAATGATTCATAAGTTAGATCGCCTAGGCCTATGCATCAGGAGTGGGATAAGAAGTAGTAAAAACCTAGGGAGTAAAGAGTTGGAACTTGAAAACTGGGCTGTGGTTTAAATGTGATTTACAAAGAAGCAAAATGTCTGATCCAACCAGTTTGTATTGCTGTTTATCATTCATTTAAATCACAGCCCAGTTTTCAAGTTCCAACTCTTTACTCCCTAGGTTTTCACTACTTCTTATCCCACTCCTGAAACAGAGGCCTAGGCGATCTAACTTATGAATCAGACCATCAACAATCTCATCCAGATCATTCATATATATCATAAACAACAGAAATCCCAGCACCGATCTTTGCAGAACACTATCAGTCACAGACTTCTAATTTAGGGAATCCTCCCCTCCACCACCACTCTACGCCCAAGCCAATTTTGTATTCAACTTACCATCTCACTGTGGATGCAACAGGACTTAATTTTCTGGGGCAGCCTACCATGAAGGACCTTGTCAAATGCCGAACTGAAGTTCATGTGGATAAGATCTGCTGCCCTACCGTTGTCAATCAACTTCACCGGTTCTGCAACAAAGCCAATTCTAGCTGTTAAAATTGGAGAATTAAATTAATTCCCCAATCCACTCCCACCATGTCCTTCTGCATTATTATATCAGGTCCAATACAAGCTAGGGGGACTGACCTTATCTTTCATCTGGGCGTGCTGCAGCCTTCTCAAATCAAAAATGAATTCTCCAGCTTTAGGTAACTCACTCTTTCTTAGTCTTTTCAGAACTGGTCATTTCTGCCTGTCATCATTTGGTTCAGTTGTTCTTCTATTAGTTTAGTCTGGCCTGGTGGATGCCTCACATCTTTGTTATTATCCGTACAGTACACAGAGAAAGAAATAGAATCTGGTCCTAACAGCTACGCTAACTGCCACATTAAGTCATCTGATCCCACTCTACCACGTATTTCCATTGATCACCCCATTGCCCCCACCCCACACCCATCTACACTGCAACAGAAATCTTCTTGCTCAATCGTGCTTTTCTTCGGCACCGGGATGATGGTGGTCTTCTTGAAGCTAGTGGGTACCTCAGAATGGAGTAGGGGGAGACTAAAGATGTCCATGAATACTCATGCTAGCTGGTCTGTGCAGCTACCAAGGACATAATCAGGAATTCCATCTGGGTCAGTTGCTTTCCCTCAGGAATGCCAAACTAACTTCTGCAACAGTGACCCTGGGAAGAAGCACTTGAGTATAAAGGGCTAGGTGCCACCACCCTGTAGGAATAATCAATAGACAATAGACAATAGGTGCAGGAGGAGGCCATTCGGCCCTTCGAGCCAGCACCGCCATTCAATGTGATCATGGCTGATCATTCTCAATCAGTACCCCGTTCCTGCCTTCTCCCCATACCCCCTGACTCTGCTATCCCCAAGAGCTCTATCTAGCTCTCTCTTGAATGCATTCAGAGAATTGGCCTCCACTGCCTTCTGAGGCAGAGAATTCCACAGATTCACAACTCTCTGACTGAAAATGTTTTTCCTCATCTCCGTTCTAAATGGCCTACCCCTTATTCTTAAACTGTGGCCCCTTGTTCTGGACTCCCCCAACATTAGGAACATGTTTCCTGCCTCTAACGTGTCCAGCCCCTTAATAATCTTATACTTTTCGATAAGATCCCCTCTCATCCTTCTAAATTCCAGTGTATTACAAGCCTAGTCGCTCCAGTCTTTCAACATATGACAGTCCCGCCATTCCGGGAATTAACCAAGTGAACCTTAGCTGCACGCCCTTCAGTCTCAAATCAATACATCACAATTTGGCTTTCTTAGTTGGATCTTGATTCATTATATGACGTACCCCTGATAAATCACAATTAACATTCAACCCCAGCAAGGTTCTATATTCTAATACAGCGAACCAATTATTGTTTTCAATGGAAAGCAGGCCCTTCAGCCCCTTGAGCCTGCACCAACATTTCATAAGATAATGATTGATCTGATATTAACCCCAACTCCAACCATATTTTCACCCCCTCTGAAAACCTTTAGTCGCTACTTTGCTTATCAAGAAATTATCTATCTCCACCTTAAAATATTCAAAGATCCCATTTTTATTCCCCTTTGGTGAAGATTAGCCATCATCAGAGAAAAGAAAATCATCTAATTTCTATCTTAATGGAACATTTTTAAACAATGGCCCCCTGGTTCCATATTCTCCTAAAAGAGTAAATACCCTCTCCACATCCAGCCTATTTTGACTCCTCAGGGTCTGATATGTTTTAATCAAATCCACTTTCACTCTTTTAAACACCAGCAGTACTATTCATACTTTTCTTATGGGACAACTGTCCCTTTCCTGGCATTAGTCTGGTAAACCATTTCTGAACAGCTTGCAATGCATTCACATCTTTCCTCAAAGAAGGAGACCAGTGCCATGCAGAGTACTACTAATGTACCTCACCAGTGCCTTATGTAGCTAATACATAACCTCCCTATATTTGTATTTAATTTGCCTCACAATAAACAATAACAATCTGCTGTACTGGAATATGAAAATTTGCTGGATAAAATGTTAACTGTGGCTTGGCTGGCGTAACTCTGGTTCATGAATCAGAGAGTGAATTCCACAGACATGAGCCAAAAAGCTAATTCTAAAGCACAATGTGCGTGCGTGCGTGTGTGTGTGTGTGTGTGGGGGTGTATGTTTGTGAGTGTGAGTGTGTGAGCATCTGTGTGTGTGTGTGTATATGTGTGTGTGTGTGTGTGTGTGTGTGTGTGTGTGTGCGCGTGTGTGTGAGCTGTGGAGGCAAATTTATTGAACGTATTCAGGCAGTGAATAAAAGATATTTAGATTACACTCGGCTCAAAGGATATGGGGAGAGTGTGGGAAAGTGGTGTGGAGGCTATCTTTGGATCAGACATGATATTATTCAATGATGGTGCAGGCTCGAGAGGCTAATTGGCCATCTCTCCCTCATAAGATCATAAGATCATAAGAGATAGGAGTAGAATTAGGCCATTCAGCCCATCAGGTCTACTCCGCCATTCAATCATGGCTGATCTATCTCTCCCTCCTAACCCCATTCTCCTGCCTTCTCCCCATAACCTCTGACACCCACCTAATCAAGAAATTCTTATAATCCTACATAGGGTAAAATGGTTAAAAATCCCAGATTTCCTTCCTTGAAACACTGCAGAGGACACACTGGTTTTGTGACAATCTGTGTGTTTCATGGTTGTTATGAATTATACTACCTTTTGTTTAACAAATTTCAGATTATTAATCCAATTTAAATGCTACGTCTGCCATGATAAGATTTGAAATTCGATCTCCAAATGAGTCGGCCGGGCCTCTGAGTACCAATCTGCTCCCTGAACCGAGGAGGAGCCGGCATGCTTTGTAACTTTGTTAGCACCGAAGATGGCTGCTATTTGTACACATTGGGTATGCAGCAAAGATTTTCACTGTGCCTAGTCACATGTGACAATAAAGTAAAGTAAGTATTCCAAGTAACCTCTGCACTAATGCCATAACCCCATTATATTGCGAAACCTTTAAACTAGAGAACAAACATTACAATCAGCATAACCTGTTACACACTGAATATGCAGTACAATTTTATTTAGATTACTAATGTCAATCCTGCTGTCTGTCCAAACTGAGACAAGCATAATGAATGCTGCATCATTGGAAATAACAGCTCACTCGACACAAATCAACATGGTTTATACAATGCAATGATATGTCAGATAAGCAAAGTGAAGGAAAAAGGAAGACTGACTCTGCCTGTGAAAGAATGTCAATTGACATTACTCAAATGAATTGCCACAGTTGGGGGATTTACCATGTTTACTGATACAAAAGATTATGATATTATGTTATACTTGCCTATCAAAGGTATGAATTCTGGGGAGTGTTGTAGAGCAGAGGGATTTAGGAGTGCAGCTACATAGTTCCTTGAAACTGGTGGCACAGGTAGATAAAGTGGTCAAGAGGGCTTTCGACAAATTGTCTTTCATCAGTCAGAGTATTGAGTATAGAAGTTGGGAGGTCATGTTACAGTTAAATAAGAGATTGGTGAAGCCACATTTGGATTGTGTTCATTTTTGGTAACCCTGTTCTAGAAAAGATGTTGTCATGCTGGAAAGGGTACAGAGAAGATTTACGAGGATGTTTCCAGGACTCGAGGGCCTGAGCTATTGGAAGAGTTTGAGTAGGCTAGGACTATATTCCAAGAGCGCAGCAGGGTCAGAGGTGATCTTATAGAGGTGTACACAATCATGAGAGGGTAAATGCACAGTCTTTTATCCAGAGTAGGGGAATCAAGAACCAGAGGTCGAAGGATTAAGGTGAGGGGGGGGGGGGGGGGGGTGGAGACTTAATAGGAACCTGAGGGGCACCTTTTTACACAAAGGGTGGCAGATATATAAATAAGCTGCCAGAGGAGGTTGTTGATGCAGGTACTATCATTTTTTTTTTTAATGGATAGATACATGGATAGGGTAGACTTAGAAGGATATGGGCCAAACACAGGACTGGTGAAGATGGGGCATTCTGGTCGGAATGGACAGGTTGGGCTGAATGGGCCTGTTTCCACGCTGTATGACTCTATGGCTCTACATGGATAGGCTGTTTCTGTGCTTTCAGTGCTGTTCAATTTAACTATGGTCCTATAAATTTCTGAATCAATTGCATTACCAATATGTCAAATATATTTCTTTGTGACACTTTCATCATCACTAAAGTAATTCATAAGTCTCATGGCTCAAATTCTTCCCCTCCACCACCAATTCTTCTATTACAACCTTCAGTGACAGTTCCCCCTCACTCGGATGCCGCTCCGATTCCTATCATTGGCTGACAGGCCAGGAGAGGCCAACCCTCAGCATCATTGGCAACAGCGGGGTCCAATTAACTGACATCGTATTGGCCACCTAAACCTCATCAGCCTACTCCCTATAAAACCCAGGCATTCCAGCCAGAAGGGAGAAAGTGGGAGAAAGTGGGAGGAAGTGGGAAGCCTCCCTGCTAGCTGTGTTCCTCTGCTGCACGTTTGAGGAAGTCTGAGCTATCAGGATAAACCTGAGACCACCAGTGCCACTGTGTGGTCAAGACTGAGCAGCTGGGCACATATGAGGTGGCTCTGGCAATCTCGGGCTTGTCCAGGCAGCTCAGTCCGAGTCTCAAAGGAGGAGGAGAGGCGATCTCAGGCTTCTCGCTGCAGTTAGGCCTAGCCAACAGGGCCATTACTGAGGCTAAGGCTGTGTGATTGGGGCAAGCTTGAGATGGCCAGTTACTCTTTCTGCCTACAGATAGTGAGGGGATGCGCCCATGTACAGAGGTAAAGATTGAGCTGCCTCTTCAAACCCAAAGCTGAGCTGCTAGGATAAGCCTGAGACCACTAGCACCTCCTCTCAAGGCAAGGGTGAACTGCAGCGAGAAGCCTGAGATCGCCTCTCCTCCTCCTTTGAGACTCGGACTGAGCTGCCTGGACAAGCCCGAGATTGCCAGAGCCACCTCATATGTGCCCTGCTGGCAAGAGGCAGCACTCCCATGCAGTCCTGGACTTCCTTGTCGCTGTAAATAAAACTATCATTGAGTTAATCCGACTGCAAGTTACAGTGCGGTCATTGCTGAACCTGGCGTTGCCCTTGATACCACACTTCATTATTGATTTAACAAAATGACAATTGCTCTTAGAAAAGAAGTAGGCTTTAATGGTCAAACCAACATAAAAGTGTTAAACTCTCCAAGGTTGTTATTTTATCACTGAGCTGTTCTGTGTGAAGATTGCTGTAATCTTCAATTGAACTGGCATATGCACTTGACTCAGTTTATTGTTCAATATACCTTGGCTGTCAAATTTGATAACGCATGGTTTAGTTTAGTTTAGAGATACAGCATGGAAACAGGCCCTTCAGCCCACCGTGTCCGCGCCGGCCAACGATCCCCATAAATTAAACAATCCCCACATATACTAAGGATAATTTACATTTATAATAAGCCAATTAACCTAGAAACCTGTACGTCTTGGGAGTGTGGGGGCAAAACCGAAGATCTCGGAGAAAACCAACGTTCAAGGGGAGAATGTGCAAACTCTGTACAGATAAGCACCTGTAGTCAGGATTGAACCCGGGTCTCCGGCGCTGTAAGGCAGCCACTCTACCGCTGTGCCCGCTACATGGCTTGATGTTGTTCACTTGTACTTTGTATTTATGTTACACTTGACAAAATTCCAGCACATTGGTTTATCATTCTGTAGTGTCCAAATAATTGTACTCTTTCTATTAAGCACAGTTCAATGCTTGCAGTCCAGCTACCCTCAAACTTGTAATGGTTTACAGTCATTGATTTGCCAATGCCACATTTAGCTCATGGATCCCAGCTGAAGAAAGATGGTGTTACACTGATGATACCAGTGCCCTCTGACTGTGGTGATCTCAATGCCATATTAACTCGGGTACGCTTTCTCAGTTTTGCAGTGAATTTTCCACTTGTGCATTTTCGTCACACAGTGTCATTGACACAGAGGAGGCAGGCAATGTGGGCATGAGTCTCATTGTGTGCAGCCTTTCTGCCTGGGTTTCATTCACAATAGCTTTTCCCATACACTTGCTGAATGAACAAGTTTACTTTCAAGTTTAATCAACCCTACAGTAGAGATGGAGGTGAGAATGGAATGACCTCTGGCCAAAGAGTTGACTCAGCCTAACCTTAACTCCTCCCACACACTTTTCTCAGCAGGGTAAATTAAAAGCCATGATCTTGCCTCCTTTAGCTTTCTCTTTGATGACAATCTTGATGTGGTGACAAGGGTTATGCAACCTCATGATCTAAAATTCATATGTAGGATATGTAAATGCTTACTGGAACACAATATAATTTCATGGCATTATTTTCATGTTAATATGAATATTGAATAGATTATGGTAATTAATTAAATATAAATGACATTGCCTGAGCCTTCTCTGCCAATTGCCAGTCTTCAAAAAGTAATTCCCTCTCTGCGTCACACATTACCTGTGACACGATATGCACTCATGTAATGGAATGTTATTTTGTTGAGGGAAAGATTGTCTTGGTTGGTAACAGAATGCTTGAGATGGCTTACCTTAGCACCAATCATTCACCTCCATTGTATTCCTTTTCAAAGTAAATTATACACTTCCAACACATCAAATTTACTCCACCAAAAGTGTATTGAATCTATATCACACAAAATTCTACATGGGTCGAATCTGTAATAAACCAAAATTTACCTCAATACTAAATCACTGTACCTCAGTACACATGACAATAAACCAAATTTAACTGGATTAGGATTAACCATTCACACCAGCCCTTTCTGCCCTTGCAATGAATGGATAGATTGAAACTTGAAATATTTTTGAACAAATCTTTTATTGCACTATTAACCTGCATTTGGCAAATACACTTTCACAGTAAGGCAGTCTAATTCTGAATGATGTAAGCATCACAGCAAATGGAAAATTATCCCTTCCAAACTTCTGTAAGGTTCAACTGGAGGCAATGTGTGATTTATCTCACATTTCCCAAACAACATCTAGTTAATTCATTAATTTTGCAAACATAACATAATATGTTGCCTTTCACAGTACAAGACCTATCATTTCAGTTGACCTACACGATTTCTATCATTTTAGCATGATATAATTTTTTTCTTTCATATAGAGTCATAGAGTCATAGAGTGATACAGTGTGGAAACAGGCACTTCGGCCCAACTCGCCTACACCGCCAACAATGTCCCAGCAACACTAGTCCCACTTGCCTGTGCTTGGTCCATATCCCTCCAAACCTGTCCTATCCATGTACCTGTCTAACTGTTTCTTAAATGATGGGATAGTCCCAGCCTCAACTACCTCCTCTGGCAGCTTGTTCCATACACCCACAACCCTTTGTGTGAAAAAGTTACCCCTCTGATTCCTATTAAATCTTTTCCCTTTCACCTTGAACCTATGTCCTCTGGTCCTCGATTCCCTTACTCTGGGCAAGAGATTCTGCACATCTACCCGATCCATTCCTCTCATGATTTTGTCTATTTCTATAAGATCTCCCCTCATCCTCTTGCGCTCCATGGAATAGAGACCCAGCCTAAACTCCTTATAGCTCACACCGTCTAATCCTGGCAACGTAAATCTTTTTCTAAATTCGGTCTAACCAACGTCTTATACAATTGCAACATGACCTCACAACTTCTATACTCAATATCCTGACTGATGAAAGCCAAAGTGCCAAAAGCCTTTTTTACCACATTACCTACCTGTGACTTGACCTTCAAGGAACCATGCACCTGTACTCCTAGATCCCTCTGTTCTACAACACTACCCAGAGGCCTACCATGTACTGTGTAGGCCCTGCCCTTGTTTGACATCCCAAAATGCAACACCTCACACTTTTCTGTATTAAATTCCATCAACCATTCCTCCACCCACCTGGCCAATCGATCCAGATCCTGCTGCAATCTTTCATAACCATCTTCACTATCTGCATTACCACTAACTTTTGCATCATCAGCAAACTTGCTAATCTTGCCCTGTATGTTCTCATCCAAATCATTGATGTAGATGACAAACAGAAATGGGCCCAAAACCGAACCCTGAGGCACACCAATAGTCACATGCCTCCAGTCCGAGAAGCAACCTTCCACCATCATGCATCACCAACATGCAGGTAGACTGGGAAAATCAGGTTGGTAATGGGCCCCAGAAAAGAGAGTTTGTGGAGTGTCTCCGAGATGGATTCTTAGAACAGCTTGTACTGGAGCCTACCAGGGAGAAGGCAATTCTGGATTTAGTGTTGTGTAATGAACCTGATCTGATAAGAGGACTCAAGGTAAAAGAGCCATTAGGATGCAGTGATCACAATATGATAATTACTCTACAAATTGAGAGGGAGTAGGGAAAATCGGAAGTGTCAGTATTACAGTATAGCAAAGGGGATTACAGAGGCATGAGGCAGGAGCTGGCCAGATTTGACTGGAAGGAGGCCCTAGCAGGGAAGACAGTGGAACAGCAATGGCAGGTATTCCTGGGAACAATGCAGAAGTTGCAGGATCAATTTATCCCAGAGAGGAGGAAAGATTCTAAGGGGAGTAAGAGGCACCCGTGGCTGACAAGGGCAGTCAAGGACAGCATAAAAATAAAAGAGAAGAAGTATATCATAGCAAAGAAGAGTGGGAAGCCAGAGGATTGGGACTCTTTTAAAGAGCAACAGAAGATAACTAAAAAGGCAATACGGGGAGAAAATTGGTTGACAAACAGAAAGCAAAGAGTGGGGATAAATGCGTCCCTTTCAGAATGGCAGGCAGTAACTAGTGAGGTACCGCAAGGCTCAGTGCTGGGACCACAGCTATTTACAATATACATTAATGACTTGGATGAAGGGATTAAAAGTGCCATTAGCAAATTTGCAGATGAAACAAAGCTGGGTGGTTGTGTGAGCTGTGAGGAAAATGCTATGAGGCTGCAGGATGACTTGGACAGGTTGTGTGAGTTGGCGGATGCATGGCAGATGCAGTTTAATGTGGATAAGTGTGAGGTTATCCACTTTGGTGGTAAAAATAAGAAGGCAGATTATTATCTGAATGGTGTCAAGTTAGGAAAAGGGGATGTACAATGAGATCTGGGTGTCCTAGTGCATCAGCCACTGAAAGGAAGCATTCAGGTACAGCAGGCAGTGAAGAAATCCAATGGAATGTTGGCCTTCATAACAAGAGGAGTTGAGTATAGGAGCAAAGAGGTCCTTCTGCAGTTGTGTAGGGCCCTTGTGAGACTATACCCAGAGTACTGTGTGCAGTTTTGGTCTCCAAATTTGAGGAAGGATATTCTTGCTATTGAGGGCATGCAGCGTAGGTTTACTAGGTTAATTCCCGGAATGGCGGGACAGTCATATGTTGAAAGACTGGAGCAGCTAGGCTTGTATACACTGGAATTTAGAAGGATGAGAGGGGATCTTATCGAAACATATAAGATTATTAAGGGGTTGGACACGTTAGAGGCAGGAAACATGTTCCCAATGTTGGGGGAGTCCAGAACCAGGGGCCGCAGTTTAAGAATAAGGGGTAGGCCATTTAGAACGGAGATGAGGAAAAGCTTTTTCAGTCAGAGAGTTGTAAATCTGTGGAATTCTCAGCCTCAGAAGGCAGTGGGGGCCAATTCTTTGAATGCATTCAAGAGAGAACTAGAGAGAGCTCTAAAGGATAGTGGAGTCAGGGGGTATGGTGAGAAGGCAGGAACAGGGTATTGATTGAGAATGATCAGCCATGATCACATTGAATGGTGGTGCTGACACGAATGGCCGAATGGCCTACTCCTGCACCTATTGTCTATTGTCTATTGTCTATCACCCTCTGCTTCCTTCCATGGAGCCAATGTGCTATCCATTCATATATTTTGCACAAGAGAACAGTGAGAAAGGTTTTTACACAGGTTCAAGTTCCTCAGTGTCCTTCAGGAACTATATGGAGGGAGGACTTAAAGCACTCTATCACTGGAGAAAAAGTATCAGGCAAACTAAATGGGCTAAAGGCTGATGCCACCTGGACTTGATGATCTGCATCTTAGCAGCATAAAGGAAGTAACTGTTGAGATGCTAGATGTATTGGTTGAAATTTATTAAAATTCCCTGGGTTTGAAAACTGCAAATATAACAATACTTCTCATAAAGAAGAGCGACAAAATGCAGAAAACCATTGGCCAGTTAGAATCTGCTATTGCGAAAATACTCAAATGTATTATTAAAGAAAGCATAGCCAGTCATTTGAAAAGTCATAAGAAAATCAAATCGGATTAATATGGTTTTATGAAAGAAAAATCATGTTCGGCAAAGTTCTTTGAGGCTCCAAGGAACAGGTAGATGAAGGAGATCCAGATGATGTCAAGTACTTGATTCCAGAAGGCATTCAATAGAACAGAACAATACAGCATAGGAACAGGCCCTTAGGCCCACAATGCCTCTGTCAAATTAAATTAACTCCACGTGTCTATTTAGAAATGTCTCTTACACATCATTATTGCATCTGCCTCCAACACCAACCCTAGCAGTGAGGTCCAGGCACCCTCAACTCTCTGTATAAAATATTTGCCCTGCACATTTCCTTTAAACTTTGCCCTCACATCTTAAAGCTACCCCCTCCAGTTTTTGATATTTACACCCTGGGAAAAGGTTTTGACTGTCAATTGATATCTATGTCTCATAATTCTATATACTTCTATCAGGTCTCCCCTCATGCTCTGATGTTTCAGAGAAAATAATCCAAGCGTGTCCAATTTCTCTTTATAACTAACACTCCCTAATCCAGGCAGTGTTCTGGTAAACCTCTTCTGCACTTAAAAGATTACCATGCAATATAAACATGCACATGATTGGGTAAATGAACGGCATAGATAGGTCCTGCTGCGTCACCTATGCCAACCATCCAGTACCCGTGGATTTACTAGGACTTGGTCTGTAGACCTATCTCCTGGCAATTCAAGTGCAGCAAATATAAGGGAAAGGTGATGGAAGATCAAGAGACTGCCAAGCAGACCATTTGAATCGTTCAAAGTATTTCAAGGATAGATAGACTGAGGTAGATCAAAGGCAGGCAATAAAGTGTAACTGGAGGCAAGTGGCCTTTTGTAAAGAACCTCACATGATTGAAAATTCAACATAAATTCAATGAAATATCAAAGTTGCAGTTAAAAAATATTTAGCTAGAGTAAGCAATTTTGTCAGTAGCAAAGTCTGTAAAATGAAGACACTGCTAACCTTCTAATCTTGTAGAAACCGGGACTTCTGTGGTGAATAAGTTGTTTGGCATGCTTGCCTTCATCAGTCAGGGCATTGAGTACACTGGGACATTCAAATTACAATTGTACAGGATATTGGTGAGACCACACTTGGGTTAATGTATGCAGTTCTGCTGCCCAGCAATAGGAAGCATGTCTTGGGTTAATGTATGCAGTTCTGGTGCCCAACAATAGGCAGCATGTCTTGGGTTAATGTATGCAGTTCTGGTGCCCAGCAATAGGAAGCATGTCTTGGGTTAATGTATGCAGTCCTGGTGCCCAGCAATAGGAAGCATGTCTTGGGTTATTAGTGTATGCAGTTCTGGTGCCCAGCAATAGGAAGCATGTCTTGGGTTATTAGTGTATGCAGTTCTGGTGCCCAGCAATAGGAAGCATGTCTTGGGTTAATGTCTGCAGTCCTGGTGCCCAGCAATAGGAAGCATGTCTTGAAGTTGGAAAGGATGCAGGAAAAGATTATGAGGATGTTACCACAATTTAAAGGTTTGAGTTGTAAAGAGAGACTGGACAGGCTAGAACTTATTTCACTGGAGTTTAGGAGGTTGAGAAGTAACTTTGTAGAGGTATATAAAATCATAAACAGCATAGATAAGGTGAAAGGTCACTGTCTTTTTTCTAGAGTATGAATTCTAAAACTAGAGGGCATAGATTTAAGGTGAGAGGGGAAAGATTTAGAAGGGACTTGAGGGGCTCCTTTTTCACATCGTGGGTGGTAGTATATGGAACGCGTTACCAATGGATACTGAAGAGACGGGTACAATTACAAGGTTTAAAAGATGATTAAACAGGTACTTAGATAGTAAAGGTTTGTAGTGATGTGGATCAAACACAAGCAAATGGGACTAGCTCAAGAACACATGTTGGACAACGTTTCCCATGGTGTATCACTATGACTCTTAATTTGTTTTATTTTTCAGTGACCCAGCTGTTTATTGCATCAGACTTTGACTTTTGTCATTTATTTATTCTACATACCTTTACATATCTCTCATTTCCTTCTCCTGTGACTTTCAGTCTGAAGAAGGGTCTCAATCCACAATTACACCTATTCCTTTTCTCCAGTGATGCTGCCTGACCCACTGAGTTACTCCAGCTTTTGTGTTTATTTACAGTTTTCAATTATTGTTTACAGCAAAGAACCCATGTGAAAGTAACCACGTAAAATCTGGGATTTGGTCTTTGCACTAGTTGTCATGATATTTTGTCCATCAAAAATGACATCTCCTTGAGGTCTTTATGGATGATAAGCTGTATTAATGAATTATCATTCGCAACACAGATCTTCCTATGTTTACCAACTCTGTTGCGCAAATGGTATAAATGGTTAGTAGGAATTGGTGCCTGTGTATATTTGCCATTCTTACTCCTTGGAATGAGCTGGATTTCAAAATGGCACAAATGACAAAACATACAGTTAGTTGGTAAAGTCCTTTTAAGTGTGAAAAAACATATTGTTTGTATAATAAAACTGGACTGTTTTGGATTTAAAGTCACTTTCATTTGTGTTTGTTTGTGGTAATGCCACCAAGAGTACATGAGAAGAGAAGTGGTGTTTGGAGTGAGATAAGATTTATAGAGAAAACCTTTTGTTATGCTTCATGGATATAGAATGTTCATGTAGATGTCACTTTAAATGAACACCATCACTAGGAAATCAGCAGAGAAGGTCAATAACTAAGTCACAGTTTGTAAATTTCATGGTGTATTTGCTCAACTACCATTTTCAGATACCTGAGGAACTTTTCCAGGTTTACTTGAGACAAAATAAGTAACAGAGATGGCTGCACTCGGCCCATAAACAGGAAAATCCTGAGAAGCAACAAAGGTCATTGCCTTACCTAGAAGATTCACTGAAGGCAATACTGAATGAAACTGATTGCAAATTTAACATCTTACAACTTTCACTGTTCATATCACTTTTCAAGAGAGAGTTAGGTTTAGCTCTTCAGGCTAAGGGAATCAAGGGATATGGGGAAAAAGCCAGAACGGAGTACTGATTTTGAATGATCAGCCATGATTATATTGAATGGCGGCGCTGGCTCGCAGGGTCGAATGGCCTACCCCTGCACTTATTTTCTATGTTTCTATGTGCATCCTGGATTTCCCTCTGGTAGAATCATTGCGGTAAACATTTTCAAAATGGGGTTCATTTGCAGAAGGGATGGGTATATCACTAGCAAGGATAGTACTTGGTCAGTGTCAAGACTGTTTTATTGTCATATGTATTGAAACAGAGCAATACTTACTTGGAATAGCATAACAGAAATGGAGAGCCACCTCTGAAGCCAAGACAGGGTGTCCAGAGAAATCTGAGACCACCAGTGCCTCTAACTGTCCAAAGACAACAAAGGATTGTGCCCGCACACAGAGGTAAAGGCTGAGCTTGAAATGCCTGGGTTTATAAGAAGTAGTTTGACAAGGTTTCAGGATAAGCCTGAAAACACCAGAGCCTTCCCTTCAAGCCCAAGGCTGTGCTGCCAGGACAAGCCTGCGGCCACCAACACCTCCTATTGAGGCCAGGGTGAACTGTTGGGACAAACCTGATCACCATCCCGACTCCTTTGAGATATCCCATATTCAAAGGATATGGGAGAAAGCAGGAACTGGGTACTGATTTTGGATGATCAGCCATGATCATATTGAATGGCGGTGCTGGCTCAAAGGGCCGAATGGCCTATTCCTGCACCTATTTTATATGTTTCTATGTTCCTGTGAGACCAGACTGGGCTGCTGGGACTAACCCAAGATCGCCAGCACCCCCCACATGTGCACTGATGACGAGGGGCAGTGCACCCCAGACCATGACCTTCTCGTCACTTCAAATAAACCATATTGTGTGAGTTCACTCTACTGCGAGTGTTGGTGTAATCATTGTCAATCCAGTGTCATCCACAATCCCAGACCCGGTGGAGGTATGTTTTACCTACAGCAGGGGGAAATTTTGATTGCTCAGCGATATTAGGATTATTTAAACCCCATTGGAAGCAATTTTATTGCCATGCAAAGTTTAAGTTAACAACAGAAAACAAGCAACAATACACAGAGAAAATTACATCCTGTTGTCAATGAGTAGGTACTTTACTTCTCCAAAAAGAAAGAAATGCACACAGTAGATAAGATGTCTTGATATTTCTCAGTTGGCGTAACCACAACTGAAGCTGGTACATATTGTGTGTTCATTTAAATCAGCCTGATGTGAAGCAATGTAAATATAATGATAGAGTGTGCCTCTTTCCACGTAATAATTAACGGAATTGTTCTCAGTTTACAGAAGCACTGTCATCGACCATAATAAAATGCTTTAAAAGATTGGTCATGACCCACATCTGCACCAATCTCCTGGACAATCTCGACTCCCTACAATTTGCATATAGGAAAAATAGGACTACGGATGATACCATCTCACTTGCATTACATTCAGCTCCCAATCACCTTGACAATGTTACCTACCTAAGGATGATATTCCCAAAACCTAGGTTGAGCTTCAGTGGAACATCGTAGGATGTGAAGGAATGAGCCAACTAAGGACTCAAGGTAACCCTTACACATTGAATGGGGGTGTTCTGCTAAACATCACCCAATTGGTTTTATTTTCCCCAACTCAGAGGACATCAAATCTTCAAATGCAGCACACTGAATTGAAAGGAATGCAAGTAAATCACTAGAAGGGCTAGGTAGGTCCTATAGGTGCACTGATGAGGAAGGCAGCATTGTCAGAACTGATCAAATGGAGACACTAAAGCTAAGACAATGGAACAGAGTCCTTACAGGAAGCTAGGTGGGAGGAAGTGTTGTCAAGTTAGATGTGGGAATCCGTGGGTTTATGCTGCCTGCTGACCGCTACCAACTCACTGAAATGGACATGGGGGAGTCGAGAAAAGGAAAGGAAGAGATGAACATGTGAAAATGAGAGCAGTGTGAAAATTGATAAGAAATGTATAAAACTGCTGAGTTCTGAAAATGCAAGCAGCAGCGTTGATGCAGCAATCAATGTACCTGGAAGAGAACGGAGGGAGGAGGGCCTGAATGGAATCAAAACAAAGCATCACATACCACCACATAGAGACAGGAGTAGCTTGTCCATGTGGGCTCTCAAAGACACCCCATTTATTTAAAGCAATTGAGTCATGTTAAAGGAAAACCTGTTTTTATTTCAAGCTTCCAACTTGTAAAGTATTTTGCTTTTGGAATCTGATAGAGCCCAATGCACTTACAATGCCTACCCTGTGCTATGTGCATGTCTTAATGTGTAGTTAGCTCATTATGTTGATCGCCCTTCAGCTTTGCCAGTGGAGAGGTTGCTCATGGCAGAACAGGAACATTTAACTTAACATGGTGCAAATAAATGAGACAATGCCATTGCCTCGGGTGCCTGAATGGAAGCCACTCTTGTCTCTGGTAAAATGCTTGATGATATGCAACGATCACAGGCCCAGAGGTGTGGCTCTGCTGACGTTTCCAAACCAAAGTGAAATTGCTTGCCGGTTTAATAGTCTGGTTGGCTGGAAACAGTGCAGTTGAGATTGCAGCCTGTTATTTATGCAATCTGGAATGTAAATCATCTTAATCTATCATCAAAGGCAGCAGCCAGAGCAGGATGTGTTCAACATATCAAAATGTAGAGCTGGGCATTTCCACAAGTGATGCCTACTGAGAGACTAGATAGTGCCTCTGTTGGCCATTTTAACCCATAGAATGGACTAACCCTCTGTGCATGGAGAATTTTTGATGGCATTAACAGAGCTTCCCGACTCCCAATATACATACAACAAGTCACTCTGCAAAGTATACTCCAATTTCTCCACACTTTGGTAAACTGAAGTTCATGGGTCTCCGATGCTGACTTCTATATCCTGTTGCCACCTCTGAACTCTTTCCCAGCAACTAGGGCAAAGTTGCAAGTACGTTTGTGTCATCTTGCATTAGTGGCTTTGAATTCTATAAGAGGGGCCAGCAAGTGCTTCCTCCATTAGCAGTGCCACATCCTGCTACACTGATGACATGTAGCTGAGCTGTTACATATGTAGGACTAATGGACTCCATCTGCAAAAGTTGTGCTCCAACTTCTTAAAATGAAAACAACATTCCTTTGTATTCAGGCAGTAAACAATCTGGTGGAGGAACGCTTCGGGTCAAGCAGCATCTGCAGAGGCAAGAAGATCGCCAACATTTCATGTAGAAACCCAGCATCAGGACAGAGAGTGGAGAGGGAAAATAGCCAGTGGAGAGTATTGAGAGGGAGGATGAGACAGAGATTGGTAGGTGATAGGTGGAACTGGATTGAGGGATGAGGTGGTGGACAGATGGAGCCAGGTGGTGGAGGCGATAGTTCTGTGAGCAACTATTGGCTCCAGTGGGGCGGCACAGCAATGAGCAGTAGTTAGTGCTGGTGCTTCACACCTCAGGGACTGGTTTCAATCCAGACTCTGGCTGCTGTCTATGTGAAGTTTGCATATTCTCTCCTTGTGACTGTGTGGCTTTCTACCCAGGGCCTTGAGTTTCATCCCACATCCCAGAGATGTAATAGTCAATTAATTGACCTGCAACTTATGCTTTGTTGAAGGTAAAAGGCAAAGGAATCAAAGGGCCGTTGATGAAAATGCAGGAGAGAGAATGTTGCAGGGTACAGGAAACTAAGGAGAAGGGTGTAGGACAGATGGGATTGCTCCTCTGATGACATTATTTGCCTCCTTACTCTTACATTATAAGACCTACCATGCAGTCTTGATGTTAGACCATCTCTGGAATTCAAGTTTTAAAAAAAATCTATTTTGAGGTTTGGAATTGAATGTCTCTGGCATAAGCCAATGAGCTTTGGTAACCAAGATGTTGGTGAAAATATCCTATGTGATTGTGTCATTGAGAACACCTTCCATCTCTTTGCTATCAGTGTTGGCAACTGTCCCCTTTGCTCCACAACATGCTTTAGTCCTGACACAAATTCTGCTGCCATGCCAAATCTGGGCAGAGCAAGGTGTTCCACTTACTAGATCAGCTATGCAGTCCAAGAAAGACCAATTGGGAAGTGCAGCATTAGGAGAATGGATTGAGATCACTTGTACGCTCTTTTCCGAGTGGATTCAGAACAGGTATCAAAGGAAAAGACAGCGAGAGATAGTCATCATCGAAGTTTGCCTGTGTTTGAATATAGGTCACAAGATGAAAAGACACTTGTAACTCACCGAGATAACCAGTCTCCTAAATAAAGAAAAACAAAATATAAAGAAATAATCTACCTGATAATGTGCAACTTTCCTAAATATGATTTATGTCTCTTTGAGTTCCTGTTCTGCAGTTGATGTTCATTCAGTCTGAAAGCAACTTAGTTTTCTCCTAACTTATTTTTGAACTGTCTGGTTTTTTTTGCTTTCCTTTTCTTGTCTTTAAACAGACATCTCCCATGTTTAAACCAAATTAAAGTAAAACCAACAGGAAATCCTGAGAGTAGGGTGAAGAATTTAGGTTATTAATGATGATGGGCTATTAACCCAAAATTTTAACTTCACAGAAGCTGTTGGGCTTTTTGAATGGGTTCCTTGCATTTTGAGTTTTAACTGTGGGGACATGTAATTGTGAGTTTATGAATTAGTCTTCAGGCACAACACTTTTTTTCATCTTTTAGTTGGTAAATCCCAAGTGAGAAATAATCAGACTACTGACATACATAGTTAGTGAATTACGTGGGTGGGTAATAAAGTATGTGAAATTGGTGTGTAGTACTGAAAATTTATTTTTAGCACTAACGTGAGAATTTCTTCCCCATAGAGAATAGGCTGGTGAAATTAGCACATTGTAGGAGACTGTAGGGCAGAATCAAGCTGACCAACAGACCAACAGACCAACAGCTGACAGCTCAGTAGGGGGCTGCCTGACATCAACCATACACAATGCTGCAAAATGGTGCAGTCTTTGACAGTAGGATGCAGAGAATCCAAGGTTACCAGGTAATTTTTTTCTGGTCACCTCTGTCTTTAGTCGCAAATAGAATTCAAATAGGAAAGTAAGTATATACTGTAGCACCTGGTCAGATCTAGTAATAGTATCAGGAAAATAGGGTCAATACATTTTAACACCTTCTCACATCTGCGGTAGAAATGAAGGTGATTTTATGCAGTAAAAAAGCAAATAATAGTGCAGCTAATGATTAACATCCAAATAGCAAAACAGCAATCTTGTAGGATTAGAAAATTGATTCATATTCAGCTTCTGAAGGTTGTGATGTTATTCAAAAAAATATCTGGATTGATTATGTGTAGGAAGGAACTGCAGATGCTGATTTAAACCAAAGATAGACACAAAAAGCTGGAGTAACTCAGCGGAACAGGCAGCATCTCTGAAGAAGGGTCTCAACTCAAAACGTCACCCATTCCTCTCCAGAGTTGCTGCCTCTCCCGTTGAGTTACTCCATCTTTTAGTGTCTATCTCTGGATTACTTATTTCTTACATAAACAAATGATGGTTTGTATTTTTATAGGGAACAAATAAACTTTTATTGTTCTTTAGATATTAAAAAATGTCATCACTTTTGAATTCATTTTTGGAGAAGAAATGGAGGTGGAGTGTTGCTGTTTTTTGTTTTCTGTTGGTTTTGTGATTGTGTGTTTTATTACTTTCTTTTTTTTAATCGCTTCTCATTGTTGACTGTGGGTAACGTAATTTCGTCCAAAAACATGTTTTTGGATGACAATAAAGGCTATTCGATTCGATTCTATTCTGTGAAAAATGCCACCAAAATGAATGACATAAAAATAAGAACTTCAACCATAATAATAAGGCTATGAATTGTAATGTGGGAGACTTATTCACCCAATATATTTATGTTAGATCTCTTCTAGAGCAATTCTAAATGAATTTCACTGTTTGATTCAATTATAAATTAAATGTAAAGGACAATTGAAAAATCAAATAAAGCAATCATACCATCCATTGTATTGGAAATATGTTTAAATATTTGGTCAAAAAAAACCTTCATTCGAGACTACACAAATCTTTAAATGCATTTGTACATGATTTTAACAAAATATTATTCCTTTAATCTTTTTGAGGAATTCTTCACAAAATTTGATAATTTTTTTTGAAACAAAGTTAAGAGATGCTGTGAATTACTGTGGTAGAACATATTACAACACATTAGTTGGATATTAAAATAATGTTTAAATGATGCTTTATTTAAATCTGAGGTTTCAAGTGATCTTTTATTTCAGGTGAACACTATCTTGATATTTTTGAAAGAAAAATTCTCAAATTCAAGTTGAATTTAAACATAGTTCAGTAACAACTGTTCTTTGTACATGGATAGAAAGCAAGGTAAGAGCTTCATGACCACTGTTTCTATTAAAGGAAACAGCAATGTTTGACCAGTCAATAATGCTAATATCATATATAGGAGGAATGTTGGGCAGGATGCTGTCAATGTTGTCAGAGACATTATTACTTGTGCAAGCCTTGGTTTGACATTTCATACAACAGATGGTAATGATGATAATAATCCTTCCGACGAATGGTTAAATGTTCGACTAAATACCAGGGTGTGGTTTGAATATACCTCCTGCTTCAGAATATGAAAACTATTGCACAAACATTCCTCCAAACATTCTGGACATCAATTCTCCAAGATCGTAATGTAAAGGCAGATAGAAATGTTAGCAATTTAGAAAACAATTATGAACAAAGTCTGTGCAAAAATTGAGATAGACCAGTTAGCTATAAAAAAGAAACAACTAAAATTGATTGGTGTATGTTGGTGTATGATTTAATTTTCAGCATGTGGGTTATTTAGTTGTGGTGAAAAACCATGAAAGTTTAATCCAACCTGAATTCAACGAATATTCGCACATTTGCATCTCCCAGGTTGTGTGCCACCATTAACAGCGCCGAGCAGGGACCCTGACTAATTTTCCCATTCATAATCCATGATACTGAGGTCAGTTCTAGTATCTTCACCATTGCCCAGCACAGGGGATCAGTTCTGAATCTCTGATGATGTTTTGGGGTAACCCTTTCTTCATTCTTTCAATATGGCAGTAATACCAGCTTTGTTTTATCAGGGGTTAATGATGTTATTGAATTGTTTTGCAATAGATTATTGACACTGATGAGATTGATGTTAGAAAGCACAATTTATAGTACAAGAAACAAAAGAGAAATGGTGTAGATTATGGGTTATAAAATAGATTTTAAAAACTTTCATTTTGAAATTTTGAGAACATAATCGCCAATAATCATAACCTGCATTAATATCAAGTGCTTTGTGCAGTAAAATATCATTAGAAGTAATCAAACCAAAGTTGAGAACATTTACTCAACACGCTATATAACAAAATAGGACAGAGTATCCCTAAACCAGAATGATCCAACTGCTCTAAAAGTAAAAGTGCCACTGATAGAAATAGATTTACAAGAGTGCAAGTATATGTTATTTATGTAGCTTTAGATACTGGCAGCAAGGATCCATTTATGGCAATCACTGTTTGTTTAAATGAACTTAATTTTAATGCAGAAGGTGTAAGGAATAAATAATTCACAATAGGCAAATAGCATCACTTTGTCACATCACTTAAATTGGTTTCAATGGGTTTATTAAAAGTGAGTAGAACTTCATGCAAATGTGTTAATCATTTGGCTGAAAATCATAGTTTTTGAAGTTTTAAATATATATATAGTGCTGGGTAGCTTTCGCTTTGTATGCAAGAAAATTCTATAACATCTACTACCAGTGGCAAGTTTCAAGTCAAGTCAAGTCAATTTTATTTGTATAGCACATTTAAAAACAACCCACGTTGACCAAAGTGCTGTACATCTGATTAGGTACTAAGGAAAAAATGAAACATACAGTAGCACGCAAACATAACAGCACATACAAAACAGTTCACAGCGCCTCCTCAATGAGCCTCAAACGCTAGGGAGTAGAAATAGGTTTTGAGCCTGGACTTAAAGGAGTCGATGGAGGGGGCAGTTCTGATGGGGAGAGGGATGCTGTTCCACAGTCTAGGAGCTGCAACCGCAAAAGCGCGGTCACCCCTGAGCTTAAGCCTAGACCGCGGGATAGTGAGTAGCCCCAAGTCGGCCGACCTGAGGGACCTGGAGTTAGAGAGGTGGGTTAGAAGATTTTTGATGTAGGGGGGGGGAATGTCCATTTAGGGCTTTATATGTGAATAGGAGGAGCTTGAAGTTGATTCTGTACCGTACAGGGAGCCAGTGGAGAGAGGCCAGAATCGGCGTGATGTGGTCCCTTTTACGGGTACCCGTCAGGAGTCTCGCTGCGGCGTTTTGGACCAGTTGCAGGGGGGACAGAGAAGATTGGCTGATCCCAGTGTATAGGGAGTTGCAGTAGTCTAGGCGGGAGGAAATGAAAGCGTGAATGATTTTTTCAGTGTCGTCGAATTGGAGGAAAGGTTTGATTTTAGCTATGGTACGAAGTTGGAAGAAGCTGGCTTTTACACTCAAATGTTTGCTTATATACCTACCATGAACTTCAACATGTACTTCTAGATGCCATTACAAATTGTAGAAACTGTTAGTAAGTTAGTAAAAGCCTTCAAATCCATTTAAAAACAGGGTAAATCCTTATAAAAACTACAGGTCCATTGAAATATATTTTACTTGAATGCTACAAGAAAATTTGAGTCAATTTGAGGACATATTTTCCATTACATTGTGCTTATTTTTTTGCAGTTTGCATTTACACTAAATAGGAAATAATGTTATCTAATTTTTAAAACCCCCCCACTATTTCCACTCTTTCATTTTTTAAAGTAAATAATACTGTGGAGAAATGAGGACAAAAGTGCTTTGTGACTCATTCTGCATGTTTTCAAAGAATGGCAGTGAGGTAGCATATAGCCTGGTGCAAGGGAGAAGGACCTGAAAAAAGCTGTATTTTATTGCACTGCTGCACTGACACCCTTGCAAGTGGTCCAAGCAAATTCTCTGGGAGCACTTGATGAGGTCTGTCCTTTCTCACTGTCGGCTTTATTGGTTCATGGCACCAGGATGGTGCTGCTTAGATGGACTGTTAAAACAGTTTGTAAAATCCCTTTCTCAGATGCATTTAACCACCCAATCTGATGTCTCTGAATCTGATGTGCTGAAATCCAGGCCACACCAAAAGTGCAGCACATAATTCAAAATGATATGATAAATGCAATTTTGAAGAACTTACTCTGTTGTCTCTTTTTAGTTGAATTATGACATTCAGATATCAATAGGATGGCAGCATTTATTGCCCATTGACCAGTATTGGCCAACATGTATAAATTTTGGCCTGACCAACACTTATCCCTGAACCAACAGTACTATTTCAGTCTGTCTCAATGTTACCCATGGGATATTTACGAAATTATCATATCTACCACAGAACAACAGCAATTACACTTCAAAGGTCAATTATTGTCTTTGAAACCTTTATGGAAGCAGCTGATCTGCTTTTTTTACACGTTTATAAATAAATTAGAGAGCTTTCCTCACATGAGGATCTTTAAAATCCATGAATCACTCAGACATTGGTTACATATTGGTTGAGGAATCATGAACAAATGATTAAGAGTGCCGATTCAGTCCACAAAATTGCTATTAATCATTGGGGTGAACTGGAGTTGGAAAAAAAGACACAAAATTGCAACTGAAACTCTAAGATTGATAACATGCCACAAAAGTGAAATCCAATTATTAAACAAATAATTAGGTAAAACTCAGCCTTTGATTTGGTCACAAGGACTGTGGTGTCAAGCTGCGAAGAAACTCCTGAAACTTTACTCTTTGTGATTCACCACTTGTGTCAGAGAATGGTGGTGAAGTAAATCTTGGGCGGTAGTCAAATGTTGATGGAAGGTTAGCAGCCCATTTGCTTTACTCTTTCCTGTTTGGACAACTACCATCACAAATTCCACCATCGATGCCCCCACACAGAAAGTAAGAAATGAAATTCAAATATACAATGACATTTATGTGGACTCACCGCCAATCTCACTGCCCCATAAGCCACTCCCCCCCCCCCCCCCACCCCCTCACCCTCTCACCCTCTCACCCATCTCCTGCTACACTATGATCGCCAGGAGTTGGAAGTTGATTTATTTTGATAAACTGTAATTCAAAAGCTTCATACTTAAGAATAATGCGTGAAACGTATCATTCAGAAAATGAAATAAATTAACAAATCATCTTTTACTAGGAAGACGTAATCTTAAAAATATTAGGTTGCAGAATAGGGCTAAGGGAAAATGAGTTGTTCAACATTTTTTTCAAACATTTGTACAGTTTATTGCAAAGCATTTACTGGAGTTAACTTTAATACAATTCCTCTGCCAGTATACATTGGCATTGCATGAGAAAACCGAGAGGGGCATTAAAACAACCAAAGTACCTCCCTTAAGCAGTTATTCTCGATTTAATGTTATTTTTCACGATTTGTCCAAATGTCAAGTGGTAATTTCAGTTAACTCTATCTGCAAAACACGTAATGTGGTTTACTTCAATCATTGCCATCTGTAGATGGTTTATTACTGCGTCAGCATTAATGTCACTGTTTTAATTAATCGACCTCAACGAATACCAACTAATTCACGTAGTGTGGCTTCTTAGAAGCTACATGATGAGTTACCACAAGGAATACATTCTAAGTGTAAATAATGGTTTGTTAGGCCTTTGATTATTGTTCCAGGTTTCTCTGTGCATCTGAATGTAAGAAGCAAATGACCCCAGACATGTTCAGTGCAACACTTGCTATAGTTCTCTACTTCTCTTTTCCTACTCAGAAGCCTGCTCTGTTTAATCCTTCCTCCTCATCGCCATAGGAAATGAGCCGTTATGATCTCTGATTCTAAAGCGATGACCTCCAGCTCTAGAAGTCTCCATCAGCTGCAAGCTTCCAACCTCTCCCTAAAAAACCCTTTCACCTGACTTGCAGGGGATCTCTCACAGTGAGTCCCAGCCCAGCACTGGGAACTCCTGATGGACAGTACTCCCAGATTATTTACTTAGGGCTACCCTCTTCTTTCAACACATTTACAACTCCCAAACACCCCAAAGTCCCCTCCTTCACCCAATGACATCCAGTCATAACTCACAATAGACACAAAAAGCTGGAGTAACTCAGCGGGACACAGGCAGCATCTCTGGAGAGAAGAAATGGGAGACGTTTCAGGTCGAGACCCTTCTTCAGGCGAGTTAGGGAAAAGGGAAATAAGAGATATAGACGATGATGTAAAGTGATAAAGAACAATGAATGAAAGATACACAAAAAAGTAACGACGATAAAGGAAACAGGCCATTGTTAGCTGTTGGGTGATAATGAGAAATTGGTGCGACTTGGGTGGGGAGGGATAGAGAGAGGGGGAATGCTAGGGTTAATTGAAGTTAGAGAAATCAAAATTCATACCACTGGGCTGTAAGCTGCCCAAGTGAAATATGAGATGCAGTTCCTCCAGTTTGTATTTAGCCTCACTCTGACAATGGAGGAGACCTAGGACAGAAATGTCAGTGTAGGAATGGAATGAATGACAATGATGGAAGGCATTTAATTACTCTGGTGAAGAATCTTTGCAATTCTGCACTACAGAAAGCTGTGGAGATTCAATCCTTAAATGTATTCTTTGCAGAGATCGAAGTATATCTGCATCTTAGAGGAATAAAAGAATATGAAGATGGTGCAAGAGAATGGGTTGAAGGTAGAAGATCACTCATGATGTTATTGAATGAAGGAGCAGATTTAGAGAGCTGAATGGCTTAATCCTGCTCTCACTTCTTACCATCTAATTAATGCTGGTTAATCATGAATTGTTCTGCTCACTCCCTTTGCCCAGCCCACCCATTGGCCTGACCAACCTGTCGGTCTGTTCTCTCCCTCTGATATGCAATTACTAGAGGGTACGCACTGTAGAATTTTGGATGAACACTCTAAAGATGTGTGGCACTCCCTTTTCCACTGCTCATCCCCACATCTGTATGTTGAACTTTGGACAGAGCAGAAAAGAAAAGCTTATGGCAGAGATATGAATGAAGACAGGAGCACTGAATGTGGAGGGGTTAAATTAAGAATGAAATTAATATTATGATTACATACAAAATAGTGAGGTCAAATTATGAAAAGTCTAAAGATCAAAACCATGATCAGGCGAAGAGAACAGTGATAACCTGTTATCAGTGATAACCTGTTATCAGTGATAACCTGAAATGGTTCTCAATGAATATTTTACAACTTTTAAAAATGTATTCGCGTCATCACACAACTGTTTGCCAATAGCTAGCAAATTTCAGTGCCACATCGTTGGCCTCTGCAAGATCCTTTACAGTGCATGTGTCTTACAGCATATCACAGCTCAGGAGATGTTCCATAGTCTGGAGGCCCCGTCCCCACTCGCAGTCTGCCACATCTTCAGTATATCCCCACTTCAGCATGTTCGATTTGCTCCTCCCCATGCCTGTCTGTAGTCTGTTGAGACTGCGCCAGGTTATCCACCGTTGGTCAGAACCTGGTGGGAGTTTCTCAGAGGGATTGATTGCCATGTGAATGTCTTCCGGAGATTTCTCTGGTCTCTCTTCCCAGAGTTTGAGCCTTCTGGACGATGCACTGCAGTCCAGGGGATGGACAGAAATGAGGAAACATCCGCGTGATTTCAAACGCTGAGGTAGCAAAGGGTGGTTATGTAGGAGGTGTCTTTCATCTTCTGATTGTCTGAGGTGTTCTTTTTGACTGGCAACAGCTCTTTTGATTCCAGGAAGTGCAATGCCAGAAAGGGGGTAGATGTTGTAATTCTTGGTAGGTTTCATACATCCACTGATGCAGCGACAGCTTGTGTTTAGCACAGGATCAATTTTACAACTGTCCAAAATAGAGGACATCAATGCATCAATGCATTTTCCAATATTTCCCCATGAACCTCTTCCAATTGCGCCATATTGTGTGTGTGGAGGGGGGTTACAATTAGAGATAGGTTGAGTGAGTGGGTAAATGCATGGCAGATGCAGTACAATGTAGATAAATGTGAGGTTATCCACACTGGCGGCAAAAATAAGGAAGCAGATTATTATCTCAATGGTGTCAGATTAGGTAAAGGGGAAAAGTAATGAGACCTTGGTGTACACCAGTCACTGAAAGTAAGCGTGCAGGTACAGCAGGCAGTGAAGAAAGCTCATGGCATGTTGGCCTTCATAACGAGAGGATTTGAGTACCGGAGCAAAGAAGTTCTTTTGCAGTTGTATAGGGCCCTGGTGAGACCACATCTGGAGTATTGTGTGCAGTTTTGGCCTAATTTGAGGAAGGACGTCTTTGCTATTGAGGCAGTGCAGTGTAGGTTCACGAGGTTAATCCCTGGGATGGAGGGACTGTCATATGAGGAAAGATTGGAAAGACTAGGCTTGTATTCACTGGAGTTTAGAAGGATGAGGGGGTCTTATAGAGACATATAAAATTATAAAAGAACTAGACAAGCTAGATGCAGGAAAAATGTTCCCAATGTTGAGGGAATCCAGAACCAGGGGACATAGTCTAAGAATAAAGGGGACGCCATTTAAAACTGAGGTGAGAAGAAACTTTTTCACCCAGAGAGTTGTGAATTTATGGAATTCTCTGCCACAGAAGGTAGTGGAGGCCAATTCACTGGATGAAAGAGAGTTAGATAGAGCTCCAAGGGCTAGTGTAATCAAGGGATATGGGGAGAAGGCAGGCACAGGTTACTGATTGTAGATGATCAGCCATGATCACAATGTATGGCGGTGCTGGCTTGAAGGGCCAAATGGCCTCCACATGCACCTATTTTCTATGTTTCTATATTTTTAGTATATGTTTATTCCTTATTTTCTACTCATAGAATTTTGCCTCATTTATCCATCTTTAAAGCATAACAGTACTTCCCAAAATATTCATCTAATATTGCCAATCAGTTCATCGGATTTATCTGGAATCTTGTGAACGATAAGTGATAATTTCTGTCACTCCATATGGATTAGTGATATCTATAAAGGACCAAGTTGTAGTTGTTTCAACCTCCTACCCCTGCTCCCTCTGTTGGCTGCTCTGATCACTGCATTTAATAGGGTAAACAGAGAGAGAAGGGATATTACAGTGTTCAGTACTTCTAAATGTGTCGAAGTCACTAGGCTCAAATAAGATTTGTCCAGGCTGTTAAGACAAGCATGTGAGGAAGTTGTGGAATCACTTCCAATCGTTTACTCTGACAACTATACTTCTGCCCAAAGACTGGATAGTTGTTAAAGTGGTACATCTGTTGAAAAAAGGACAAATGGATCGAACAAGTCAAATCCTTTATTTAAGTCTATGGATCAATACTCTGTAAAAGATCATTTTGAAATAAACAAGGAGGAAGGACAGTCACGTAAAAATAAGATCCCAACAGATTAATTCAGTCAAATGTTTTTCAGCTTAGAGAGAGACAATAAAGAGGAAAATTGTTGTTTTGATATGGATATGATAAGGTACTTGGCAAAGTTCAAATGACAAAATGATCAGAAGTGCAAGAAGCCTATTGAATCCAAGGGCAAGCTGGATCCAAATGTTGATTTGGGAAATAAACTTTGAGAGCAACTTTGAGAGCGCCTCTCCACATGTGTCCTTCCCAACAGTAAGTTAGTGGTTACTGAGAAATGTAAAAGTAGTTTGGAGACGACTCCACGACTCTGATGGTAGCAGGGCCAGTAGATAAGGATGTTGGGAGGGTGTACAACATTCACCATGCAACTTGTTCTTGTTAAATGACGAGCCTTGCAACTTCTGGATGATCCTTTTAAAAAATATATATTTTTCTGTATGTACAAATGATTAGAAGAATATGGCTAACACAACCCCAATTTTGAACTTACTTCCTATTTAATGAACTGTAAGCTCTTCTAATACATAATAGGTATTAACTTTTCACCTCAGCATTTCAACTACACCTTTCTTCTTCCTCAGTCAAGACTGATGCAAAGTATCTCATCTATGCCCTTGGGTTCCATGAGTAGGTCTCAAATCACTCTCATACCTCCTCTTATTATCCCTTTATGGATTTATATCTCTGTGATTGTTAGTTGACTGTTGATTCTCAATGTCTTGCCTTGCCCTTATTTCCAATTTAGTATATGTTTTCCCCCAAAATTGAGATGGTCTTAGTTTTGCAACTTTCTCATCAGTTGTCTATGACATTTCATTGTTAGTTGATTTGTTATTGTGTTTGGGATATATTTCTCAAAATTTATTGACTGTAATATTCCTGCTACTAGTCTCCCTGTCCGTTAAAATGTTTTTCTTCCTGCACCTTCCTCTCATTCAATTGCCTTTCCCTTAACATTATCTGATTTTTAATCTATTTCTGAGGCTTTTTTATTAGATCTCCTTCTCAATCATTTTAAACATTTCTTGCCAAAATGTTCCCCCACATTTATTGCTCTTATCTGCTTTGCATGGATTCATTTTACGAATGGATCTTAGAGACTCCATTCCTCTTTCCACTTCCCTTACCTCTTCGTGCACCTTTATTTGGGAGTCATTGAAAGCACCTATGACTATCATGCTACATCATTCACTGATGTTTATACCATAAACAGCAATACTAAAAAAAGCCTTTTAATCCAAAAGATCCATCTCTTCACAATTTTTAAATGGCAATTTTAACTCAACATTTTCATGTAGGTTGATGGGTATAATATAAATAACATAAAATGTTTAGCATGATTTGCAGATAATAGATAGATCAATGAATAATGTACAAGCAAAGTATATATGAATAATGCCTAGAAGAAAATGACTCGGGGACAAGAAAATAACAGTGAAACGACAAATCAATAGATGCAGACATATAAAAGTCAGACAAACAATGAGAAGCAGAGATGAAGGATAGATCGAAAACAAATAAACAATTGGCAAAATGATAAATTGGAGCAAGATGAATAAATAATGAACAAATAACAGATAAATAAACAACAGGCAAATGAGGAAGAAAATTAATAAATCGGTGACAGTTACAAAGAATAGCTTAGGGAGCGCGATAAATAAATGATAAACAGTGATAGATGGGTAAATCACAGAGAAATGAACAGAGGAAAGATAAAGATTAATAATAGATTTTAAAAAAAGGAGCTTGCCTTTCCAGATTTCTGGATATCCCAAAGCTCAGCACAAATGGTAAGTACTCCTGAGCAGTGACTGTTGCAGTGCATGCAAATGTAACATAAGGAATTTGCACGTAAGAAGAAAATAACTGACTAGAGCTTTAGCTTTAGCTGTCGGGCTAGGACTAGGTATGCCCATGGTACGGGAAGAATTGTCCCATTTCTCCTTTAAATAAAGGCATGGGATTTTACAAGGTCGACAGGATTTATCGTATCTGCTGGACAAAGGCACGTTTAACAGTGCACCAGCTCTTTAGCTCTGCACCGTACTAGCAGGCTGGATTATGTGCCATACCACTAGTGTGCTTCCTTGTTTGCCAAATGCAAGGGACTGATCCAGAGGTGAGAGAAGGGTTGATTTCAATCCAGGCTTTACTTTTTTTTTTTATTGATCACATGAGATGAGATACAGACCAGTAATAAATGAATGATGCATCAGTTATACTTAAGTAGATAAATGAATGGCTTCCAAATGGTTTATAGATGAATAAATGAAACGACACTTGCTTCTCAGATAAAACAAAAAAGGGTGTGCATCATGCATGTCAGTTGAATAATTGAGGTGAAATAAGGCTGATTATCATAAAGTGAAAAATGTTGGAAGAAAGTGCAGATGACAGAGCTTTCCCTCAGCACCCGGACAGTGTGCTGAAGGGCTATTTCAATGCTGTATTTTCCAAACAATAAGAATTACAGGCAAAAATAATGTGAGAAGAATTTTCAATAGGCATGCAAATAGTAATTTGGTGGAGGGATGGGTGGATTATGGTGTAAAAAAGTAATAAATGCATAGATGTTATATCGATCTTCAAGAATGGCTCAATTGTAACCATGTATTGTCTTTCCGCTGACTGGATAGCAAGTCAAAAAATATTTCACTGTACCTCGGTACACATGACAATAAACTAAACTGAAACTGAAGAAGGAAAAGGATACTGTCAGCGCTCAAGAGAAACAGGGGCAGTATGGATGGGATGAAGCTTCATAAGGAGGAGCTACAAGAGAGGTTGTCTGTGCTTAAACATATGAACTAGGAGCTGCAGTAAGCCCTAGCCTGAATAAAGTTCAGAATAAAGTTCTAGCCTGCTCAACCTCTCGCTTTAGCTCAAGCCCTCAAGTCCTGGAAACATCCTCGTAAATCTTCTCTGCTGCCTTTCCAACTTGGCAACATCTTTTCTTTCGCATGATCAAAACTAAACACAATACTTTAAATGTGGCCTGCCCAATGTCATATGTAACTGTAACATGACCTCTCAACTTTTATACTCAATATAAAGTTAGGAAAAAAAATTGTTGCTGAATGTGAAGTTATGCATTTTCAATCTTCTGTACCTCTTGCCTGATGGGAGAGGGGAGAAGAGGGAAGACACAAGATTGGTCCTTGATTATATTGGTGGCCTTGCTGAGACAGTGTGAAGTATAGATGGAGTCAATGGAAGGGAGGTTGGTTTGTCTGATAGTCTGGCCTATGTCCGCAACTCTCTGTAATGTCTTTGCAGTCTTGAATGGAGCATTTCCCAAACCAGGCTGTGATGCATCCCAATAAAATGCTTTCTATGGTGCATCAGTAGAGGTTGGTGAGGGTTGTTGGGGACATGCCAAACTTCCTAAGCTTTCTAAGGAAGTGGAGGCATTAGTGTGCTTTCTTGGCCATAGCTTCGATGTGGCTGGTCCAGGACAAATTGCTGGTGATATTACTTGGAACTTGAAGCTTTCGACTATTTCCACTGCGGAGCCTTCAAAATATACCGACCGGGTTATCATTCTGGGAAACCTTCTCTGCACCCTTTCCAAAGCCTCCACATCCTTCCTGTTAAACTGCGACCAGAACTGCACACAATACTTCAATTGTGACCAGACCAAATTCCCATAAAACTGCATCATGATTTCCTGATTCTTATACTCAATGCCCCAACCTATGCAACCAGGCATACTATATGCCCTATTTACCACTCTATCTACTTGAATTGCCACTTTCAGGGAGTTGTGGATTTAGACCCCAAGATCCCTCTGTACATCAATATTGTTAAGGGTCATGGCTTTTTCCCTTATATATTTTCCCTTACATTTGACCTCCCAAAGTGTAATACCTTACACTTGCCTGGACATCTCATCAAGAGAGAAAAAATGACATATAAATGAATGTTATAAATTTTATGTAGAGTAACAAAATACATACATGCTAATAGATGGGTATGCAATAGATAAATAGGACATTATAGAATTTATTTAAATGTAATGATAAATAAGGACAGATCAATAAATGCTAACAATGCGATAGACATTGAATGATAGATAGTGCAACCCTTAGTAAAGTGGACCTAAATATGATGCGTGACTAACACAGTAAAAAATGACAGAGAAATGTCAAGGAGTTAAATAAATGACAGCAGACTGAGATGAAAGACAGACAGACGACAAAAGACGAACAGTTAAAAAACCCAAAACTGATGAAAGGACAGATAACAATAGATGCACGACAGACAGTCTAATAATAAATCAATGGATACTAGATAGCAGATATCTGATAAACATATTATGACAAATGATTGATAAATAAATGACAAAGAGATTACTGAATAAATAAATGGTAGTTAATACACAGAAGTGTGGTATGATCCAATAGACTATAATATCCTATTTCCAAAGTTATTATGTTTAAATCAGTCCGAGTCTTTACCTTCCCTGGTTTCAAATAACTTCTTGTTATCTAATCATCATTACCTAAATATAGCACCTTCATGGGTATTTTTGTTATGCATATACCGCATGCCAGTTGTGCAGCTGAAAAGGTCTTTGGTCACTTAGACAATAGACAATAGACAATAGGTGCAGGAGGAGGCCATTCGGCCCTTCGAGCCAGCACCGCCATTCAATGTGATCATGGCTGATCATTCTCAATCAGTACCCCGTTCCTGCCTTCTCCCCATACCCCCTGACTCCGCTATCCTTAAGAGCTCTATCCAGCTCTCTCTTAAATGCATTCAGAGAATTGGCCTCCACTGCCTTCTGAGGCAGAGAATTCCACAGATTCACAACTCTCTGACTGAAAAAGTTTTTCCTCATCTCAGTTCTAAATGGCCTACCCTTTATTCTTAAACTGTGGCTCCTTGTTCTGGACTCCCCCAACATTTGGAACATGTTTCCTGCCTCTAATGTGTCCAACCCCCTAAGGTCTCCTCTCATCCTTCTAAATTCCAGTGTATACAAGCCTAGTCGCTCCAGTCTTTCAACATATGATAGTCCCGCCATTCCAGGAATTAACCTGGTAAACCTATGCTGCACGCCCTCAATAGCAAGAATATCCTTCCTCAAACTTAAAACAGGCTTCCTCTAATCCTGGCAGAAATTGGTGCTTCTCAGGATAACCTTTGTAACAACACTATCTCTGCATCCCTTGATTCTCTAATACTTAAAAACCTATTTATCTTTGTCCTGAACATTGTCCTCAATGGAGCCTCCAGAGCCGTCTTGGGTAGACCATTCCTAAGCTTCATTGAGAAATGTAATCTCTTCTTATATCAACCCTGAACAATCATCTCTGCCTCAATGTACCCCAGCTGGGGGGGAGTAAGATCTCTGCTTCAACTGTGAGAAAATGCAACAAAATAGGAGAGAAGGCCAGTTGGTCCCTCAAGCCTGCCCTGCCATTCAGTGTGGTCCTGGCTGATCTGTTCTGGGCCTCAATTCCTCTTGTGCCAGTTAACCATTGCTCCCCATTCCCAGCACGTGGGTTGTTTTTAAATGTGCTATACAAATAAAATTGACTTGACTTGACTTGACTAATCTTCCAAAAAATTATCTGCCTGTTCTTTACATTCTTCTACAAGAGGGTGATGAATCTCCAAAGATTCACCGCACTCTGTGTGGAGAAATTCTTACACATTTCTCCTTTAAGTAACCTTCCCCCTTAGCTTATTTCCCTTGTTTGAGACTCCTTACCTTCTGAAACTGGGTGCTAAATAGCTTTGCTCTATTTTACAGGTCTTTTTGACAAACTTTGCTCATTTTTTCAGATGGTCAGAGTAGTGTTATTCGCAACACATGTTTAGTGCATCAAAATAGGGTTGTCACGAGTTTCTAAGCCTATGTTCCTCCATTTAGGGCCTCTTATACTTAGCCCATAGGTTTACCTCATCACTATCAGCTATGCCCGCATTGTGGAATTTTTTGCCCTTCTCTTCCAAAAACCTACTCGTGATTAAACTAGTTTAGTCCCTTGTGCAAACTCTTTTCATTTAACTCAGCCATTCAGATATTGCTGCAAAACGAGTTCCCACATGGCAGAAGATGTCTGTAACCCTGCAGCAGCCAGGAACTCCATCTTGCCAATCTCCTCAATGCTTGTTTATATGCACAGACAGTACATAAGTCAAGTGTTCATAAGCTAGAGAGGACCCCTACTATTGGAGCCAAAGCCTCCAGTTGACATTAAAATGCCATGTGAAATTCTTTGTTTGCGAGCTCACATGTAGCTTCAACTAGAGTCCACCAAGTGCCATTGCCCAGTATTGCTATCTGTGCAAGTTGACTTTAAATTATTATAATAATGTGTTCTTCTGCTGGTTTCTACATGATGACTATTTTCATTGTACTGAACTTTGCGGAAGAGAACATCCTTTTTATAAAAAACAAGTTTCTCTCTGTATCAACTGGGAAAGTACCTGTCCAAAGACAGACAATCTGAGAAGTCTCAACATGCACAAAAGTAAGAAAAGCTCTATTTCCGTAGCTGCAGCGGTTCATGAGGGATGAGTCAAAAACAGGAACATTAAAGAACATGAAACTTCACCAAGAGCACTGTTATCCTTTTGTGCTTTTTTTCCACATGTCCATGTAGCCAGTGTCGGATCTCTTTGAATCAAAGGTGAAGCAGAAATTTCATTTGCTTTTAAATCATTCTGCTCCCTGTCATCAATGAAACCTCAAATATGGCCAGAGTATAAAGGGCCGGCACTGATACCTGGGTGGGCCATGCCACCTTGTAGATTGAGTAACGACGTTTGCACTGTGATTAATTTGCCACACTAGCAATCCTGTTACGAGTTCAAAATCCGCCATGGCAATTGAAAAAATTAATTGAAGGTAATTAAATAATTGAAATCTAAATCTTGACTTTAGAAAAAACTACTATCAGTAAAGATGATTTTTTTCATAAAGGCTCAGGAGGAAACTTGCTGCCCTTGTCTGCTCTGGCCTATATATGACTGCAGACCTGCAATGTTGGACTCTTATCTACATTCTGAAATAACCAAGCAAGCCATTGAGTCTATCATAATTACACTAAAATAGAATAAAGATGGACTGACAATTCATTACCAATAAGCTTTGTTTCAGTGATTCACAAATGGGTGGGAGTAGTCCTTGGTAAAGTTACCATTGACTCCACATCTGATGAAGGCTTGTGGTGTCAGGTCAAATCTGGGCAAGGAAGCCTCCTCCTAATTATAGACACAAAATGCTGGAGTAACTCAGCGGGACAGAAGGGGTGGGTGACGTTTTGGGTCCAGACCCTTCTTCAGACTGAGAGTAAGGGGAGAGGGGGACATAGAGGTATGGAAGGGTAAGGTGTGAAAACACAAATCAAAGGAAACAATGATCAAGGAAATGTAGAATTGTGCATGATTAGCTGAGGGGAAGATGACAACGAGGAATACAATCAGTAATATTTAATCAAGGCAATCAAACTAGTCGGAAAACTAGGATGGAGGAGGAATGGAGAGGGAGGGAAAGCAAAGGTTACTTGAAGTTAGAGAAACCAATATTCATACCACTGGGTTATTAGCTGCCCAAACAAAATATGAGGTATTGTTCCTCCAATTTGAGTTGGGTCTCACTCTGACAGCAGAGGAGGCCCAGGACAGAAAGGTAAATGTGGAAATGGGAGGGGGAGTTAAAGTGTTTAGCAACCTGGAGATCGGGTAGGCCTAGGCGGATTATTATCTATTGTCCTCCCTTGGTTGATGAACCAGTGGTCTTCCATGTTGATAAAGAACAATGCTTGGAAGAAGCTCTGAAAGTAGCAAGGAGACAGAATGCACTCCAAGTGTGGCTTGGTAGGGCAACTGCAGTGCCAAATGCTCTAGACTGGAAGGACAGGTGCTAGTCTGGTCTCTGGCTGGAGTAAAACCACACAAGGGATAAATCTGGTTAGCCTTGTTCTCACCAATATGACAGATGTATCTGTCTTTACTTTGGACTTTGGAGATACAATGTGGAAATAGGCCTTTCGGCCCACTGACCCTGCGCCGACCAGCGATCCCCGTATGCTAACACTATCCTACACGCACAATAGGGATAATTTACAATTTCCCAAAGCCAATTAACTTACAATAGACAATAGACAATAGACATTAGGTGCAGGAGTAGGCCATTCTATCTAGCTCTATCTAGCTCTCTCTTGAATGCATTCAGAGAATTGGCCTCCACTGCCTTCTGAGGCAGAGAATTCCACAGATTCACAACTCTCTGACTGAAAAAGTTTTTCCTCATCTCAGTTCTAAATGGCGTACCCCTTATTCTTAAACTGTGCCCCTTGTTCTGGACTCCCCCAACATTGGGAACATGTTTCATGCCTCTAACGTACGTTTCGATAAGACCCTCTCTCATCCTTCTAAATTCCAGTGTATACAAGCCTAGTCGCTCCGGTCTTTCAACATATGACAGTCCCGTAATTCCGGGAATTAACCTAGTAAATCTACGCTGCGCGCCCCCAAAAGCAAGAATATCCTTCCTCAAATTTGGAGAGCAAAACTGCACACAGTACTCCAGGTGCGGTCTCACTGAGGGAGGAGGAGGGGGGAGGAGGAGGAGGAGGAGGAGGAGAGGGGGGGAGGAGGAGAGGGGAGGAGGAGGGGGGAGGAGGAGGAGGAGAGGGAGGAGGAGTGGGGAGGAGGAGGAGAGAGGAGGGAGGAGGGGGGAGGAGGAGGAGGAGAGGGAGGAGGAGTGGGGAGGAGGAGGAGAGGGGGGAGGAGGGGGGAGGAGGAGGAGAGGGAGGAGGAGGGGGAGAGGGAGGAGGAGGAGGCGGAGGAGGAGGAGAGGGGGGAGCAGGAGGAGGGAGGAGGAGGAGGGGGGGGTGGATGAGGAGGGGGGAGCGCACTCCATTCCCACCTCAACCCCCCTCCATTCCCACCTCAATCCCCCATTAAAACTCCCCCAAACCTCTCCTGCATTAACTGAAATTGTGTTTAGGATTTTTCTTCAGAGCCCCACTCACACACTCCATTCCCCCCCTTAATCCCCCTTAAAACTCCCCCAAACCTGTGCTGCATTAACTTAAATTGGTTTCAGGTTTTTTTTTATGAGCCCCACTCACCCACTCCATCCACACCCCCCTCAACTCCTTATCATCCCCCCCACAACCCACCCCCTTATCCTCTTCTCACCCACTCCATCCCCCAGCCCCATTTTCCCCCCTCTCTTCCATCCTCCATTCACCCAATTCATCCCCCCTGAACCCCCTTTGAAACTCCCCCAAACCTCTACTGCATTGGTCTAACACTCAGCCACTCCATCCCCCCGCGTTCCCGGGTGGGGACAGGGGAGGGGCAAGTGGGGGTGGCTAGGAGGGATGGAGTGGGTTAGATGGGGGAGGAGGGGGGATAAGGGGGGATTGAGTGGGGGGTTGAGGGCGCTAAAATACAAGAGAGGCTTTGGGTCTAGGCCTCACTCAATCATACCCTCTCCTCTTCCCTGCCCCCCCTCTACGAGGAATGGGCCCAACGGGTCCACTTGGTCTAGTTATAGTTAAAATTCAGAAGCATCCCTGCTCATTATCGATCTCCAGGAACTAATGCAATCTAACAGTTTGCAAAGTAAAAACAAGCCCATAACGGGAAAATGAATCACACCATATATTGCATATTTGAAAATGGCTAAATGCCACATTATACAAATGCTATGTGTTAAAAGAGGTATCCTCAGGCTTGGAGAATCTCTGGTACTTATTCTGTCTTTTGTTGAATTACAGTAGGCTGGCAGAGGTATCCTATGGCCCAGATGGCTTTACGTTCAAGCCTCTGATGAACATTTGGATGTCTCATGTATGGGTGCAAGAAAGGATTGTGTTATGAAGAATGCTGGCCTCTGGATGAGAATCGTTATCACTAATGCAGATGAATGCAAAATAATCTATGGCATAAAATGGAATATGACTGAGGAGCTCTTTGAATGGAAACAAAGTTATGTACTTGTTTTGGTGGTTTGATGATCTTTTCACATGTTAAATGTTTGCTGTGTTCTTGTGTGCAGCAACAGTTCAAACAGTCAGTATTGATGTGTTTGTGAATGATATGAACAGACACGATGTAAGTGAAAGCCTTTCTTTCTTAATAACCTTTCACAATAAGATTAGGTGACAGGAAGTAAGCAGTGTTAACCACGACATCACGAATACCTCTCAGCTAATACGCAAAGAATTCCACCTTACAAAAATAACTACCATTCATTGTTTCGACTGGTTTTCACCAAGGATGAGTTCATCCACAAGAGATATATCACCTAGCTAATTGCAAAAAATCATAGGTGCACCTTGGGCCTAGCAGAGGATTTGAAACTGAATAAAGTGGCATGGATCTATTACTTTAGACTTTAGAGATACAGCGATTCAAATGTTGGCGGATGAATTGTTGGATATGCTGGCTGGTGGGGTGGAAGGTGAGAACGAGGGGGATTCTGTCCTTGTTGCGAGTGGGGGGAGGGGGAGCAAGAGTGGAGCTGCGGGATGTAGAAGAGACCCTAGTGAGAGCCTCATCTATAATGGAAGAGGGGAAGCCCCGTTTCCTGAAGAATGAGGACATCTCTGATGCCTTAGTGTGAAACACCTCATCCCGGGCGCAGATGCGGCGTAGATGGAGGAATTGGGAGTAGGGGATAGACTTTTTGCAGGAGACTGGGTGGGAAGAAGTGTAGTCCAGATAGCTGTGCGAGTCAGTGGGTTTATAGTAGATGTCAGTCACTAGTCTGTCTCCTGTGATGGAGATGGTGAGGTCCGGAAACGGGAGGGAGATGTCGGAGATAGTCCAGGTATATTTAAGGGCAGGATGAAGTGAAGTGTATGAAGTCAGATGAAGCTTTATAGATGAGGCTCTCACTAGGGTCTCTTCTACATCCCGCAACTGCGCTCTTGCTCCCCCTTCCCCCCCCCCCCCCATTCGTAACAAGGACAGAATCCCCCTCGTTCTCACCTTCCACCCCATCAGCCAGCGTATCCAACAAATCATCCTCCAACATTTCCGTCACCTACAACAGGACCCCACTACTGGCCACATCTTCCCATCCCCTCTCCTTTCTGCATTCCACAGAGACCGTTCCCTCTGTAACTCCCTGGTCCACTCGTCCCTTCCTCCCAAACCACCCCATCCCCGGGCACTTTCCCCTGCAACTGCAGGAGATGCAACACCTGTCCCATTACCTCCCCCCTCAACTCCATCCAAGGACCCAAACAGTCTTTCCAGGTGAGACAGAGGTTCACCACCACCTCCTCCAACCTCATCTATTGTATCTGCTGCTCTAGATGTCAACTTCTTTACATCGGCGAAACCAAACGCAGGCTCGCCGATCGTTTCGCTCAACACCTTCGCTCAGTCCGCCTTAACCAACCTGATCTCCCGGCGGCTGAGCACTTCAACTCCCCCTCCCACTCAGATGCCAGTCTGACCTTTCTGTCATGGGCCTCCTCCAGTGCCATAGTGAGGCCCACCGGAAATTGGACGAACAGCACGTCATATTTCGCTTTGGCAGCTTACAGCCCAGCGGTATGAACTTTGACTTCTCCAACTTTAGATAGTTCCTCTGTCCCTCTCTTCCCCTCCCCCTTCCCAGTTCTCCCTCTAACTTCCTGTCCCCACCTATATCCTTCCTTTGTCCAGCCCCCGCCGACATCAGTCAGAAGAAGGGTCTCGAAACGTCACCCATTCCTTCTCTCCTGAGATGCTGCCTGCCCTGCTGAGTTACTCCAGCATTTTGTGAATAAATACCTTCGATTTGTACCAGCATCTGCAGTTATTTTCTTACATTACTCTTTCCTACCACAGATGGTAGGCTTACTGCTCTATCAATCCCAGGGTTTTCATTGCGGTTCCACATATAGATGATCACTTTGGTTTCTGAGTGACCCTATTCTCTCTCTAATTACCCTTTTCCCCTCAGTATACTTAATCCAATTTAGATTTGGGAGAATATTGCCCCAATCCATTATATTTCTCCCTCAATATGTAGGAAGGAACTGTAGATGCTTGTTTAAACTGAAGATAGACACAAAAAGCTGGAGTAACTCAACGGGACAGGCAGCATCTCTGGAGAGAAGGAATGGGTGACGTTTTGGGTCGAGACCTTTCAAGAAATGTCTTGACGTGAAATGTCATCCATTCCTCTCCAGAGATGCTGCCTGTCCCGATGAGATACTCTAGGTTTTTGTGTCATATTTCTCACTCATGTTTGGACCTGTTCATGGCGCAGCAGATTTGTCTGTGTTTTAGCTGCAGATAGTCATAGATTTATAGTCTTACAACATGGAAACAGGCCCTTCAGCCCAACTTGCCCACATCGGCTAACATGTTCCATCTACACTAGTCCCGCCTGCCTGCATTTGGCCCATATCCCTCCACACCTGTCCTATCGATATGTTCCAGTTCTTACACTTTGCTTTTATCAGGCTCATGGGTTCCTCTATTTCTCCAACATTTATATTGTGAGTTCTGGGGAGAAGACAGAGGCACAATATTTTATTCCCCATTGCAATTTCTCATGCCTTTGTTCCTCATGATGGTGCAATAGTCCATTTCCACGATTCCGCCTTCATTTCATTTCAAGCTAGCTTGTCACTCCTAAACTTGTCCCATCTATTTCCCTCATGTGATTGCAAACTGTGTGTTGATATTGATATCCTTTGCAAGTTTATTTTTTACATGTCTTTTCTTTGAACCTATTGTTTTCTCACCACTCTTCGAGCTACATTTTTTTTTAATGCTTTTTCTTTCAGTTTTATGTTTGACTGTACCCCTCTGCTGTCTGTGGTTATTTCTTTGGTTAGCAAGTGGAAATTGTCTGCTGGAGGCCAAATGAAAAAGTGGGTAAAGGATTGGCAGATGGAATTCAGCTCAAACAATTGGGATGTTAAACCAGTGCATGACATGAATGGAAGAATCCTGGGGGGGTGTTGTTAAAGGGAGAGATCTGGAGCAATAACCATAATTCCCTTGAAATGGCAACACTGATAGAAAGGGTGATGAAAATGGTGTAAGGCATCCTTGCTTTCCCAGCCTAGGCAAGTACAAGAGTTGGGACATCATATAATGGACCGTACAAAACATTGCTTAGAGTGTACTTCGAGCAGTTCAGGTTGCTATGCCTTTGGAAGGGTATCATTAAGCTAGAAGTCGTGCAGAGAGGATTCACAAGGGTTGCCTGTTTTGGGGAGCTTGAGTTGTAAGGAGAGATCAGATAAGCTAGAACTGCTTTCAGTGGAGCAAAGGAAGCTGAAGAACTCATAGAGGTTCTTAAAATCATGAGGAGCAGGTAAATTAGATAGTCAGGATAGGGGAGTCAAGGACCAGAGGCATTAGATATGGTAGTAGTAGGGGGAGTCTAAAACAAGAGGGCATAGATTGAAAGGAGATTGAGAAGGTGGGAATTACATGGAATCAGATGCCAGACAAGGTGCTAGAGGCAGGTTAAATTATAATGGTTAAAAAAACATTTGAATAGCTGTATTGATAGGAAGACTTTAGAGGGAAATGGGACTAACTTAGCTAGGCGAAGTAGTGCCGAAGTAGAGATGGGCGAAACCTTTAAACTCCTCGGAGTCAATATCACCAACAATCTCCCCTGGATCACCCATGTTGAAGCAATGACCAAGAAGGCACACCAATGCCTCTACTTCCTTATAATGCTTAGAAAGTTTGGCATGTCCCCTACACCTCTCACCAACTTCTACAGATGCGCCATAGAAAGCATTTTATCAGGATACATCACAGCTTGGTTTGGGAACAGCTCCATCCAGGACAGTGAGAGATTGCAGCAAATTATGGACGCAGCCCAGGCCATCACACAAACCAACCTCCCTTCTATTGATTCCATTTATACCTCACGCTGCCTCGGCAAGGCCAGTAGCATAATCAAGGACATGACGCACTGAATCATCCTACCACAACCAGAGAGGAGTGCTGAACTACTATCTACCTCTGATGTTCCTCGGACTATCCTCGACTGGACTTTGCTGGCATCACCTTTCCCTAAATGCTATTCCTTTATCATGTATCTGTACACTGTAAATGGATTGATTGTAATCATGTATTGTCTTTCTGCTGACTGGTTAGCACGCAACAAAAAGCTTCTCACTGTACCTCGGTGACACATGACAATAAACTAAACTGAACTAAACTGAACTGAACTGAGGCACCTATCTCAGGTCAGTATTGGTGTGTTATGCCTAAGGGCTTGATACAATGCTGTATACTCTGTGAATTTAAGTATATAAATAGATTTGCATTACATTAGGTTTTTGCGTAAACACCTTCCACGATTGTTATGCTACTTTAACCATTAATATCTGGCCTGCTGGACCATGGCCATTCAAGTTCTCACCATGATGAAGTTAGCCTTCCCTGTATTCGAAACGTCACCCATTCCTTCTCTCCAGAGATACAGCCGAGAGTGAGAAATATAATGGATTGGGGCAATATCCTCCCAAATCTAAACTGGATTAAGTATATTGAGGGGAAAAGGGTAATTAGAGAGAGAATAGGGTCACTCAGAAACCAAAGTGATCATCTATGTGTGGAACCACAATGAAAACCCTGGGATCTATAGACCAGTAAGCCTACCATCTGTGGTAGGAAAATTACTAGGGAGGATTCTAAGGGATAAGAAATACATGCATTTGGATAGACAGGGCTGATTGGAGAAAATAAGCATTGTTTTTATACGTGGGAGACCGTGTCTCACAAAGATGGTTGACAAGAACAGGGCTGTAGCCGTAGCCTACATGGATTTTAGCAAGGTCTTTGATAAGGGCCTGCATGGTAGGCTGCTCTAGAAGGTTAAGTCTCATGGGATCTTGGGAGAGCTAGCTAACTGGATACAGAATTCACTTCATGGTGGGAAGCATCGGGTGATGGTGGAAAGTTGTTTTTTGGAGTGAAAGCCTGGGACCTTTGGTGTGCCTTAGGATTGGTGCTGGCCCCTTTTCTGTTCGTCATCTACAGTATATCAACAATTTGGATGAGAATGCACAAGGCATGATTAGTAAGTTTGCAAATGACATTTAAATAGGTGGTATCATAGACAGTGATGATGATTTTCAATATTTACAGTGGGATCTATGTCAAATCAGGGCAGGACCTTCACAGTGAATGGTAGAGCTCTTGGGAGTGTCGTAGCATCCAGATAAACCTCTTCTGAACTCTCTCCAAAGCCTTCACATCCTTCCTGCAAAGGAACGACCAGAATGGAACACAATATACCAAATGCAGCCTAACCAGTTTTATAAAACTGCAATATGACTTCCTGACTCTTATACTCAATACCCCCACTGATGTAGGCAACAATACCCTACACCATACCTAACTCATGTTGTCATTTATAGGGAGCTATGTACTTGGACCTCAAGATCCCTCTGTACATGAATGGATATTTTTTTTAAAGCAAAGATTGCTATTACTGAAAATCTGAAATAAAGGCAAAAGCGGGTTGGAGTTGCTCAGCAGGTCTGACAACATCTGTGATAAGAGAAGCAGAGGTAATGTTTCAGATTCATAACCATTCAAAACAACTCACATCCAACCTTACCTGACCGACTGATACTTTCCAGCATTTCTGCCTCTATGGCCGATGCTTTCGTAGACAAGGTGAGTAGATGTAATTATGCAATGGATACGCTCTCACTATATCTAAACCAGCTCGGGTGATTGTTTCTACAACCATTTAATTTTTTTCACAAACCATAAAATAAGTCGGCACAGTGGGGTCGCAGTAGAGTTGCTATCTTACAGCACCAGAAACCCAGGTTCGATCCTAACTACGAATTCAAGTCGTGGTTTTGCAGTTCTCAAGTGAGAAAACACACTTGCGCTTCTCATGAAAGTATGTTTTCACACTGTGCAACGTTGGAACATCACACACTTATTTGCATAACTATAATGATCACCCGCCACCGCAGCCCACTCTGCCTTTAGTCAAAGATCAGCTTATTGTTCTCAAGACTAACATGGGAGATTCATCAACAGATGAAATCGTTCCTGCCAATTATTTGGAATATTTTTGGTAAGATTAATATCATAATTCTCCTTAAAATCTCTTATGATGTAGCAATGTGCTACACTTTCGCAATTATCATTGTGTAATGTTATCTGGATGGTCTATTCAGCTATTCCACCATATGAAAGGTTTTATGGTATCATTGGATAAGAAAGGAATGGAGAAGATATGTGGAATACATTCTAACCTTTTTTTCCTGATGTGACAATAGTACACTGTGATGATGACCTTGATTAACATTTAATGCGGGCAGTGACCCAGAAGTGACCCAGACATGTAACATCTGTTACATGTGCTTGCAACAGATGTAAGAAGGGACTTGGATTTATTAATACGGTTATTCACATCACACGTCATTTTTTCAACATGTAAGGGAATATCAAAGCGAATCAATATTTGTGCTTCAGTGAAAGCATTGCTTCTCAATTCCGTTAATTGTGAGTTGTATTTAAAATCTAAACATGTATTTTATTGAGTTTTCTGGATCAGAGCCATGTAAACTTTTAACAGCAAAATTGTCAACTTAATAACTAAAGAATTAAATATGTTTCTTGAAAAGGCATTTATTCTGAAGAAGTATCCTGACCCAAAATGTTTCTGTTCATTTCCCTCCACAGATGTTGCCTGACCCACCGAGTTCCTCCAGCAGTCTGTTTTTTTGCTCAAGATTTCAGCATCAGAAAAGTCTCTTGTGTCTCCTATGGCCCCCGTTTACCTTGCATTACATTTCCCATCCAAACAAATATAAACTTATCTTTATAAAGAGGGCACTCTGCTTTGCCTGAAACTCTGACAAGCTGCTTCTTAAACCAAGGGCACAAATCTGAAAAAGTCTTGAAGGAAGACATCTTGGTCAGCAGAGTGAAGCCTTATCATTCCACAATGCCCTAGAAACATAATCCTGCACCTCACCTCCAACAAACTTCCTGCTGGAATGAAGCCAATCACCTGGTGAAAAGCAAAGTGTTCAAACTGGGCAGCACAGTGGCATAGCAGTAGAGTTGCTGCCTCACACCGCCAGAGACCCGGGTTCGATCCTGACTACGGGTGCAATTTGTATGGAGTTTGTATGTTCTCCCCGTGACCTTGTGGGTTTTCTCCGAGACCTTTTGTTTCCTTCCACAGTCCAAAGACGTAAAGGGTTGTAGGTTAATTGGCTTGATATAAATGTAAAATTGTCCCTAGTGTATGTAGGATAGTGTTAGTGTGCAGGGATCGCTGGTTGGTGCAGACTCAGTGGGCTAAAGGGCTGGTATCCGCACTATACCTCTAAATTAAACTAAACTAAACTAAACCAATTCACTTCAATTCAGAGCCACAGTAGAACACATGAATGTTCAGAAGCCAAGCTACAAGCTATCCTTGACTCATTCATTGAAGCAAATGAGGATGGGCGTACACGAAATATCTACAAAATAAATGTCGTCTACCTGCCAAAGCACGCCACACAATACCATCTCTGCCCCCCATCTGAAAAAAGATCCATTTTGAGACTGGAAACTGTGAACCACTTCCCATTTCTTGCTGAAGGCAGACATCAGCGACAAAATTCGCCAGGACCTTCAATGAGCCAGTCGGCCTTTGGATGACTGATGAAAATATCAAGACATACTCAGGAGAAAGCTTTTGGTCTATCGGGCATCATTCATGCCCACCCTTCTGTATGTTTCTCAGATATTTATTAACTACAAGAGGCATTCCTAAACACTGCAAAGGTAGGACCAACAAGCCTCTGTCAAATCCTCCAAACTCCCTGGCAGATTAAGCAAATCAATGCCAGCAATAAGGCCCTAATATTTTTGGTTAGCTCCATTGAGCTCCATCATTCACATGTTTGGCACCAGACTCCCAAACCAGACTTCATTGCAAGCTCTGCTGCAGCAAGACATTACCAAGAGAGATGAGATGATTGACAGATGTTCTCAAAGCCTCCTTGAAAAAGTGCAGCATCTCCATTCAGCCATTGGAATCTTTGGCCTATGACCACTTAAATGGCAAAAGAGTATTCAGGTTGTCTGAGAATTTGGAATCTATTGTCAAGAATACTGGAAGCTGAGTGCATGCAGCAGAAGATGTACCCTGCCTCTAACGGCATCCACCTCACCATCTTAGAGGCTTTGAGCTTCAACATAGGCCTCAACGAGCTCCTCAACGGTCACCTCATCTATAGACTGGAGTGGAAGGAATGTTGATTGAGAAAACTGGAGAGCCCTATCACTGACAGCTTATCATTTGTACAAAATGGGTGCAATTGAGCGAGCATCCAAGAATCTGTATTTAGATGCCCTATGTGGACTAAAAGCACCAGCCGCTGAGTAAATGTGTTTTCTTTAATACATCTGCCCATAAAAAATGCCTTCAAAAAAATAATATTGCACAATAGCCAAACCAACAAGAACGAGCTGTCCATGTCAGATGATCCACTCTATGTTATTGGACCTATTCATATTGCTTGTTGCAAATTCACATCCAAAACTGTGGCCAGATGTGGGGAACAGACCATAAGGTCAAAGGGTCATAAGGTCATAAGGGATAGGAGTAGAATTAGGCCATTCGGCCCATCAAGTCTACTCCGCCATTCAATCATGGCTGATCTATCTCTTCCTCCTAACCGCATTCTCCTGCCTTCTCCCCATAACCCCTGATACCTGTACTAATCAAGAATCTATCTGTCTCTGCCTCAACAAATATCCACTGTCATAGCCTCCTCAGCCTTCTGTGGCAAAGAATTCCACAGATTCACCACCCTCTGACTAAAGATATTTCTCCTCATCTCCTTCCTAAAAGAATGTCCTTTAATTTTGAGCCTATGATGGGGCTCACGTTGTCGACCTCCCTGTGAAGAGCCCTGTCAACTGACCTCAGTCAGGCGAACGACAACAAACAGAGACAGCAGAAGCAGAAGCAGCTTCATAACCTCTGTTGCCTCAAACGCAAGAAGAAGAAGAGCCTTTGACCTTTAGTCTTAGACTCTTCCACTAGTGGAAACATCCTCTCCACATCCATTCTATCCAAGCCTTTCACTATTCTGTATGTTTCAATGAGGTCCTCCCTCATTCTTCTAAACTCCAGCGAGTACAGTCCCAGTGCCGACAAACGCTCATTATAGGTTAACCTACTCATTCCTCGGATCATTTTAATAAGCCTCTTCTGGACCCATTCCAGAGCCAATGGCAAAAGAGTATTCAGGTTGTCTGAGAATTTGGAATCTATTGTCAAGAATACTGGAAGCTGAGTGCATGCAGCTCAGATATGGTGCCCAAAATTACTCACAATCTTCCAAATGTGGTCTCACCAGCGCCTTATAGAGCCTCAGCGTTCCATCCCTGTTTTTGTATACAAGGCCTCTTGACATAAATGCTAACTGGTAATTGAAATCAAAAGATTGTAACTAACCAAAGGAGGCCCAGTGAGCAAGCTTAAGATGTATTTTGGGGATTTCCAACTGATTCATAATGTGTACCACTTGTTGGGGCCTCACAAGCCCTCAGCCTTCCTTGAGTTGCCATGCTAATCTCCCCCCCATTATATCTCTCATCAAAAATATTTTTTGCACAAAAACCCAGCCTTACAAAAGATGTTACACGTCAAAATGTTCACCTGTTTCTTATTCCTCTTGGTCGCAGCATGAAGCTTTGAAGACTGGCCATCCAAATGATGATCTACTCTGACTCCATGTCTTTGTGATTGCTCTCATCTCTGGCCAGGCTCTCTGTCTGGCTGCTGGGTGGGGAATTATATTTAAATGAGGCTCTGCTTGGTTCATGTAATGTTTATACAGCATCTTAGCACTTTCCTTTTATTGAGGGATGATGAGACTAAGCAACAACTGCAACTTTGATACCACTGAAGGTCACCCCACCCTCTGTCTCCTTTCTCTGTTCGTTTACTTATTTATCTATTTATTCACTTCCCTATGTTCTCTAAATCCCTGTAAAGCGTCTTTGTGTATATGAAAAGCGCTATATAAATGTAATGTATTATTATTATTATTATTATTATTATTTTGAACAACTTTGAATTACGCCACAATCCGGCATCATTCTGCTTGCTTTATTTATCATTAGTGTATTTATACAGTATAGTCTGTGAGCTTCATGTGAACAAGGAACTAACACCCACAAACCCACGATGTGTGATTTACACTAGCAATTTAAGCTATCAACCTGGATGCTTTTGCGACATGGTAGGAAACTAGAACCTGGAAAAAAATCAATGTGCTCACAGGGAGAATGTGCAAATTCATTATGGACAGTACTAGAGATCAGGTGTGAAACTGGATCACAGGAGCTATGAGGCAACAACTCTACCTGGTGCGCCACTGCGGGTTCTTATATGACTGATGAGACCAATGTCGGACCTGCATACTCTTATCAGAAGGGGAAGGAAGTGCCCGCAGGTATGTGTAGGAGGATACACGTGTATGCCCCACTTTGGGAGAAACATGTATGCCCCACTTTGTAGCAGGGTATTACTTGAAATTAGAAAATTCATTATTCACATTATTGGGTTGTAGATTACCCAAGCACCTGTTCCTCCAGTTTGCATGTGGCCTCACTCTGGCAACAGAAGAAGCCAAGGGCAGAAAGGACCATATGATCATAAGATCAAAGACAGAGCAGAATTGGGCCTTTCGGCCCATTGAATCTACTCCACCATTCAAACATGTGTGATCTATCTCAACCTTCTCCTGCCTTCTCCCTGTAACATTTGCCACACTTACCAATCAAGAATTTATCATTATGTTTTAAAAATACCCAATGACAACCTCCACAGCCATCTGTCACAATGAATTCCACAGACTCATCACCTTTTGGCTAAATTCCTCATCATCTCCATTCTGAAGGTTATTTTATTCTGAGGCTGTGTCTTCTCGTTCGAGACTCACCCATTACTGGAAACATCCTTTCCACATCCACTGTATCTAGGCCATTCATTATCTACTAGGTTTCAATGAGATCCCCCCTCATTATTCTAAATTGCAGTGAGGATAGGCCCAGAGTTTTAACGTACCTCCTACGTTCACCCAATCATCCCTGGAATCATTCTTGTAAACCTCTTCTGGACCAACTCCAAAACTAGCACATCATTCCTCAGATATGGGGCCCAAAAATGTAGCCTCACCAGCACGTGATAAAACCTCAGCAAAACATTCTTACTTTTATATTCTATGAATGAATGTCAGCATTGCATTCACCTTTCTTACTGTCGAATCAACCTGCAAATGAACCTTTTTCGGAATCCTGCACCTGCACTCCCAAGTCCCTTTGCATTGAGGGAGAAGAAGAGGGAGAGAGAGACAGAGGGAGAGAGTCAGAGGGAGGTCGGGGTAGGGGTAGAGAGAGAGAGCAGCAGAGGGAGAAAGAGAGAGAGAGAAAGAGGGAGAGAGACACAGAGAGAGGTGGAGGGAAAGAGAGAGAGAGAGAGAGAGAGAGAGAGAGAGAGAGAGAGAGAGAGAGAGAGAGAGAGAGAGGTGGAGGGAGGAGGGGGAAGAGGGAGGGAGAGGGGAAGAGGGAGGGGGAGAGAGAGGAAGAGGGAGGGTGAGGGTGAGGGTGAGGGTGAGGGAAAGAGAGAGAGAGAGAGAGAGAGAGAGAGAGAGAGAGAGAGAGAGAGAGAGAGAGAGAGAGAGAGGTAATCTTAAACATTGCCTTTCATAACATCAATGTGTTTGCAAAAGATTGGAAATATAATAATTAAAAAATCAGTAAATTAATAACTGTAATACTAGGTAGCCACAATTGTGCTTAAACCAAAGTGGTTGAGTCTTATTCCAAAAGATGAAAGTAAAGTGGGAATCACAAGAGTGTCAACAGTGGACAGCTATTGATTCCAAAGTTAAATATAAAATGAGCTGTGCACTGTTTACCCATCATTTATGGCTAAAGTGGAGCCAATACATCTAGTTCTATTATAACATGTGTTGCCATAACGTAAATTAGCTTTGTCAGCACCAAAATGTGGCAGCACTTATGTACGACCGAAGCTATATGATTTTACCGGGTTGTATGTAAAGCAAAGCATTTCACTGTACTTAGGTACATGTGACAATAACGTATCATTGAATCATTGAATTGAATCATATTACATGATCGATAAACAGGGAACATTAATATGTGGGCCGTAATATGTGTAACACGAATATGATCGGGGTCTGGAAAAGCACCAAAGAGCATGCTTTCAGAATTGAGAAGCAGGAGAAAAGTTGTCAAGGAAAGATATGTTCCTCCCCACACCATTGTCTTTATGAACACATTTTTACCACGGGCAGATATTGAAATTGATAAGCAATCACTTCATTTGACACTTGGACAATGATGCTCAATGTTTCTACAAGTTTGTTTTAGGAACACAGCTATTGCATTACAACAGAACTTGCTGTAATCGTCATTTAAAAAGTAAACAAAAAGAGTGGGAGACATCTAACGAATACTGTATTTGAAGAAGTTGGAGCAGGATGGGTGCAGTTTACCCCTTGGAAATCGAAACACAATGAAAATAAAATGAGAGTACTCAATAACGGAAAACCATGTTAATGTGTAATATCTCTGGAAGCTGTTTTTTGGGAGGATGGAAGTTTCACCAAACTGCCAGTGGAAACATGTGGTGTAATGGCTCCATGGTTCATAGAATGAACTCAGTCTATAGATTTACCCATATAAGACGAAGTAGGGCATTTACCTTATCTAAGTAAATGGAGTCTTTGGGGGGGTCACACTTAAAGAGTACGAAGATCATCTGAAAGATTACCTGTGGTAACTAAAGAGTTAATTGAAATTTCTAAAGATCTGCAAATAAAGGAATTTAAAATGGATTATGATTGTGATCGACCACTGGTGGAATAATACATAGAACATAGAAAAAGCACAGGAATAGGCCATTCAGCCCACAAAGTCTGTGCTGAATATGATGCCAAGATAAACTAATCACATCTGCTTGCAAATTATCCATATCCCTCCATTCCCTGCATTTCCATTGACTATCTCGTTCAACAGTGGTGAGTCTCTCACTTTAATTTAGGGCTTATTGCAGTAAATTCTGGAGAGCATTTTTGAGTGAATACTCAACTTCCCCCAAAAAATGTCCCGTACTTTATAATGTTCACATTATAATAGTCATTGTATGCTCTCTGATCTGAGTTGTAATCCAGGGTGCAGGTCAAACACAAATCTTTCCAAGAGGCTGACTGTAACTGAATTTGTCTAGAACTGAGGAAAAAGAATAGATTATGAAATAAGCAGCCACTGAGATCTCACTGGGTTTTATGTTAAGGTAGATATATCTAAGCAAAGCAGGACATTTGGTGTTTGAAATCAGCATCTTCTGGGACCACACTGCCTCCAGCTTAGTATACTTAGTCTGCTATGCAGGACTAACAGTGAGGAGAGCTCTCCCAGCACAGACGTAATATTTCCGTGTGTCGAGGAATTAATGTGGTCTATAGGATTCCAGATGAAGGTTAGGGTAATGATACTTTCAAGAAAACCATCTGTGGCTTCTGACTCAACCTGTGTTGGTTAATTGGAGCTTACCATGACTTCTCCGTTTAAGCTTCTGTCACAATGACACCATATTAACTATAGCTCTGCTCGGTTCTGCATTCTGACTGTTCAAGGTTTTAACTTTTCTTTAACTTGTTACAGGATAAAAGTTCAATGCAGGAATGCTGTGGTACTATTTCAAGGAAGCATCATCAGCACCTTTTGTTTCCAATCCTGTTTCTCAGTTAACTACAGAATCAAGCTTGTTTGCGCAATGTCTGCCAAAGGACTCCTGTTTTGAGCATAGTGCAGTTTTGAGGACTTGCCAAGTTGGTGTTGTACTCACATCTATGCTTGGTGAGCCATTCTTGGGGTCCACAGGCCAATGTTTTGTGGCTTTGTGCGGCTGACATACTAGAGCACAAATATTGCTTGATATTATTTGATGGTTCAGTGGTGGAGAGTATTACCAGCTTCAAAGCTCTTGGCATTTACATCTCAGATGACCTGTCCTGGGAACTGCACACAAACAAAGCCTCTGCTTTCTTACAAAGTTCAAAGAGATTTGGCCATGCTATCAAATACCCTCACAAACCTACAGATGTACTGTTTGTATCCTAACTGGTTGCATCATGGTCTGGTATGGTAATTCCAACACACAGGAATGAAAGAGGCTCCAGAGAATGATGGACTCAGCTCAGTCCATCACAGGTGCTGCCTTCCGCACCATCGGAAGCATATGCATGAGGTGCTGCCAAGTAGGCAACATCTATCATCGTTCCCCTCTATCTGGAGTATGACCTCTTGATGCCACCATCGGGCAGGGAGTACAGAAGCTTGTAGTCCTGACCAACTTCAGGAAGATCTACTTTCCTATAACTGTCAGTTTCTAATACCAAATTGCACAATCTTAATTCAACTTCAGCAATGAAACACTACTGATCACCCCTTGCGGAGTAGACTTGATGGCCGAATGGCCTAATTCAGCTACTATTACCTATGACCTTGCGCTACCATGGACTTGTTTTCTAATGACGTTTTCCATGTCTTTCTTTTTACTGTCTTGTAGAATTTGAGTAACTTATGTGTAATTTATGTTTTTATGTGTTGTCTGAGTCTTTCTACCTGTAATGCTGTTGCAAGCAAGATTTTCATTCTACTTGTACATCACCAGACATTTACATACGAAAATAAACATGACTTGACATGATCAAGCAATGTATTATATACACCCAATGCTAATTACACAATTCCTAATGCTTACCTGGCCCAAGAAAATACTGAAGAACATCTTAACTGGAAGGTTTAGTCCTGCCTTTGCAATGATTCAAAGGCTACAACCATTCTAAACTCTGTTTTGGTGCATTTGAGACCACCTTCTTCCTCCAGGGTTGGTCACTTCTTTAAAACACTTCTTTAAATCATTGTTAATTATAATATTCCTTTCCCACACTTCCCACACAAACTCCTTTCTGAAGACTTTGCTGCGTTTTCATTAACTTACTGACCACTATCCATCCTATCATCATTTTGCCCAGCATCTCACTGACCTACTTCTTCAAACCTTCCTGCAATTTTCCCACAAAATCCTATCTCTGATCCAATACCTCAACCAGTCCTCTCTCTGATTCTCCCCATGAAGCATACTCTCTGAACCCCTAGCCAACATTCTTCAATCCTGCAACCCCTTCCCCTGCACTATCACCTCTCTGACCTCGATGCTACAACCATTTGTGCAATTAGTCATTCTCCAAATCATTTCCTCTCTGATCTTCACACTCCGCAGTGATGAGAGGTTGCATTAGAAAGTCTAATTCCATGAGGCAGATAAATGGTGCTAGCTTGGGGTTCTTCAAAAATGCCGTTGGGCAGATTTGGGTGACAGTCCATTATACAGCCCCCTCCCCCTCCCCCTCCCATTCCCAGTCTGACCTTTCTGTCATGGGCCTCCTCCAGTGCCATAGTGAGGCCCACCGGAAATTGGAGGAACAGCACCTCATATTTCGCCTGGGCAGCTTGCAGCCCAGTGGTATGAACATCGACTTCTCCAACTTTAGATAGTTCCTCTGTCCCTCTCTTCCCCTCCTCCTTCCCAGATTTCCCTCTATCTTCCTGTCTCCACCTATATCTTTCCTTTGTCCCGCCCCCCTGACATCAGTCTGAAGGAGGGTCTCGACCCGAAACGTCACCCATTCCTTCTCGCCCGAGATGCTGCCTGACCTGCTGAGTTACTCCAGCATTTTGTGAATAAATACCTTCGATTTGTACCAGCATCTGCAGTTATTTTCTCATACAGCCTCAACACCTCCTCAACAGGTGATCCCTGTTCAGATACACCCTGTGTCAGACCCAAGACCTAAGTGAATCATACTCATAAGCTCACATGTGCTCTCCCAACTGAATCAGTGCGGTATTTTACAGTTCTCCTTTAGAAGTAATGTTGCCAATTGCACTCACAGCTCCATGCTCATGTATGATAAGGACCAAAGTGAGATTATGCCGATTGATTTGAGACACAAAAATTGGCCAGCTACTACCCATAGTCCCCACTTTCATCCTGATGTAAGTGCTGATTCTTTTGGGGGAAAGATACCAACAACATGAATAGGTTTTATTTCATTCAGGATGCATGACCCTTGGAATTACCCTTTGTAAGAGTTGTAGCATGTAAACATGTGAATTGCAAGTTCTCTGGTCTAGACACGAGCTTTAGATAGAACCATTGAAAAAGCTGCTAAATAGCACCACCTCCTGGGCACATTGTTGCCTCACACCTAGATTACAATTCACACACAAGGTTTGGTAAAGTAAACGTGGCTCTTCTATCCTGCTACAGCCTTTAAAGAAAGGAGATGTGAAATGAGGAAAAATAGAAGTGCAAATGTTTATGATTTTACATTAATGTAGGAACGTAGCTGTGGCACGGTAGCGCAGCGGTAGAGTTGCTGCCTTACAGCGAATGCAGCGCCGGAGACTCAGGTTCGATCCTGACTACGGGCACCGTCTGTACGGAGTTTGTACGTTCTCCCCGTGACCTGCGTGGGTTTTCTCCGAGATCTTTGGTTTCATCCCACACTCCAAAGACGTACAGGTATGTAGGTTAATTGACTGGGTAAATGTAAAAATTGTCCCTAGTGTGTGTAGGATAGTGTTAATGTGCGGGGATCGCTGGGCGGCGCGGACTCGGTGGGCCGAAGGGCCTGTTTCCGCGCTGTATATCTAAAAAATCTAAATCTAAAAGCAATTGTGTTAACGAGCACAGCGGATTCTGTTACGCTTAATGAAGTTTGTTTCTTTTGGTTGGAAACAATGCATCTTTAAGCAATTTCTATTGACCAGGACTCTTCTGTTCCTTGCAGGAATTCATTGTAAGTTCACAACATCACAACTCCCCTGCTGTTTGAAAGATTTATCTGACCATTCCTTATGGTTGAATGGTTTCTCAGTACGCTGGGTAGAGGCTCACAACCTCAAAATAAATTCCTCCTCAACTCTGTCCTCAACAGCGCCCCATTATTGAACTATGTCCTTTGCTTTTGGATTTCCACAAATATAACAATCTGTGTTTTGGGTAAAAGGATGTCCAGATCCCCTTGCATATCAACATTTTGTATTGTCTCGGCTATTCTATTCTTTCTACCAAAGTGACTACATTTTCCTACCATCCTCACCATTGGGCCATGGCCTTTTCTCGATGCATACAAAAGTCTGAAGTCCCACACCACCTGCTTCAGGAACAGCTACTTTCTTGCAACTAGCAGTTCTTGAACAACCCCTCACAATTGTGATTTTCTTATGACAATGAAATACTACTCTTGCACTGCCTTGGACTTGTTTTTGACTCAAATTGTGTTTTGCACTAAAGTCCTTTTTGTAGTCTTCCTTTCTACTGTATTGCCGAATTTTATTTGCAATTTTATGTATAATTTATAGATAATTCAAGTTTTTGTGTGTTTTGGCAAGGATTTTACAAGAAGACTTTTCTGATCAGAAACTTTGCTGTCCTTTATGTCAATCCATCCGTATCCAAAATTCTGCTGGGACACTGACCAAGGCAGCAATGAAGTATTTGAATCAAGATACGAGTGGACAAAGTTCTTTCATCTGAAGGAAAAATTCCTCCTTTATCTGAAAGAATTTTGTCCACTCTATAAGAATAATGTCTGAAGAAGGGTCCCAACCCAAAATATCACCTATCCATGCTCTTCAGAGATGCTGCCTGACCCTTTGAGTTATTCCAGCACTTTATGTGATTATTGAGTAGATATTATTTATTGATTTATGGAGGATAATTTTAACCTAATCCCTGCCATTGAAAGCATTTGGGGTTAGAATGTTCACTAATTTTACATGTGTCCCACTTTGTTTTCTGATAATGTTAATGGGAAGCAAATTGGACAGGCTATAAAATTAATTAATCACTTACTTTCCTTCCTCTGGCTTCAAATTTCTATCCTTCTATCCTTACCTCCTCATCTCACACTTTTTATCTTTTCATCTCCAGCCTTTGTCCAACCATCTGCCATATCGACTGTATCCACCTCACTGTATCCATCTATCACTTGCTAGGTTTTGTCGCACCCTCACTTCTCTTCCAGCTTTTCTCTTTACTACAAATCTTTGAGGTTCTTCCTAGGGTAACGGTGTGGTTATTCAGTGTGGTTAACAATCCGGGGTTCTATCCTCACCTGTAGTGACTCAGAAGGAGGCCATTCAACCCATCAGATCTATTCTAGCTCCTGGCAGAGCAGTCCATAAGTCTCATTTTCTTGTCTCTTCTTTTCCCATAGGCCTGTAAAGTGTTTTCTCTCACATGCTCATCAATTCCCGTTTGATTCCAAACACCCACCTAAACTACAGACAAGTTGCTGCAACTATTTAACTGACCAATAAGCCAGTATTTAATATGTGGAAGGGAAAATGTGCACAATCTATGCAGGCAACACCCAAGTTCAGCATTGAACCCAGGTTATTGGAGCAGTGAGGTAGTTGCACCACCTACTGTGTCACTGTGCACTGTGTACGTAGATGCATATTTAGAAAATAAACAATGATCTGAAACCTAATTCTTTGGCTTGTGCCTAATTCAACTCACCAAACCAAATTTCACATTTACAGTGCCCCAAACATCCCTGCTTCCATTAGTTTAACGGGGAAATTATTAGTCTTATTTTGCTTATTCCACTATTCCCACTCTGTTCCTTAGCTCATGTCATAGTCATGACATTATGGCGAGGTAGAGCATTGTGTCCACGCCAACCATCAAGTACCCACTTACACATGTCCTACTTTAATACCATTTTTTAAAATCTCCTCAAATCTCCAGCTCTCCTCAGTTTCTACCACCAATTTACAACAGGGGAAATTTTCAATTAATTTATTTTGCAAGCAATAGAAAATTGAAGAATAAATATTATTAATATTCTTTGCCAAATTGCCATTCTGTTGTCTCCGCCCTTGACCTGGCTGCTTATGCTTTCTCCTCTCTGTACCTCTTGCCTCCATGCCATCCTATCCATTAGCATGACTGACAACTCACCTAAACTGCAATACCTGGCAATTGCTTTCTTACCTTTACCCCAGGAGGAACCTCTAAGATTTCACAACCCCAAGAATTTTTCAAGCACCTTCTTACTGTAATAAAATGCCACAAACCTTTACACTTTTCCCCTAATATCTTGCACTTGGAATAGAAATGGAATTGTTTTATTTTGCCAGAGCAACATCACTCTCCCAACATTGCACATTTGTTCCTCATATTACTGTGATTCCCAATTTGTGCTCACACGCTACCTCTTCATCCCAGCTTTTCCCAGCTTTTCCCTGCACAACCTGCCAGCTCATTTCCGTTGGACCTCTTCTTCCCTCCAGGCTACAACTAAAAAAGCCCCCTAGCGTTCCCTGTTCCCTGTTTCCCTTAATTCACACAGTCTCAGGTGAATCCCTATGTGACCATTTTGCTATTTACTTCCCCCTCCTCACCCATCTTCACCAATTATTAGCCAGGTCAATTGCGCAGTAAATGATAAGTTCACCTCACGAACTGAACAATCTTATTGTAGGCATCTCCTCAAGAGCCTTCAGCTTTGCTAGTGCATGTACAGATTGCAGGTGTTGATCTCTGGAACCTCGCAGTCCAACTCAGTAAATGCCAATTGAAAAATAAAAACAGATATTAAAAAATCTGAAATTAAAACAGAAAAATGCAGGGAACATTCTGCAGGTCAGTCAGCATCTGTGGGGAGAAAAACAGTTAACATTTCAGATCTGAGATCCTGCACCAGAAAGCAGAATGTTCTGATGAAGGGCTTTGGACACAAATGTTAACTGTTTTTGTCTCCACAGATGTCGCTTAACCTGCTGAATGTTTTCTGCATCTTCTGGGTTACTTTATTGCACCAACTCTGAAGGAGATAAGTCTTCAGGTAAGCCCTTGATTTGATCGACTCTTTCAAATCTTGCTTTTTTACTAATGTTTTTGTATTTGAAATTTATAACTTCCCCACCTAGGAACCAAAGTTTACCCAACTAAATCTAGTTACTTGGATTTTAGCCAACATACATGTCGGAAAACTACATACAGAACATCAAATTCAGAAAATGGTTAAAGGGTTCCAATCTTCCAAATCGCAATTAACACACAACCAATAAAAAGCAATGTTTTCACTCTGGTCCTGATGAAGAGTCTCGACCCAAAATGTTGACTATCCCTTTGCGTCCAGATACTGCTCGAGCTGCTGAGTTTTTCCAGCAGTTTTTTGTTATTTGCTCTAGAGCATAGCATTAGCAGTCTCGTGTCCCCAGTTATTCTCCCTGAATCAGAATCTGGCTGAATCACATAGACCTATTTTCAGTTAGAGGGGAAAACTTTATTCAGCATCAGCTCCATCATCCTCTGATTCTTAGACAAGTGTGGTGGAATGAAATGGTACGCAATTCTCACCCCAAAGCAAAATAACAAAAAAATTATCTTTGGTTTATATTATCAGATGCAAGAAAATAAATGTAGAATTACACAATTTGTCCTTGTTCATACACCACAAAAACATGAGGTTCTTAGAACAGGAGCCTGCTCTAGATCCTGGTTAATATTTTACCTTCCTGAGGTGCTGTGGCCGCACTGCCCACATGGAGGACCCAAAGGCTTGGCGGACCGCAGATCCCACCTGAAGGCTCAGCAGACTGGAGAACCGGAACCCACCCAGAGGACCCGAAGGCATGGTGGACTGTGGCCACTGGAGATGTCAGGAGCAAGGGCCGGTAGGAAAGTGAACAGGGGCAACGCCTCCAAGTTCAGTTGCAGGAGGCACCCCCGGGGCACAAACATGGCTGGGTGAGAGAGGCGGATGTCGGTTCGTGGGCCAATCCGGTCAAAGGTGTCGGAGGAGGGCCCTGCAGGAGCCTGGGGTTTACCGGGATTGGAAACTGCTCTAGTAGACTGAGCTGGCGGGTGGACCAGACTTGGGAATTTGGACTTTGGAAATGGCGCCAAAACACAGCGGCTTCTGCATGTGTACATATGCAAAAAGAATTTCACTGTGCAGTTGTGCATGTGACAAATATCTTTGCCACTCTTTTATTCCCAAGTCCCAATACTCCTGTTTCAGTCTGGAAGACACCCTTTAATTGTTAAAGAACTCAAAGTGTTGGAGTAAGTTAGCGGGTCAGGCAGCATCTTTGGAGAACACGGTTAGGTAATGGTTCAGGTCGGGACTTTCCATCCTTTTATTTTTACTTTTTAAATTATCTGCAGATGCTTTAATGTTTCTCACCTGTTTACACTTTCAAACTACTTTTCTTTATCAACTATTTGTTTTTTAAAAATCTGAAACATTCCCAAACTTTGTGTTCACTGAACTTTTTGACAAAATTATCAATCTGTTTCTTTGATCCAATACTATTTTTAACTCCGATATATTTCCTGTTAGGTTTCTCTTATCTTAAAGAATGTTTCCTGTAAACTATACATTATTGCTCTAGATGTTAGCCATTTCTCAACTTCATACCTTTTAAGGTAATCTCTCAAACTACCATAGGCAACCCACACCCATATTTTGTAACATACTTTGTTTAGATTTAAAACCCTGGTTTCAGATTGATCTAATCAGGGAATTTTTATCTAGGATTCTATCATATTACAATTACATTCTCAGGGGTACCTTACCTTAAAAAAATGCTCATTAATTCCTTTCTCATTTCATAATAATGGATGTAAAATTGTCTGTTATTTCCTTAACCTATTGGCTTAGAAATCCATTAGAAATCCATTTCTTATTGACCATGAATTTGGCCTCCCACTGTAACTGCTAATTTGATTTCCCCAATGGAAAGTCCCACATGATTATCATAATACAAATTAGTAAAGGTGCAACAAATATTTAAGAGGATGATATCAGGTCTGGAGGGTTTGAACTATAACAAGAGGCTGGATAAATTGGATCTCTTTTCCCTGGAACGTAGGAGGAATAGGGGTTTCACATGATTATAAAGGCATGTCACATCGTGAGACCTATAGATAAGCTGCAGTCTTTACTCGTCGTAAGGGATTCAAAAACTGGAGAGCATAGGTGTGAGGAAAATGATTTAAAAGGGACCTGAGAGACACCTTTTTCGTACAGATTTGTACATATAATGAGCTGCCTGGGGAAATTGTAGAGGTTGGTACAATTACGACATTCAACAGACATTTAGGCAGATACACAGATAGGAAAGGTTGGGAGAGATATGGGTCAGGTAGACAAGTGAGATTAGCTCAGTTAAGCAACTTGGTTGATATGCAGGTTAACTGGGCCTGTTTCAATGCTGTCTCGTTCCACAGTTTCTACAATTTCTCGAGGTGTACAAATCATGAGAGGAATCGACAAGGTCGACACACAAAGTCTCTTGCCCAGAGTAGGGGAATCGAGCACCAGATGACATAGGTTTAAGGTGGTTGAGGGGGGAAGAACCTGAGGGGTAACCTTTTTGCGCAAAGGGTGGTGGATGCATGGAACGAGCTGCCAGAGGAGGTAGTTGAGGCAGGTACTATTGCAATGTTTAAGAAACATTTTGGCAGGTACATGGATAGGACAGGTTTAGAGGGATATGGGCTAACTGCAGGTGGGACTATTGTAGATGGGACAAATTGGCTGGTGTGGGCAAGTTGGGCTGAAGGGCCTGCTTCCACAATGTAAGACCTATGACTCTTTGACTCTAATTGTTACTAATGCTCTAATTGACAATAGACAATAGGTGCAGGAGTAGGCCATTCGGCCCTTCGAGCCAGCACCGCCATTCAATGTGATCATGGCTGATCATTCTCAATCAGTACCCCGTTCCTGTCTTCTCCCCATACCGCCTGACTCCGCTATCCTTAAGAGCTCTATCTAGCTCTCTCTTGAATGCATTTAGAGAATTGGCCTCCACTGCCTTCTGAGGCAGAGAATTCCACAGATTCACAACTCTCTGACTGAACAAGTTTATCCTCATTTCCGTTCTAAATGGCCTACCCCTTATTCTTAAACTGTGGCCCCTGGTTCTGGACTCCCCCAACATTGGGAACATGCTTCCTGCCTCTAACGTGTCCAGCTCCAGTCTTTCAACATATGACAGTCCCGCCATTCCGGGAATTAACCTAGTAAACCTACTCTGCACGCTCTCAATAGCAAGAATATCCTTCCTCAAATTTGGAGACCAAAACTGCACACAGTACTCCAGGTGCGGTCTCAATGTCCTGATTTATATCACGTCCTACATTACCACCACTGTTTGGGGACCTATGCACAACTTCCACCAATGTTTTTGCCACCTGCTGTTTCCTAGTTCCACCCAAATTGATTCTAATATGCACCCTGGCAGCTCATTCTCTTTCAGAAGAACCCTCTTCCTGGTTTTATCTATGTCATTGATTCCCACATAGATCATAGCAACTAGCTCTTTCTGCAACAGGTCTGATGGGATGACTTGGAACTTAAAAGCAGTCGAGCAACACATCCTTTGTCTTGCACTGAAGGTTGCAGAGAAAATCTATGCTGTTTACTACGCTATTCCCCATCACCATGATATCTCTCTCCTACACAAATGGGTTTCTGTACCATGTTGTTGTGATCAGTTTATTAAATGTCCCTCCAATTTCTACCTTTGTTCACACAAACTGTAATAACAAGCTGTTGAACAAATGGGAGTGATGGGAGAGATCTGATCCCAAGCAGAATATGAGGTGCTGTTCTTCATGTTTGCATTCTTTCATGCTGCAGATGTTTAAGGAAGAATGGAAAATTGGTCTTTAAGACTGTGTAACATGGTTCTTTCATAATCCACTCTGCTAGGATCACTGCATTGTTTTTGTGGACTCAGTGAAGTTGCCCCTTTCCTCCACTGACACATTACATCAGAGTAGCTTGTTCTCTTTGCATATTTCACTCCCTTCTTAATCCCTTCTTAAAATGTTTTAATTTTGAAGATGAGGAAATAAATACTTTACCAAACTCCATTAAGTTGTCTCCGTCTGACTCCATTTGTATTCAAGGGTTCTGCTGCTAATGTATTGGCTTATCAGACATCTTCAGGCTATTCTCTGTGGGTTAGCAATATAACTTTCCACCAGTGTGAGACTTGATCTCTGTTGGGAATGTTAAGCTGTTGACTAATGCATGTGTACACTAACAAGCAACATTAATGCGTATTCCGCACACATGTCATACATTACACCAGAATTATCCTTATCACTCAGCAAAATGTTCTCATATTTACCCTGCTGTAGATGAGTTTCCATAATTTGCAGAAAATGTGAATAAATAATTGGAGATTAAATGAAAGTAGCAATTCTTCACCAAACAGCTAGTTTAAACATAATTATTGTTTATATTAGAGTTAATTATTGTTATATTAGGTTCCATTTTTAAATAGTTATGGTAAAAAATAGGATTGACGTTAAAGTCCTAAATAGGCAAGACAAATCCTACACATTAGGAACAATGTACAAAAGGCAATTAACCTACAAACCTGCACCTCTGTGGAATGTGGGAGGAAACTGGAGCAAACCCACATGATCAGAGGAAGAATGTACAAATTACGTACAGACAGCACCGGTAGTCAGGATCGAAGCCAGGTCTGGCACTGTAAGGCAGCAACTCTAACCGCTGTGCCACTGTGCCACTGTGCCACAGTGTGCGACTATCTCAGTAATAAAATGCAGTCCGCATGGATGAGTTGGGCCATCAGCCCCATTTACGTGCTGAATAATTTTCTATGAGAAACAGTGCAGGAAGTGCTTATTCTCCCAGCTGTTGTTTAACACATGAAGACCCTAACAATAATACAATAATCAAACTACCCTCCAGTTATTTTATGTAGTGGTTTATTTTTGGAAAAATCTGTATCATTGGGAGAAAAGGATTGCTTGAGAGTTAATGTAGACTCACCATGAAGTTTAGTTCACTTCCAGATTCTCCAACAGATAAAGATGCAAAGTCAGTGAATAATAATGTAAAAGCACACTGTAAGGAATGCAAATTAACATTAAAGCTGTGAATGCTGAAAAATGAAGGGAAAACTAGAACACATGCTGACTGAAATTTGATGTAGGATTTGCAGTGAATGTTAAACTAATTTCTTTGCAATTCCGACAGGTTTTTGAGTTCATCCAGCACTTTATGGGCTTCTCCCCCACATAAAAAGGAGCACAAAAATCACCTGTCATTCAATTTTATCTGCTCACACTTCACAGAGTCTGACTAAGCCACCTGCCTACACAAACAGCCTGAAGTGATTCAAGTTTTAACACCCACAGGCAAACACCGACCAACCACAAAGTCAGACGGTTGACATTCAGCTGGCCGCATAGACTTGTTCCAGTGGAAAATATCAGCATCTTATTATCATACAGATGTCTGAAAATGTTGTGGTGCAGTCATTTAACCTGAACATGTTGTCCTCACGTAAATCGTCCTTCACCACAAACTGACTGAAGGTTACAGAGTAATTAGGAAGAGGAGTGAAGTATTTGGTAGAGGCAGCACGGATCCTATCTTTTGAACTCATCCGTCGCTGCTCCAGTTTGTGAGGCAGAGGGAATCTTCTATTGTGGAAAATGAAACAAACAAATAGAGAATGTGGGGAGAATAAAATAGAATGAGATTAGCATGTGATTAGTATAAATGGGTGGTTGATGGTCGGCATTGAATTGGTGGGACAAAGGCCTGTTGTAACTCACCATGGTTCTAACAGAACCAGAGTGGATGAAGGGGCCAAAAAGGTCTCCAACCTTCTCACAGATTTCCCCACAATCCGGTTCCAATTTGTCCACACTGAACACACCTCCAACAAAATTATTTGCTTTGCTACTCACTCCAGGCAATTTCTCATTTAGCTTTTCGGAGAACAACTTCTGCCAATTCCCGATCTGGAATTTGATTCTATTTCGTCATTAAACAAATCTTCCAGGATTGCTTTTCACAACTAGCTTCTTACTATTGATCTATTGTATTTCTTCAGTTAAGATAGCTCTATTAAATAGATGTGTAGGAAAATAACTGCAGATGCTGGTACAAATCGAAGGTATCACAAAATGCTGGAGTAACTCAGCGGGTCAGGCAGCATCTCACGATTTTGTGATACCTTCTATTAAATAGATGAATAGCTCTTGGCAATATTATCTGGTAGTGTTCAATAATAGGCGAGAGGATTAAATAAACCAAAAAGGTACAAGCCTACTCAATCCATCAGGCCTATTGCAGAAAACGGAACTATACTGACAGAACTAAATTGACATCGGATCAGCTTCTTCCCCTCTGTTAACAAGCTTCTGAATGGTCTTTCCTGAAGCTAGGGCTCTGTCCAATTCACGTACCCCACTGCGAACATTGGACTTTGTCTATGGAACTGGTACACAACAATGCTGACAGCTATATTTTGCTCTCTGTATCTTCCACTTTGCTTTACCAATTATATTTGAGTCTGGCTTAATTGTATTTATACACAGTATCATCTGATTTGATTGAGTAGCTTGCAAAGCAAAGCTTTTCACTGCAGCTTTATTATTATTGTCATGTGATAATAATAAACGTAAAGCTAAACTTAAATGATAATGGCTGTTACTGTTGGTGGGAGCAATACCCATCGAGAGTAAACAAAATATGTATCCGTCTCATTGTTGTGGATTTCATTCTGCTCTGTTGCCAGCATTTGCTCCAAGTGATCTCAGGAGTTCCACTGACCGAGCGGCAGCAATTGTGGCATGAAGGTTGACACTAACACATTTTGAACTTTAAAAGAATAAAAGATAATTTTAATTATCTTAAACAAGTAAGACACTTTAAAATAATTATCTGAAAAAAATGGGAATATATTCATGAATTAGTTTAGTTTAGTTTAGTTTAGAATCAGCACGGAAACAGGCCTTTGGCCCACCGAGTCCATGCCAATCAGCAATCCACACTACGGACAATTTATAATTTTTACCAAAGCCAATTAACCTACAAACTTGTATGTCTTTGGAGTGTGGGAGGAAACCAGAGCATCCAGGGAAAACTCACGCAGTCATGGGGAGAAGGTTCAAACTTCGTAAAGACAGCACCGTAGTCAGGATCAAACCTGGGTCTCTGGCGCTCTACCGTTGTGCCATTGTGAGAATGAGAGCTTGGTAGTTGGTAATTATTGCCAACAAGCTGGTAAAATTCAACTCTGCCTCCTGGATTTAAGTCCTAAACTCTCATGGTGCTGTTACAACATGAATATCTCAAAATGCCCAAAGATCATATTGGCTTATTGAAACTCTGCACTTTGCACAGGAGAAGGTGGTGAGATGGTGAAGGGTCAGGGATTCATCAACAATGACCGCTGAATACTGGCATTTCCCTTCACACTGCCATCTCCAGAAGGAGCTGCCAGACTTCTCCCACTGCTTCACACTTGTCCTGTATTCATCAGCGTTTTTAATCAGGAAGAATGAAAGGGATGATAGGAAGCGATGATAGGAACCTGAATGAAGGAAGCGCTGGGATTTGGCATGCATGCAATCTGCAAACATTCACCCATTCATTCAAATGTGTGGCAATTCAATCACACATGTTGAATAAACCCCGTATTCACCCCAATCGCTGACAGCATCGTATCATCTCTAATAGAGCTTGTTTTTACTAATTTAAAACAGCTTTGCATATTAGCAGCGGTTGTTCATTTCCCTGGCAAGCAGTTAACATGTTGGTTAAAGATGAAAATTAGTGGCACCAGTGGTGATACAAATAACGCCTCTCATTCTGTGACACAGAGTGGAAGGTTTTCCAAGCTCTGCAAGATATTCTACCAAATTTACTGACCGGTGAGCCAGAGCATGTAGCCAGTACACCATTGTGAGGACTCTAGTCAGTGAAGAGCTTGCATTGATATGTGATGCACACTTAATGTTGTACAACTAGGCAACTTAGTTGTTGTCCAAACAGAAAACAACTAAGGCATTTTTCCCCCGAAAGAATTGTAGATGCTGGTTAACGTACAAAAGGACACAATGTACTGGAGTAACTCAGCAGGTCAGGCTGCATCCCTGGAGAACATGGGTTGAGACCCTTCTTCAGAGGGGGGGGGGGGGGGGGGTTGATAGGCAGCTGGTTTGAACAAAGGCCAAAGCTTAGAAAGGAAGGAAGGTGTGAAACAAGTTTGAAGAGTTGCAGATTGTAAAGCCAGTAGGAGGAAATTGGCAGGCGGGGGGTGAGGACATGGAATGAGGACATCTTGGACATCTTAGATGGAAAATCTCATCTTGGGACCTAATGCGGTGGGCACGGAGGAATTGATTGGAGGGAATAACATCTTTGCAAGAGGCAGGGTGGGAGGAAGTGTAGTCCAGATACCTTTGAGATTTGGTAGGTTTATAATAGATATCAGTCGCTAGTTTGTCCTCTGCGATGGAGACAGAAAGATCAAGAGAGGGCAGTGAGGTCTCCAATTTTAAGTAACCTCTCAAAACACAACCTCCCCTTCTCCCCCAAACTTTCCCCCTCTGTTTTCCCATTCCCTTCCATGTGCCCCACCTGGATTACCACCTATTTCTCCACTCCACTCACCATACAGCCCCCAGCCATTTCCCTCCCTCTAGCTTTACCTCCCTCTAGCTTTACAATCCTCAACTCTTCAAACCTGTCTCACACCTTCCTTCCTTTCATATCTTTATCCTCTGTTCCATCTAGCTGCCTACGAACCACCCCCACCCCCCTTCCTCATCTGTGTTGACCTATTAATTACTTGTGCAGGTCTGCTCAGTTACTGCTCAGTTACTTCAGCACTTTGTGTCATTTAAGGCATTTTTTCTAGTTTTAAGGTTGGAAGGTCATAAGGAATAGGAGTAGAATTAGGCCATTCGGCCCACCAAGTCTACTCCACCATTCAATCATAGCTGATCTATCTCTCCCTCCTAACCCCATTCTCTTGCCTTCTCCCCATAACCCCCCTCCGGGAGGAAGGGGGGTTTGCATATAAATACCTCACAATGACAAAAGAAAATGTGATTTTCTACTACACTGATGATTATCAAAGGCTGGTGCATTTGTGCTGCAGCTCCAGGGACCCAGTTCAATCCTGACCTCAGATGCTGTATGTGTGCTGTTTGCCTGCTCTCCTTCTGGCCACATAAGTTTCCTCCCTGTGCTCCAGTTTCTTTCCACATCCTGAAGGCACGCTGACAGGGTAATTGGCTGCAATAAATTACCTTCCTTGTAGATAAATGCCAAAAGATTTAAGTGAATCGTGTGCAAAATAAAGAATTTCACTGCCCCTAGGCATATGTGACAATAAGTACCATTGAACTATTAAAATGAATCAAGAGGGATATTAATTGGCACATGCAAGAGAATAAGTCACAGAGTAACTGGGAGAGAAGGAGAGGGGAATGGGACTGATAGAATTGCTTTGTGAGGCATGGTATGGATCCAATGGGTCAAATAGCCTCCAGTGCTACGTAAGTGAATTCAGCAGGATAGTCATACGATCTTTAAATATCAACTGGACAACGTGCACCAAGATATACAGCTCGGTGGTCTGACAAGCAATATTCAACTGAATCATGAGAGAGGTTTGAGTTCACTTGTTAGATTTTGCTGACAAGCATTATTTAACTGAACCATAAGTGAAGTTTGAGTTCACTTTTCTCAGCTTTTGCTTAGCTTTCTTATGCAAGCCAAGCAATGCTGCATCACTGTCGATACAAGAAGGTGAAAAAATAACATATCCCACATTATGGTCTGACAGAATGTATGAGAGAAATGTGTCAAATATTTAGTATTTCTCACAAATACTAGTGTTATTCATCAATTAAAATCACACTGTTTTTCAGATAGAAATGAATTAAACAAATTAATTCTACACAGCTGTATCATTGATACAAATTAAACTAATCAAAAAGAAACTTACAAGAAAAGATAAAATTGAACCTCTGAGTGTATGAAACATAAGAAAATAGATGCACACTCAAATTCAGATTTGTACCAAACTACATCAGCATTCCTGGTCCCTTATCATTAGTTGCAAACACCCACTCCCATCCTAAAGTGTGCAGATCTTACTCTGCTCCCTGCCACTTTCTTGACATCTATTTGGATATATCTGGCATCACCACAGTTCCTTACATTCAATGGACGGCTTTAACTTGGATCATCTGTTAAAGGAAGTCTGATTAGGTCTTGACCAATTGCAAATCCCACCTCATTGTAAATTTGCGTTTATAATTGCTAACCATGGATTAAAATAATGTTTGAAATATTTTCTTTCCTAAGAGGATGGATAATTTCTAAATCTATCATTTCAGTTAACTCCTTGAAGTCTGGGATCAGGTTAGTTTTCCCCTTGAAGCTTTTGTCCTAATTTCACTGCTATGGAGAAGTGTACAGAGGACTGCATGCAAGGACTGGCCTGTGTGTAATTCTACTCAGTTAGAAACAAGCATTCTAGACAATAGCTTTTTATGATTTTAATGTTCTGCAAGAAAATGAAGTCTTTCCCACCTGCTCTGTGATTAGAAAATTTGTTGTCAACTAATTTCAGTGGATGGCTGGTGGAAATAAACTCAAATTAATCATAGCAAAATATTAAAAAAAATAGCTGGAATTAGCTGGCCCCTTGATGCCATTGCGCTCATGTTGATTCATTATCCTAATATCATATTCTTGCTCCCACAAAACTCCTTCCAAAATGCACACGATACTGTTGTACACAAAACATCTTGCAATGAAGGCCAACACATTGTTTGACCTCATAATTGCTTGCTTCACCCGAATATGACAAGGACCCACAAGTCTATTTGTATGTCAATCCATTCCATTTGAACACCTTTCAATCAAGACGTGACCTTTCTGTTTTTTCCTACCAAAAATTGTGGCTACACATTTTTCCACATCATATTGCAGCCAGCATGCTCAATTTGTCTAAATTATCTTGAAACCTCTGCATACCCTCTCGCAACACAGATCTTATCCAGTTATATGTATAAAACTTTACATTTAGTTTCCTTACCCAAACAAGATGTCGCTTCATTAAGTCCGTACTAACTATCAAATTCCCATTTTTTACACCAATGCTAGCCTAACCCATATTATTCTCCTGACGTTCTTGTCAACTTACCACCAACCTCAGTCAAACTCTCAGTCCATTTGTGCTGAAAATATCAAACTGTTGCCAATCGTTAGAGAAACATAAGATATTGCAAATGCTGGTGATTTGCTCACAGTGAGCAAATTACTTTTTCCAGCAATGTTATGTGCTCTCTTTTTCGATATAATGCTGTGTGTTTCTTTTTGGTTCACTCTTCCTTTTGTGCTTTGGCATCCGAGAGAAATGTATAACTCTTCAGATCCTACATTCATTCATTGAATGTTAGTCATTGCCAACACACTGTCATATCATTTAACAAAGCATCCCAAACTATCAAAGCCAATTTATTTTTCATAATCTCACAGTTACTTTTGTTTCGATGTTGAACCCTATGCTTCACTTTCCATTTTAATGAAGAATCCAATCGTGGGAGCCAAAAGTCTTTCAATTGTTTTGTACCTAAGTTTAATTTCACACCAAGTTGTGATGTCAATAGACAATAGACAATAGGTGCGGGAGGAGGCCATTCGGCCCTTCGAGCCAGCACCGCCATTCAATGTGATCATGGCTGATCATTCTCAATCAGTACCCCATTCCTGCCTTCTCCCCATACCCCCTGACTCCGCTATCCTTAAGAGCTCTATCCAGCTCTCTCTTGAATGCATTCAGAGAATTGGCCTCCACTGCCTTCTGAGGCAGTTCATATACAAATCATATACAAATTACTAAGATCATATACAAATTACTAAGAATGTATTAGTGGATTTAAAGCGCATTAAGGTGAATAAATTCCCAGTGCCTGACCAAATGTGTCTTAGGACATCAAAAGGTCCTAAGGTCATTAGCGATAGGAGCAGGATTAGGCCATTTGACCCATCAAGTCTACTCCGCCATTCAATCATGGCTGATCTATCTCCCCTAACCCCATTTTCCTGGCTTCTTCCCATAATCCTTGGCACCCATCATCATTGGAAAGCTAGTAAGGAAACTACAGAGATATTTGCATCATCTTTAGCCACAGGTGAAGCTCTGGAAGACTGGAAGGGGGCTAACATAGTACTGTTATTTAAAAGGGGCTGCAAGGACAAACCTTCAACTACAGACTGGCGAATCTGACATCAGTGTTGGGTTAAGTTATTGAAGGGGATTCCTATGGATATGTTCTACCAACATCAGGGTTGTTATGGACTGATTAGGGATGGGCAACATGGTTTTGTGCATGGGAAATCATGTCTCAGGAATTTGATAGTTTTTTGAAAATATCACAAAGAGAATTGATGAGGCAGGGCATTGTCTATATGGACTAGCAAGGCCCCTCACAAGTTCCCGCATAATAGGCTTGTTTGAAAGCATGGAATCCAAGGTGAGTTAGCCAATTAGATTTAAAATTAACTTGGAGGACAGTAATTAAACAGTAATTGTGGTGGAGTGTTTTTCTGATTGGAGGCTTGGGACCAGTGGTGTGTAGGTGCTGGGTCTGTTCTTTTGTATTAAACATCAATGATTTAGGTGACAGTGTGGTTAACATCATGAGTAAATTTGCAGATGACATCAAAATTGGTAGTATAATTTCCTTGGAGCATAGGAGGCTGAGGCGATCTTATTGATGTTTACAAGATAATGAGGGGTTCTGGATAAATTGAACATTACCAATCTTTCTCCCAGTTTCTATTAAAATTAGAGGGCATTTAAGAACAACTTTATCATTCAGATAGTCCCTATCTGGAATGAGTTGCCAGACAAGCAATAAAAGCTAAAAAAGTGGATATAATTATGTTTTATAAGGCATTTAGACAGATGTACTGGATGCATAGGAAGGGTTCAGAGGGCTACAGTACGAACCAAATGCAGGCAAATGGGATTAACCCAATATGACAACTTGGGAAGCATGGACAATGTGGGCTGAAGGGCCTCTTTCCATGCTGTGCAACTCTATCACTTAATAAGGTGGGTGAGATTTGTTTTGAGTTGTGTTGTTGGTTTATTAGTTCTGATTCTATGCATCCAATTCCATGATTGCCATCAAATAAATTATAGAACTATTGCTAAGATGCGACCTTAGAATAACATTTTCATCTTGAAATAATCTTCCTGGAACATTTGACATTTGAATTATGTAACAACTTATTTTTTTGTCAAATGTATTCCATAAGCAATTTATTGAGCACAGGTTTGAGAAGCTGGGGGGCCTGATACTCCTATTTCAATTGTTTATATTTTAGCTGCAGAATAAATATTGCAGGCAGAGCATCTAGTCATGGAGTCATCCAGCACAGAAAAAGGCCCCTCATTCATGTTGACCATGATGCCTATCTGAGCTGGTCCCATTTGCCTGCATTTGGCCTATGTTCCTCAAGACTTTTCCTATCCCTGTACCTGTCCAAAATATCTTTAAAATGTAGTTTCATGTAGCCACCTGGCAACTCATTCCATAAACCAACCAGCCATAATGTGAAAAACCTGCCCCTCAGATCCCCTTTAAATATATCCTCTTTCATATTACAGCTGCCCTCTGGTCTCATCTGAGAACAGGCAATGGCTATCTACGCTATCAATGCACCATAGATTTTATAAACCTCTAACAGGTCACCTCACAGCTTCCTTTGCTCCAGGGAAAACTGTCCATCCTATCCAATTTCTCCTCATAACTCAACCCCTCAAGTCTAGGCAATATTCTTGTGAATCTTTTCTATATCCTCTCTAGTTTAATTGCAACCTTCCTCTAGCATGGCAATCAGAACTGCGCTCAATACTCCAAAAATGGTCTAACCAACATTTTGTACAGCTATAGCATGATGCCCCAACTCTTGTATTCATTATAGGCCCTCTTCTCTACCCTTTCTACCTATGTTGCCACTTTCAGGGAACTATGCACTTAGGCCCTGAAGTCTCTCTGCGCAACAATATTCCACAGGGCTCGATCAGTCACTGTGTATAGTATGTCTCAACCATTGCTTAACTACCTAAACCATATCACTTTGTACTTGTCTGAGTTAAATTCCATCTGCCATTCCACAGCCTACTTTCCCAATTAATTAATATCTCATTGTCATCTTCAACCACCTTCTTCACTGTCCAATATCCTACCAATTTTGGTTTAATCTGAAAACGTGCTTATTATGTCACCTACATTCTTATCTAAACCATTACATTATATGTCAAACTCCAGAGAACCCAACATCAATTACTGCAGCACACACTGGAGGTCAATGCGAAAAGCAACCCTGCTCTCTCAACCTCCTACCATCAACATAAATTTGTATCCAATTGGCCTGCTCAGCCTGGATCCCATGTGATCTAATTTTCTAGACTAGCCTACCATAATCCTCGTTAAAGTCCACGTAAACGATGTCTACTACCCTGCCATCACCAATTCTCTTGGTCATCTCTTCAGAGAACCCATATTCGCAAAAGATGCTTTCCCATGCACAAAGCCATGCTGACTGCCCTTCATCAACCCTTGCCTTGTCAAATACAAATAAGTCCTGTCTCTCAAATCCCTTCCTGTAACTTCCCCACCACTGATATAAGGCTCCCCAGGTTGTAGTTCCTTGGCTTGTTCTTGCAGCGTTTCTTAAATAAAGGCACAACATTAGCCATCTTCCAGCCTTCCAGAATCTCGTATGTTGAAAGGCTGGAGCGATTGGGCTTGTATACACTGGAGTTTAGAAGGATGAGGGGGGATCTTATTGAAACGTATAAGATAATTAGGGGATTGGACACATTAGAGGCAGGAAACATGTTCCCAATGTTGGGGGAGTCCAGAACAATGGGCCACAGTTTAAGAATAAGGGGTAGGCCATTTAGAACGGAGATGAGGAAGAACTTTTTCAGTCAGAGAGTGGTGAAGGTGTGGAATTCTCTGCCTCAGAAGGCAGTGGAGGCCAGTTCGTTGGATGCTTTCAAGAGAGAGCTGGATAGAGCTCTTAAGGATAGCGGAGTGAGGGGGTATGGGGAGAAGGCAGGAACGGGGTACTGATTGAGAGTGATCAGCCATGATCGCATTGAATGGCGGTGCTGGCTCGAAGGGCTGAATGGCCTACTCCTGCACCTATTGTCTATTGTCTATTGTCACCCATGGCGAATGAGGACCAGCAATTTTTTCCCTTACTTTCCACAAGATCCTAGGATGCGTTTGGTGAGGTCCTTGGAATTATTCACCTTTATGCACTTCAAGATTGTCAATACCTCCATTTTCATAATGTCGATATATAATTCAGAGCATATAACACTCTTGTATGCCCTTAATTCAGTAGCTTCCATGCATTTCTCCATGGTAAATACAGACAAGTCTTCATTTAAGACCTTACCCATCTTCCACTGGTTCCACACCCAGATGTCAATACTAATTCTAAAAGAGATCTACTCTCCCCTAATAACAATTTTACTCCTAATATACTTCTAGAGTCTTTCAGGATTCTCATTTAACATCTTCCAGGGATATCTCATGTAATTTCTTTGAATTGGAGGAGGTATCTTTTGCTTCCAATTCACCACGGGCATGGGGCCTCAGTTTAAGGTGTTACCTGAAAGGCAGACATTTGACAGTCCAGCATTCTTTTGACAAGGTTTGGAGCTTTAGCTTGGAACTTATGCTCGACTCTGAAGTTGGTCATGAACGCAAAATGTACTGCATCAGAGGTAAAAGTGTAGTTTGTTGCACCCAAAATAGGGAGTATGATGATCTAATTGAGTTTCTATACATAATTAACATAGTTTTTGGTTGTGGCCTACCAATATTTGATGTCCTTATTCCTCCTGATAGTTGTTCATTGTTTAATATTAAATCCAGCCACTGCCAATGTGTACAATTGTAGAGCTGTCTTGGGCTAACAAAGGATTTAGACAACATTCAGGAATGATATTAAATAGGTTTTGATTTCTGTGTGAAAAAAGCACTCCTGAATGGGATCACCACTGGTGTGATGTAAAATTCAAATCCACGTTAGCAATTATATCCGAGGGTAAGCTTCAATGTTTCCTTATAGTTACCAGATCCTGTAAAATTATATTTCACTATTCATTCTAATTTCACTTTTTTTATTTTCTGTCTTAAAAGCTATCTCTGATATGAAGGGCAGAATTGCAGTATGGTCCAAAATCCAACAAAATACACTGACTAAAATATTAAAGTTACATTTCCTGCAAACTTCCCAATTACTCCAGAAAAATTAATCTCATTCTTCAAAGAAGAACAAGCATTTTATGAAGAATCCGTAGTTCAATGCTATCTTGCCAGGTGCTTGAAAGGAGAGAGAGGTTCAGACAGATGAGTGAATGTATTTTTGAAGTTATGACAAAATCTGAAAGATGGAGAACTGGAGAGGTGTTGGATTTTCAGAACGAATTTCAGAATGGAAGATCACAGTACCTGGACATGTGACTGCAAGTGTGGGGGGGGGGGGGGGGAAGGTCATTGGTAGAGGAGAGGAGTCACAGAGATCTGAACAAGAGTTCCAAAAGGGTTGAAGATTGAAAAAAAGAGTTTCAGAGATAGGGGAAAAAAGTATGTGGGGGTGTTTGAACATTGTGATATGATGCTTTCAAATGTGAGGGGGCAGGGTAGACTGGAAACCATTGTAGGCAGCAAACAGAGGGGTGATAATGTGAGCCAGACTTGGTGTGATTTAGCATGGCAGAAGAACTTTGGATGAGCTCAAGATTACAGAGGTTGATAGACGGGTGATTAGGAGACCATTGGAATGGTTAAGTGTAACCTCAGCCTTTAGACTTTAGGCTTTAGACTTTAGAGATATAGTGCAGAAACAGGTCCTTCGGCCCTTCATCGAGTCTGCGCCGACCAGCGAACATCGTACACAAGCACTATCCTGCACACTTTACAATTCAATTTTTTTTTAACCGAAGCCAATTACCCTACAAATCTATTCGTCTTTAGAGTGTGGGGGAAAATTGGAGCACCCACAAAGTCCATGCGGTCACAAGAAGAATGCATAAGCTCCGTACATACAGCACCCGTAGTCGGGATCGAACCCGGGTCTCTGGCACTGTAAGGCTGTAGTGCTGCGCAACTGTGCCGCCTTGCCGAAGGTTTCACCAGCAGGTAGGTGGCGTAATCAGGGTGATATTAAGAATTTTAATATGTGAAACAGTAAATAAAACCGCACACAAGAAAGTAACACTAAAGAAAGACTCTTAATGTTGATTAATGCAATACAGAATAAAAATAAAAATAAACCAGACCAATCAGTGAAAATAAAATAAGTCAGGAAGGTCTCAGAGGCAAATTGGTTCATGTTTAATAAAGAAGTCTGGCTTGCATTTATTCAGCATCTTTCACATCTTCACCGTACTACACAAAGCACCTTACAGTCAATGAAGTGCAAAGTAAGGTAGGAAATACAGATAGTCTATACACAACAAATTCCCATACACTTCAACAGGATGTGAGAGTCAAACAACACAGAAACAGGCTTTTCAGCCCAACTCGTCCATGCCGACCAAGATCCCCAACTAAGCTGGGCCCATTTGCTCAAGTTTGGCCGATATCCCTCTAAATATTTCTTACCCATGTTCCTGTCCAAGTATCTTTTAAATGTAATTGTGTATAATATCACTCCTCAGCCTCATGCATTCCAAGAAATAAAGTCTGAGCCTGCCCAACCACTCCCCTATAGTTCAAACCCTCAAGTCCTGGCAACATCTACATAAATTTTCACAGCACTCTTCACAGCTGAATTGCATCCTTCCTATAGTTTGGTGACCAGAATTACACACAATTTCTAAGTATGGGCTCACCAGTGTCTTGTGCAACCATAACATTACATCCTAATTTCCGTACTCAATCATCTGTTTGCAGGCCACTGTACTTCTTTGTCACCCTATCTATTTGATACTATTTCAGGAAACTATGTACTTATATTCCTAGATCCCTCTGCACTGCAACACTCCCCAGGTCCCTACTATTCATTGTGACCCTGGGTTGATTTTTTGAAATGCAATAACTCACACTTATCTAATTTGCTGAATTTGACATTCCTAGGCCCACTTGGCTAGCTGATCAAGATCCTTCTGTAATTCTTGATAACCATCTTCATTATCTACAAAACCACTTATTTTAGGGTTTTCTGCAAAATTACCAATCATGCCATGTACATTCTCATCCAAATCGTTGATGTAGATGAAAAACAGCAATGTGCCTAGCATCAATCTTTGAGGCTCACCACTAATCAGGCCTCTAATCTGAAAAACAAACTTCCCACCACAACCCTCTGCTTCCTACCAGGAAGACAATTCTGTGTCCTCTTCCTGGATCCTATGCGATCTAATCTTCCAGAACAGCCGACCTTGTGGAACCTTATCAATGGTGAAGTCCATATAAACTACATCCACAGCCCTGCCCTCACAAACTTGTTGCAGCTTTACAGGCCCATTAAATGGATCAACACAACAAATAAATATATAATATTGGTTATTCTAGGTAAACCAGAATAACCTAGGTTTATTGCCCTCACAAACTTGTTGCACTATTAAACAATAGTGCATGCTAAAGTACACAATGCAACCTTATACAAGGTCAATAGTAGTTGTAGAGTCACACAGCATAGAAATATGCCATTCAACTCAACTTGCCTATGCTGACCTAGTTCACCACCTCATTGGTGACCCTCGGACTATCTTTGATCGGACTTTACTGGCTTTATTTGCACTAAACGTTATTCCTTATCATGCATCTATACACTGTAAATTGCTCGATTATAATCATGTATTGTCTTTCCGCTGACTCGTTAGAATGCAACCAAAGCTTTTCACCGTACCTCAGTACACGTGACAATAAACTAAACTGAACTGAACTGAACTGATGTGTCGGAAGGAACTGCAGATGCTGGTTTACATCGAAGATAGACACACAATGCTGGAGTAACTCAGTGGAACAGGCAGCATCTCTGCATAGAAGGAATGGGTAACGTTTTGGGTCAAGACCCTTCTTCAGACTGAACTGTTGTCCCATTTACACTAATCCCACCTGCCCTGTTTGGCCCATTCCCTCAAAATCTTTTCTATCCATGTACCTGTTCAAATGTCTTTTAAATGTTGTTATAGTACCTGCCTCAAGTACCTCCTCTGGCAGCTCGTTCCATATACCCATCTCCCACTATGTGAAAAAGTTGCTCCTCAAGGTCCTATTAAATTGCTCCCCTCTTACCTTAAAACCTATGTCCTCTGGTTCTTGATTCCCACACTCTGGGTGAAAGAGTCTGTGTACCTATCAGTAGTTCGGTGCTGAGGTAGGATTATGGTTAGGGTTGTGCAGGGTGGTTCAAGAGCCTGATGGTTGATGGAAGAATCTGTTCTAGAACTTGGAAGTAATGGCTCCTGTACCTCCTTCCCACTGGTAGCAGCGAGATGAGAGCCTGGCCAGGGTGGTGTGGACCTTTGATAATATTAGCTGCCCAGTTGATGCTGCACTTTCTGTAGATCCTTTCGATAATGGGGCGATAAATAGCCACGATGGACTGGGCAATGTCCACCCCAGTTCGTTGCCTCTTTCATTCTTGAGCATTCAAATTATCGAACCCGGTCATGATGCAACCAGTCAGTAGGCTCTCCACTTTACATACTCAGAATTTCAATAGTATCTGGAGACATGCCAAATATCTGTAGAAATAAAGAACTGCAGATGTTGGTTTACAGAAGAAGACATCGATTGCTGGACTAGCTCAGCAGGTCAGATAACATCTCAGGAGAGAATGGATAGGCAACGTTTAGGGTTGGGACCCTTTTCACAATGAAGTGTTAGTTGCAGGGCTGTCCCTTAAAAGAGGCATAAGGCTTCATGGGGGAAGAGGGAACACTGGAAAATCAATTCTTCATCCGATGGGAGGAATGTTTCTTACTGTGTTACGTCCTATACTATGTAATCATCGAGGCGCTCTCAGATTGATGAGCAACATTTCTAATGAGAGATTTTTGCATGCGTCTTTCCAGGTCATTAGGTAGGAATATCTTGTTCCTGGTGAATAAATAATGTATTACCCCTTCATCGTGTTGAGCTATTTTGTGTGTAAGAATGGAAGCTGTATCTCCACAAGGATACTAATAGTTTTAACTTCCTCTGCAAGTTTTGCTTTAGTGTGTCAGTTAATGTGTACATTTTAAATTTATGTATCGTCATCGACTCTATTCAAGCAGAGAGACAAATTCCACATGAGCACCTTAACCAGTGAGCTCAAGGAATTCACAGGGAATATGTGAAATGTTCATCATTATCTCATAAAGAAATGTTAGTTGAATTCAATTTTCAGAATTTCCATTGAATCTCATCTCATTATGAGATCAGATAAATTTAAGTCGCCTCTCCCAATATTTGACCTGGTGATTACGAATGTTTTTCTTCAGAATGTTTGGGTGAAATTGATGGCCAAAATCAAATCCAGTGTCTACACTTAATATTATAATTAACTCATTTTAAAATGTTGCTATTATTTTTCTGGGTTGTAACACCAATCTCCATTTTTAAAGAATGTTATGCCCCATTTCATAAATTAGAAAATGCAGACTTCAGTATTTTTAGGAAATTTGGAGAAAAAGTAATTATTATGTTAAATACAATCTGCAGTTCCCGTAATTACACTGCTAATTTCTATTCCAAACCTTGGGCTGGGCCTGTGGCTATTCATGTAACTGAATAAAGATGCTTTAATAACAGAAAGCCAGGCTGCATTGTGTAAGAGCTGCAGAATCCTTCATTTGTTTTTCTGTTGGTGTAAACCCAAATGCTAAGAAAATCATAAACAAATCATAATAGCATCTACACCCTTTGTTCAGTTTTTCCTTGCATATCATAAACTGTGAGTTAGTGCTGATGTTGTATCAAAGACAGAAATAGAAAAAGAGGAGAGTGTTCCGATCTCATCCAATATGTAATAGGAGCTTGAACCCAATTAATTAAATAATATAGAACATAAAACTAGCATCCTGAAATCAAGGAGGCTACTTGCTCCAGTCGGCAGTGATTGCAGGAATCCCTGGGCCTAGTTAGGAGAGCATGGGATTGTATCATTGCATCCAGGTCCACCGTTGGTGGATGACTGAAAGGCCGCAATTGTCAGAGTGGAAGTGGCCAAAGGGAAGACTATAGGGGGCCTATTATCCTGAGGCGAGGAGAAAAAAACAGTTAGGCTGGTGGTGGGACAACTGCGGTTACCTGGGGTGGAGTGGGCTGTGAATCATGATCAGGGCATGAGTTCCTGTCCTGATGGCCCCTGAGAGGTCATTCTAGCTGAGGTTTGTTCCACTGCTCTTAAGTACCTCCGGCAATCAGAAGGCCTTGGAAATAACTGACATTGATTCAAATAATTGAAAATCATTAAAAGTAAAAAATTAAGAGCAAAAAGCATATTAACTTACAGTTAACTGACAACATAAAAACATAATGAAAGAAAGAAATGTTAAAAATTGGCTGAACTTTTAATGAAGATTGGCAACAGCATTCAGAAGAGTTGTCAGCTACCGTTGGTAAAAGGCTGAGGGACCAGATGTAAAATGCATCAAGCCCCTTTTCTCAATGGGAGTCCAGTGGTCGACAAATGTCAGATGTACCAGACCTCAAGTGCATTCCTTACTTCCCTACCAGTGCACAGGTGTGGAAGTCAGATCTCTCCAGACCGATGCAAGGCAGCTCGCTGAGAGTGTCCCATGGAACTGACCCAGCTGACCACCATGATATCTATCCCAATTATTCCACTTCAATACTGAAGCATTATTTAGCACAAACACAATGCAACTAAGTATTTAACTCTTGTCACCTATTCATTGTGCAAATATTGGGGACAAGCCAAGATAGCAAGCCTCTATTCCATATCGTTACCCTTTTTCTTATTTATAGATAATGATAATAATAAAATGATAATGATAATGATAATAATAAATAAATAAAAATAATTTAAAAAAAAATAAAAATATGATACCACAACACAAAGAGAGATAGGGAACACAAATTCAAATCTAGAAATGTGGTATCATGGAGTTTAATGAGATGTTTGATAAATCCTCATTCTGTTTGAATACAATGGGTAATTTATTTCTTTGGACCTTCTGTTGTATTTGTGTATTGCTTGTTTGTATTCACGTATGGCAAGATTTGACTGGATAACATGCAGGACCAAAGTTCCAAATATGTAACAATAATTAACCAAGACGAATAATAGGCAGGCAAAATCAGGGAATGGGGAGCTCGATTTCTGGTGCTGCTACGAGGGTAGTGGAGAAAGCTTGCTCCACCCTTGATGCCTTGGATACAGTGAGCATTCATTCAAGTGGCCTAAGCACATTTTATCTGTTACCTCCACCCCATTAACCTATTCTTATTTGGCAGTGTGATGAAATTCCTCCGTGATCTGGACTTGATTCACTTGTCTTCCACTTAAAAAATCCTCCAGTCGTTTCAAAGGCAGTTACGTGTAAGTTGGCAGATAAATTTTGACATAAAATTCTATGTTTTTTTTCCTTATGGTTGGTGATGTGTTGTAATACCTTCAGATTAATGAAACTTGCACAATTCAGTATTATCAGGACAAAATTATCAAACCAAAATATAGGGTCAACTCATTCAACTTGAAGAACAATCATCTTGCTGTTTATGACAACACAAGGGCAGAAGGTTTTTTCCTACTCAGTCTTCTGCACATGTTCACTTTGTGTTTCCTTTTTTTGTTAAATCTGCCCCAATGTTCAGACATAAAAAGAGTTTCCAGTGGGCGTGTGAATGAATTGTGTACTCTATTAGCCTTAATGGGAACATCCCATTGCATTGCAATTACAATACATCTCCTTGTTGTTTTTTCTCTTAGGCAGTCTCTCAGGGTCACAGTTTGAGAAGTAGGAGATGTCCCTGATGGATTTCTTTTAACATGGGGGAGAACATTGCTCACTTGATCAGGACAGCCTGATTCTCAAACTCAAAATAGATTTCAACATTTGCATTTTATGTTTTTTTTTGGATGAAAGTAAATTTTGACATAACATTTCTCAATCCCATTTCAAATCCCTTTATGAGAACCAATCTGTAATCAATGAATCGAACACATAATCCAGGAGACACTTGTTATCAGTTCCTTCTTGGGTATGCCACATTATTGAGAGTGCTGGTTCCACTTGCACGGTTAAATTGAGAGTTTATCTACCTGTCCATGTGGACATAGAAAAATTCAATGGTATCATTATGGATATACAGGGAAGGGAGGGATATGGATCATGTGCAGGCAGAGGAGATTAATTTAACTGTGCATCACATTTGGTACGGATATTATGGGTCAAAGGGCCAGTTTCTTTGCTGTACTGTTCTATGTTCTATTGGAAGAACTAGAGGAATCACACCAGTGCTCCTGACATTTATCTGTCAGTCAACACCACACAATACAATACAATACAATACAATACAATGCAATACAATACAATGCAATACAATACAATACAATACAATACAATACAATACAATACAATACAATACAATACAATACAATACAATACAATACAATATATCTTTATTGTCATTGTACAAGGGTACAGCGGGATTGGGAATGCGCCTTCCATACGATGCAATAAATTAATTAGCTAATCAGTATAAATTTATACAACCCAGTGAACAAAATTAGAAACAGATTTAAAACAGAATAAAGTTCAAGTAGGTCTGTGCCGGTTCACTGTGCGATGTGACCATCTGGCTCAGAAGGACCGGTTCATAGCAGCTATGGTCCTGGGGATGAAGCTGTTCCTGAGTCTGGAGGTGCGGGCGTAGAAGGCCTTGTAGCATCTGCACGATGGTAGAATTTCGAACAAACTATTGCAGGGGTGTGAGGAGTCTTTGTGAATGCTGGTGGCTTTTCTGAGGCATCGTGTGTTGTAGATGTCCTCCAAGGCTGGTAGCTGTGTTACGATAGTCTTCTGAGCTCTATGGACTACCTGCTGAAGAGCTCTCCTCTCTGTCTCCGTGCAACTGAGATACCACACAGGGATGCCATGCGTTAGGATGCTCTCTATGGTGCAGCGGTAGAAGGTCGTCAGCAGCTGTTGGGGCAGACCAGACTTTTTCAATGTTCTGAGGTAGAACAGTTTTTGCTGTGCCTTCTTGACCAACGCAGCGGTGTTAGTGGACCATGTGAGATCCTCCGAAATGTTAGTACCCAGAAACTTGAAGCTGGACACTCTCTCCACACTGTCCCCATTGATAAAGATCGGAGCGTATTGCCCATTGTGTGATCTATGGAAGTTGATGATCAGCTCCTTGGTCTTGGAGGTGTTTAGGAACAGGTTGTTAACTGAGCATCAGTCCGCCAGGTTCTGCACCTCCGCTCTGTAGTTTGTTTCTTCACCATTTGTGATCAGCCCGATCACCGTTGTGTCGTGGGCAAAATTGACAATGGTGTTGGTGTCGAATGCAGGAACACAGTCATGTATGAATAGGGAATAGAGCATGGGGCTCAAAACACAGCCCTGTGGTGTGCCGGCACTCAGGGTGATAGTGGAGGACAGGTGCGGGCCCAATCTCACTGCCTGCGGTCGCTCCATCAAGAAGTCCAGGATCCAGTCACATAATGACGAGCTGAGGCCTAGCTGGTGGAGTTTGGTGATGAGCTTGGTGGGGATGACCATGTTGAAAGCAGAGCTATAGTCAATGAATAGCATCCTCGCGTACGTGCCCTGTCTCTCCAGGTGAGTCAGGATAGTGTGAAGAGCCAGAGAGATGGCATCCTCTGTGGATCTGTTTGCCCTGTATGCAAATTGTTGCGAGTCCAATGAGGCAGGGATGCTGGATTTGATGTGTGAGAGGACCAGCCTTTCAAAGCACTTCATGATTATAGGAGTTAGGGCAACTGGACGTAGTCGTACAAGTTGGTGATTTTTGCTTTTTTTCGGCACCGGCACTATGGTAGCCGACATCAGGCACTTGGGGACCATAGCCAGAGATAACGACAGGTTAAAGATCCTGGTGAATACCTCAGCCAACTGTTCAGCACAGTCCCTAAGTACCCTTCCTTGAACTCCATCTGGGCCTGCAGCCTTGCGTGGGTTGACCCTTCTCAGAGCACGTTGTACATCCTGTGTGCTCAATGTTAAGACCTGTCCCTCTGCCTTGGCTGGGGTTCTTCCCCTCATGGTGGTTTTGCCAGTTTCGAAGCGGGCAAAGGTGTTAAGCTCATTGGTTAGTGTGGCATCGCTGTGGGGGCAGGCAGGGCTGCTCTTGTAGTCAGTAATGCCCCTGACACCCTGCCACATGCTTCTGGTGTCCATGGTATTGAAGTGGTCTTCCACTCGTTGCCTGTGGGTCTTTGGCCCTTTTTATACCTTTGTTCAGGATTGACATGGCAACACTGTATGCTGAAGTGTCACCAGATTTAAAGGCATTGTTGCGTGCCCTCAACACAGAACCTCCTTATTTATCCATTTGCACAGCATTTATTTTAATGACATCATTTATTAAACCTTCCTCTGCAAAATACCTTCATGACAATGGCCTTCCAGGGAATGTAACAACACAGCTCTGGTGCACAAACGGACCTTACGGATGCAAAAATGCCATATAAATGGATTTTTTTTTTTTTTAAAGACTCGCGAAAACCTATCTCTGCTCACAACCTCGATCACTTATCTTCCCTTCTAATTTGCACCATATGATCTATTACTTTTCACTCTACACATTTTTGATATTGTAGGTTTAGTCGTAATTTTAAGTTATGAAGTTTAAAAAACTTAAAAACCTGTGAGAAAATTCTGCAGAAGTACTATTTGATACAAGAAGCTTGTTTATGCTACGAGGAGATAAGAAAACTAAACTTGCAGAGCACGACCGTGAAAATTAACGATGTTGTGAACTTCTACAAGATAAGGCGCTCAGCTAGCGATTGTTTACCATAGGTACTGGCCGAAGACTCTCAGCCTTGAAATTAATGATGTATTTTGAAAAAATACTCATTCTGTTTTGAATTCTTCTGGTGTTTCTGGAACATAGCGATAAGCACCAATTCATCATGGATCATGGATCTTCCATCAGGTAAGTATGAAGAACCGCCACAGGACGGAGATGCGGAGCAAATATCAAGAAGATATGAGAAAAGAGATATTAAACTTTCGGAAGAAAGGCAGGCAGCCTATCTGGAAAGATGCCAGAAGGAAGCAGGTCATCAAATTAATTCAATGAGAAATAGCATCCACGTGGAAGAAATGAATGTTGTTAGCAATATAAAGGCTATCATTCTAAAACTGCCCTATAGGCTTAGAGAAAAGTGGGGAGATAAAGCAGGCCTGATACAGGAGGTTGACGATAGAGAGGCCATGCTTCCTGACCTGGTGAATTTCATGGAAAGAGAAGTACGGTTAATGTCAAACCTATGCTATGGGAATATTCAAGATCCTAAATCAGCAACTGTCAAAGGCTCTACCTTTACTAAAACCAAGGGAAGATCAGGACCTAAGGAAAGCAGTTTTGCTGCTGCCGTAATACCCGTAGAAACGAAGGACGGAATGAAAAAGGATGTATCTACCGTTAAGCCACAAGGGTTTGGTTTTCATGTAATGAAGTTGGTCACACTATAAGATGGTGTCGAAAATTTTAAAAAAAGGAATATAAAGATAAGATTGACTTCTTGAAGGAGAAAGGAATCTGTTATGGATGTCTGAGGAAAGGACACATGGTTAAAGACGGCAGGAATCGGATAACTTGTAATATATGCAAACAAGATCATCCTGAATTGCTTCACATTGAACAGAGGAATACAGATGAGAAGCCGGAACAAATGGAACAAAAGGAGAAGCCAGCTACGAGTGATGTTGTTGCCTCACCTCAGTTAAATGCACATATTGGGGCCGGGGTAGAAACCTATATTTTCTCCATCTTACCAGTACAGGTAAGGAGCAGCGAGGGGAATACAGTGTTGGAAACATATACATTTTTGGACAGTGGAAGTTCAGCTACCTTTTGCACAGAAAGCTTGATGAGAAGGCTGGACGTTTTTAGGAGAAAAGGTTAAGGTTCTCTTGAACACCATGAATGGTCAGAAATGCTACGATAGTTATCATATCACAAGTATGGAAATATCTAGTCTGGAGGAAGATAATTTTATACAAATATCTGATGTGTTTACACAAGAGACTATGCCCGTCTCTCATCCAAATATACATAAGCAAGAAGACTTGGAAAAATGGCCTTACTTGAAGGATGTCAAGATACCTAAAATAAATTCTGATATCGACCTACTTATCGGAACGAATGCTTTGCAGGCATTAGAACCTAGAAAGGCTGTTACCAGTCAAGGAGATGGACCGTTTGCTGTGAGAACCATACTCGGATGGGTTATCTATGACTCCCTGAGAAGGAACAACAAAGGCAGGAAAAGGAATAACAATACTGCTGCTGCCGCCAATCGAATATCTATTGTAAATCTAGAGGAGTTGTTGACCAAGCAATATAATCACGACTTCAATGAAAGAACCAACAAGGAATCAGATGAAATGTTCAGAGAAGAAGTAAAATTTTTGAAAATTATGAATCACTCAGTAAAGATGATAGAAGGACACTATTGCCTAGACTTACCTTTTAAACAAGAAAGTGTTAGTCTGCTGAATAACCGTTGCATTGCAGAACAACGCATTCAGAATCTGAAATGCAAGTTTGGCAAGAATACGAAATGTCATGATGAATATACATCTTTCCTCACAGAGATGATTGATAATGGTTATGCTGAAAGGGGGTCAGAAGACCAGCTGAATCAAAGTGATGGAGAGCTTTGATATATCCCACACCATGGGGTGTATCACTCAAAGAAAGGAACATTAAGAGTGGTCTTCGACTGTGCTGCGGTTTTCAAGGGTAAATCACTTAACTGTCAACTGCTGCAGGGTCCAGACCTAACGAACACACTCATCGGAGTTCTCATTAGATTCAGACAAGAGCCGGTAGCTTTGATGGCAGATATCAAGGCAATGTTTCATCAGGTCAAGGTATCGGAAAAACATGTCGACTACTTGCGATTCCTATGGTGGCCGGATGTTGATGCACAACATGATCTCATTGAATACATCTCAAGGTACATCTCTTTGGAGCACTGTCATCACCAAGTTGTGCAAACTTCGCATTGAGGAAAACCACTGAGGACAATAAAGCTCATTTTTCTGAAGAAGTGACAAACACAGTAAGGAGCAATTTCTATGTGGACTATTGTTTTAAATCATGTCTACGGAACAAGAAGCAATTCAAATGGTAAAACATTTGACTTCCCTCTGCAACAGGGAGGATTCATGCTATCGAAATGGATTAGCAACAGCCGTGCTGTATTGGAAACCATTCCACTAGATAACAGAGCCAAGGAGACCCGGGAGTTGGATTTGGACAAAGACAATCTGCCCATGGAGAGAGCATTGGGATTGCACTGGTGCATTGAAACAGATGTGTTCAAGTTCAGAATTTCAATCAGGAGTGACCATGTACAAGAGGGGGCATCCTGTCTGTGATTGGTTCTGTTTACGACCCTTTGGGATTTCTTGCACCATTTACACTACCAGCCAAGTTAATTTTGCAGGATCTCTGTAAGAAGAAACTTGGATGGGATGAGAGTATAACGCAAATCTTCTCTCAGCGTTGGACAGAGTGGTTAGAAGATCTCGACAAGATCTTGGAGCTCAGAGTGGACCGGTGTATGAAGCCTACAAACTTTGGTCGAATCAAATTTGCACAGCTGCATCACTTTTCTGATGCAAGTGAAAGTGGTTACAGTACTGTTTTATATCTGAGACTGGAAAATGATAACAATGAAGTACATGCTGCATTCTTAACGGGAAAGGCCAGAGTGGCACCATTGAAGCAAATGACGATTCCCAGAATGGAGCTTGCAGCCGCAGTCTTAGCTGTCAGAATTGACATATTGCTGCAAAAAGAACTGCAGCTTAAGCTGGAGGAATCTACCTTCTGGACTGAGAGCATGACATTGCTTAAGTACATCAACAATGAAAATAAACGCTTCCTAACATTTGTCACAAATAGGATCTCTTTTGCAAAGGGATGCTACTAATGTATCACAGTGGAACTATATTAATACCAAGGAAATTCCTGCGGATGAAGCCTCTAGAGGATTAACAGCAGACCGTTTCTTAAGCAGTAAGAGATGGATCAATGGGCCAGAGTTTCTCTGTAAACCAGACCGAGAATAGCCAAAGTTTAACCTGGAAACTAAAATCTCTGCTAATAATCCGGAGATCAAGCAAGATATCTTAATGTCCTTAATTATTAAGGACCCATTGGATTCAACAAACTATTTAATAACCCATTTCTCATCATGGAATAAGTTGAAGACTGTGGTGGCTTGTTTACTTAAATTAAAAACAATGCTTTTGCAGTGGACTCGGAAGAGAAAGGAAACTCGGGCTGCTATGAATAGCTTTGAAACAGATCCTGGCAAGCTGAAAGAAAAGGTTGACAGAGAGATGCAAGTTTTTAAGGCATCATACCAGGGACAGTGTTTATGTCCAGATGATCTTTTTAAGGCGGAAAATGCAGTTATCTCTTTCTGTCAAAGACAAGAATATAAGGAAGAGCTATCAGCATTAAAAGCTGGTGAACATGGTGTTAAAAGAAGTAGTCATTTATACAGGCTTGACCCGATACTGGATAAAGGACTTCTGAGAATAGGTGGTCGCCTAAATTATCTAGCGATGCCTGAAGAAGCTAAGCATCCTATTATACTCTCGAAGGACTTTCATATTTCAACATTGCTGTTACGACATATTCATGAACAGGTCGGACATGGAGGAAGAAATCACATGTTGTCGAAACTTCGTTAAAAATATTGGATTGTCAAAGGTAACTCCTCTGCAAGAAAGGTTATAAAGAATTGTAATGTGTGCAAACGTCAGCAAGGAAAGGTTGGAGAACAGAAAATGGCAGACTTGCCTCTGGAAAGGATTCAACCTGATGATCCTCCATTTACAGAGGTAGGAGTTGATTATTTTGGTCTTATCGAGGTCAAAAGAGGACGATGTCAGGTGAAAAGGTATGGTGTAATCTTCACTTGCATGGCAAGTAGAGTGGTACATCTTGAAGGACAGCATAAAAATAAAAGAGAAGAAGTATATCATAGCAAAGAAGAGTGGGAAGTCAGAGGATTGGGACTCTTTTAAAGAGCAACAGAAGATAACTAAAAAGGCAATACGGGGAGAAAAGATAAGGTACGAGGGAAAGCTAGCCAATAGTCAAAGCAAATGTGGGTCCCTTGAAGTCAGAAGCAGGGGAATTTATTATGGGGAACAAGGAGATGGCAGTTGAGTTGAACCAGTACTTTGGATCTGTCTTCACTAAGGAAGATACAAACAATCTCCCAGATGTTCTAGTGGCCAGAGATCCTAGGGTGACGGAGAAACTGAAGGAGATTCACATTAAGCAGGAAATGGTGTTGGGTAGACTGATGGGACTGAAGGCTGATAAATCCCCAGGGCCTGACGGTCTGCATCCCAGGGTCTTTAAGGAGGTGTCTCTAGAAATTGTGGACGTATTGGTGATCATTTTCCAATGTTCTATAGATTCAGGATCAGGTCCTGTGGATTGGAGGGTAGCTAATGTTATCCCACTTTTTAAGAAAGGAGGGAGAGAGAAAATGGGAAATGATAGACCAGTTAGTCTGACATCAGTGGTGGGGAAGATGCTGGAGTCAATTATAAAAGACGAAATTGCAGAGCATTTGGATAGCAGTAACAGGATCGTTTCGAGTCAGCATGGATTTACGAAGGGGAAATCATGCTTGACTAATCTTCTGGAATTTTTTGAGGATGTAACTAGGAAAATTGATAGGGGAGAGCCGGTGGATGTGGTGTACCTTGACTTTCAGAAAGCCGTCGACAAGGTCCCACATAGGAGATTAGTGGGCAAAATTAGAGCACATGGTATTGGGGGTAGGGTACTGACATGGATAGAAAATTGGTTGACAGACAGAAAGCAAAGAGTGGGGATAAATGGGTCCCTTTCAGAATGGCAGGCAGTGACTAGTGGGGTACCGCAAGGCTCGGTGCTGGGACTGCAGCTATTTACAATATACATTAATGACTTGGATGAAGGGATTAAAAGTACCATTAGCAAATTTGCAGGATACAAAACTGGGTGGTAGTGTGAGCTGTGAGGAAGATGCTATGAGGTTACAGGGTGACTTGGGCAGGTTGTGTGAATGGTGGGATGCATGGCAGATGCAGTTTAATGTGGATAAGTGTGAGGTTATCCACTTTGGTGGTAAGAATAAGAAGGCAGATTATTATCTGAATGGTGTCAAGTTAGGAAAAGGGGACATACAACGAGATATGGGTGTCCTCGTGCATCAGTCACTGAAAGGAAGCTTGCAGGTACAGCAGGCAGTGAAGAAAGCCAATGGAATGATGGCCTTCATAACAAGAGGAGTTGAGTATAGGAGCAAAGAGGTCCTTCTACAGTTGTATAGGGCCCTAGTGAGACCGTACCTGGAGTACTCTGTGCAATTTTGGTCTCCAAATTTGAGGATGGATATTCTTGCTATTGAGGGCGTGCGGCGTAGGTTTACTAGGTTAATTCCCGGAATGGCGGGACTGTCATATGTTGAAAGACTGGAGCGACTAGGCTTGTATACATTGGAATTTAGAAGGATGAGAGGGGATCTTATTGAAACACATACGATTATTAAGGGGTTGGACACGTTAGAGCGGGAAACATGTTCCCAATGTTGGGGGAGTCCAGAACCAGGGGCCACAGTTTAAGAATAAGGGGTAGGCCATTTAGAACGGAGATGAGGAAAACCTTTTTCAGTCAGAGAGTTGTAAATCTGTGGAATTCTCTCTCACAGGAGGCAGTGGAGGCCAGTTCTCTGAATGCATTCAAGAGAAAGCTAGATAGAGCTCTTAAGGATAGCGGAATCAGGGGGTATGGGGAGAAGGCAGGAATGGGATACTGATTGAGAATGATCAGCCATGATCACATTGAATGGTGGTGCTGGCTCGAAGGGCCGAATGGCCTCCTCCTGCACCTATTGTCAATTGTCTAAGTTGCATCTACACTTGATACAGACTCCTGTATTCATGCATTACGAAGATTTATTTGTTGACGAGGTTAATTTTTCTCATTAAGATCAGATAATGGTACGAATTTTGTTAGAGCGGAGAGTTGAGAGAAGTGCTTAAAGGCTTGAATCAGAACAAGATCCAGAATGATATGCTTCAGCAAGTGATACGATGGAACTTTAATCTCCCAGCGGGATCCCATCACAGCAGTGTTTTGGAACGATTGATTCGCATGGTTCGAAATGTGCTGCGCTCTGTTCTTAAACAACAAGTTCTGGATGATGAAGGATTGCAAAATTTGTTTTGTGAAATTGAAGCAATTTTGAATGACCGACCTATTACCAAGAATTCTGATGATCCGAGTGACCTGGAAGCACTTACACCAAATCATATTCTTTTATTGAAAACCAAGCCAATCTTACCACCTGGGCTCTTTCTGAAGGAAGATTTGTATGTTAGACACAGATGGAGACAGGTACAATATATCTCAGACCTTTTTGGGAAACGGTGGACACAAGAATACTTACCTCTAATTCAAGAACATCAACGATGGTTGAGCATTAGAAGAAATTTTATTCCAGGTGATATCGTCTTGGTAGTTTATTCTACTGCACCACAAGGTTCTTGGATGATGGGCAGGATACTGGAGATCATGCCAGATGTTAAAGGCTTTGATAAGAACGAAAAGTTATGAACTACTCGTTTGATTTGTGCTACTTTAATAAAGATCAATTAATCAAGAAACGGCGTTTGGAAGATTCGTTTTGCTATCTCAGAGTGCGGTGTGTGCGTAAGCTATACCTCCATTCCATCCGCAAGAAATAATGGCTATCGAAGTTGGACTTTGAGAAGGTATAGAAACTGCCATTACAGATATGTTTTGAATTGTTTTGTGATCTCAAAGATTCTGTACACCTGCGGTCTCCTTCTATTGCATTGAAAATAACCCCACTAACTGACTACCACTGATATTTTAAAGTTGCTGCTTATATGCAGCATTAAATTTCTATTGGAAAATAGAGAAGGAACTTTTCCGCCAAATGTGCATATTTCCATTCCCTATTCACTCCCAAATCTATAAGACAAATCACTGATGTGACCCATTGAAGGTTCACATGGTTCAAAGATGAAAGAGAACTCAACAGATAAAGGTGGGTGGCAAGGTTTTGAAAAGGTCAGAGCAAATGTTCTGTTAATGAAATATGTTTGAGGCAAGTAGCATACCGAGATAGAAATGGTACGACAATACGATTTCTCTGAAAAGACAAAAAGTAAATGCAATGATTCACATGCTCTTTTACTCTGTGAATGAAAACAGGCTAAGTTTTGGAAAGGGATATCAGTGGAAGCAGTTTTTGAAAATCAAATGAATGTAATATTTGAATTAGAGAAAGAAGGATTATTGATAAACTGATCATCTTAAAATCTCCATGCATACTAATAGACATCCGTGAAGAGATAGCATTGCCCATAATTAGGGAAATAAGTGTATCCATGGAATCAGAAATGGCGTTAACTTTATGCTAGTAGTAGGAAAGATAATATTTTTTTAATATTCTATATAACTGCAAAAATAAAATTACAAACAGAAGAGTGGAGAAAAATAGTATAGATATGCTTGAGAAAGCCCTAAAGAGAACAGATGGACATATCGATAGTATACAGCAGGAGACCATAGCGGACTCATGCACAACATATCGAAAAACAATCTGTGAAGTAAAATATATTGTAATTTAGTTGTGGAATAAGCATGTATCTCATTTAGAGCTTGCTCGCCAGAACATTATTTATTTCTGAAATCAGATTTGAATTATTGTTTAATGTTTCATGTCGCATGTTGATTTGCATATTTATACAACCTTCATGATTTATACAGTGGGAATTTTAGTGAAGTTCATCTCCACTCACTTGCATTCTCAACACATCCCTCTTGAGAAAGACTTCGAATTTTCTCTTGATCCCACTTAGATTGTCCTTTTGCACAGCCGTGCTTTGGCTGTATGAGCAGTAATTCACAGTCGGCTGTGAAATAATTTCAGCCTGAGCCAATATCCCCACGAGAGACTAAAGTAATGGGCTGAGGAGAAGACATTAATTGCAGAAAATAAGGTACCAATTCTTTAATGTTATAGTAAAATAGTCAATGGGAGTCCACAATGTACAACTGTTGTATTCTCCTGTGATTTGGTCAGGTAATAAAAAGATCATCTGCAAAAACAATACTGGTCTCTAAAGATCAGTTGATCTGTTATTGGACATCAGATCAAAACCAAAGCTTTATATGACTGGCAGTGACAGAGAGTGTTGTTGAGAGTGATGTCAAGCAATACTTATTCACCAATAACCTGGTCATTGATACTTAGTTTTGGATTGTGCTAGGGCATACTGATCCGGGCATCATTGCATTGCATGAAGTATGGAAGGAAATGCTGCCAACAGTAGGTGAAATGAGAATGATTTCCTTCTCACATCAACATCTAACACCTATAAGCTTTGACCAATGGATATAAGTGGCACCTGATAATGCAGTGACCCTTTTGTTTCTGATATTTGTGAGTTGATTGATGTGGCAGTAACTAAACAAATTTGGTAATTCATGAAGATAGACACAAAAAGATGGAGTAATGCAGCAGGACAGGCAGCATCTCTGGAGAGAAGGAATGGGTGACGTTTCAGCTCGAGATCCTTCTTCACACTGTCTTCAGTCTAAAGAAGGGTCTTCTACTTGCAATTAAGTTTACATGCGCACACAGCAGGAAACATTCAGAAGGAAAAACATAAATTTGAGGTCAACATGTTCCTATAATGGCAAAAGTTGGAGTAATAAGTAGAGGGAAACCTGGATGTGAGAGAGACTGAAGGTTAGATAAAGAGAAAAATGGAAGTAAATGACAAGTAGAAGAAACAAATGACGGAGAGGGCATAAACTGCTGGAGTAACAGCTGGTTAGGCAGCATCCCTGGAAAACAAGGATAGGTGATGCTTTTGGTCGGGACCTTTTTTCAGAGACCTAATGACACTAGAAGGGTCATGAAAAATCATTCAAGGTTTAAGATAAATCTGAAGGTGTTCTATAAGTATTTTAAGAGCAAATGAGTAATCAGGGAAGATGTAGGGCCATTAAGGACCGTAGGGGCAATCCGTATGTGGACCCAGAAGACATGGTGAACTCCTTAATACAGACTTTGTAGCTGGAGAATGCAGTGAAAGGGTAAGTGAAAGTCTGCAGCCAGTCTCCATAAATAAAGAGGGGTACTCTATGCATTGGGCAGCTTAAAGGTGAATAGGATTGGCTGTTACAATAGGCAAGGGAAGCAATTGGGAAGTCCTTGCTAAGATTTGTAACAATTTGTTGGGAACAAGTGAAATATCTGATTGGAGATCAGGCCAATAAACAAGAAAGGTGATAAGGAAAAGCCTGGTAACTATAGACTTGTGAGCCTAATGTCAGCGGGGAAAAGATACTGTAAAATATTCTGAGGGAAAGGATTAGTGATTATTTGGAAAGGCAGGGACTAATCAACGACAGCAAACATGACAAATCCTGCATGACCAATGTGATTGAATTCTGTGAAGTGGTAACCGAGTGTTTTAATGAAGTAAGGATAGTGGAAATGATTTACATGGATTTTAATAAGGTTTTTGACAAGATCTGAAGAAGGGTCTCAACCCGAAACGTCATCCATTCCTTCTCTCCAGAGTTGCTACCTGTCCCGCTGAGTTACTCCAGCTTTTTGTGTCTAAGTTCCCACATAGAAAACTGGTTTAAAAGGTTAGGACCTATGGGATCTACATCAAGTTGAGAAATTGGACCAAATTTGGTTTGGCAATGGGAGCTAGAGGGTGCTGGTACAGAGTTGTTTTTACAATTAAGATTAGTGTTGTCCCACAGGAATCAGTGCTGGGATCCTTGCCAATTGTAATCTGTGAATGATTTCACTATGGAGGTGGGAGGCATGATCAGTACGTTTGTCAATGACTCAAAATTCAGCAGAGTTGTTGACAGTGCAGAAAGAAGTCTTAGGTTAAGGAGAGTTATTAATGTTTTGGTTAAATGGGCTTCCAAATGGCAGATGGGGTTTAATATAATCATATGCGAGGAGCATTTCGGAAGTACTAATGGGACTTGGACATTCACCACAAATAATAGGGTCTAAGGAAGCACTGGGGAAGGTGGGCTTTGGAGTACATAGATCTTTGAAGGTGGCAACACAGGTAGATAACATGGTTAGGGAGGCATATGAAATGCTTTTATTAGTCAGGGCATCAATTGCAGGGAAGGAAGTTATTTCCAACTTTATAATACCATGGTCAGGGCTCAGCTGGAGTACTGTGTGCACTTCCGGTTGACTTGGGATATGAAGGATGTGATAGTACTGGAGAGGGTAAGAGAGAAGATTCACCAGGATGTTGCCTGGGATAGAGGAAGATCTGGAGAAGCAGACTCTGTTTTCCCTGGAATGGAAGACATTAAGATGGGACACAATTGAGATATATTAATATATGAGTGGTAGAGATAGGGTAGGCTGCAGAAACGTTTCCTAATAAAAAGTGGATGACATTAGAAGACATAGATTCAGAGTAAGGAATAAGAGATTACAGGGGAAATGAGGCAGACTATCTTCACCCAGAGAGAGTTACGTGGAATGCTTTGCCTGAGAGAATGGTTGAAGCTGAGCTGCTGTAAACATTTAAGAAGTGTTTAGGAAAGCACATGAATCACTTAGACATAGAAGGCTATGGATCAAATGCTGGGGGATAGGATTAATATGGAAGGGTGCCCATTGGTCAGCGTGGAGTTGGGCTGAATGACCTTTTTCCACTCTGTACAATTCTGTGATCCAATGATTTTATGATTCAAATTAGATTTTTCTTCATTTTATAGCCAGGATAAATTTGCCCAATTTTCAAGATTGTGAGGTAATGTCATTGATTTAACTGGAACAGCTCGGTTTCACCAGATGCAGCCAGTTCTGTAGCACACGATGCTCCCATAGCGTTTGGCGTATCCAGTGCTCACTGGATATCCAGTGCTCACTGGATATCATATGGAGTAAATCAAATTGGCTAAAGACTGATCTCTGTGAAGTTGGAGGGGGGGGGGGGAGCTCAAAAGGAAATTGAAATAAATTACTCACTGAGCACTTCAGGTTAAAAAGAGCCACAAATAATTTGGCCTTGACTTTGGTGCTGATGAGCTTCACTGAGTTTCTTGGTGTTTCCTCAGCTGATTCATTTCCATCACCAAACATGGTTGAATGGAGTAAGATTTCAGAGATCTGATTGTGGGATTACTTATCTCTGTTTTGTTGGAATATAGTTTATGATACCACTATGCCAGTTTGACAGTTTTGTTGCTACTCCCGATGCTGCTCATAAACCACAATTGAACAACCAACTTAGTTAATGGGTGTAGTAGATTGGGGGACTGTTTCTCAGAAAAGCTTAAATCTGTACTGGATATATTCCATTTGGCACGATATGCAATCAGATCATAATGGAGCAAATTCTAGTGTGAAGATTTCAGTTTGCCTCCATAAGGACTTTGGCATTGTGTGGACTGGTTCAAGTTGGCTACAAATTACCTAGATGGGCATTTTGGTTGGCATGGATGAGTTGGGCCAAAGGGCCTGCTTCTGTGCTTTATGATTCTATGACTCTAAATGCCGGAGGTACGGATTCCTCAGATTATGGAAAATGCATTGGTACAAATGGAATGGCGTGCTGAGATTAGCAATTGAGTTAATTTCCCCCTGTCTGATTCTTTCACCTTGTGCCTCAAATCCCAATGGACTTATCAAGCGCAAACCACACTTGGTTGTGGAGTTTGATATCCTTCACCCATCCAGAATGCAACAATTTCTATGTTCCCATGAGATCACCTTTCATTTTTCTAAACTTTGGACAGCATAGGCCCATTTGCTTCAACTTTCCTCATCTCTGCTATCTCTAAAATCAATCTAGTGTACCTCCTTTGCATTCCTTCTGTTTTGTATATCCGCGCTTTAATAGAGACAAGATTGATACAAATTATTGATGTTATCTCACTGGGGCTCCATATAATTGGAGCAAGGCATCTCCACTTTTGTGCTCAATTGTTTTCCTCATTGTTTGCTCAACATGCTCAATTTAATTTGTTTGGGGAAAAAGTTCACCCAGGTCCTTCTGAGCACCAACACATCTCAATTTTTCACCATTTAAAAAATAACTGCCTCTCTAATTTTTCCTACCAACTGGATGATCTCATAATTGAACATTATCTTTCATCTGCTTTGTCCTTACTCATTTACTTAAAGTGTCTACATCCTTTAGAATCTTTCCTCTCAGAACTATCCTTGCAGCCCACACTGCCACCTAGCTTTGTATCATCAACAAACTTGGATATATTACACCTGATTTGCTCATTCAAATCATTAATACAGATTTTAAATAGGAGTGGTCCAAACTCCAATACAATACAATACAATATATCTTTATTGTCATTGTACCCAGGGGTACAACGAGATTGGGAATGTGCCTCCCGTATGATGCAATAATTTAAGTAATTAACAGCAACCCAACGAAACGAAACAATTGTAACAATTTTTAGACAGGGTAAAGTGCAAGTTGATCTATGCGTTGTGGCCATCCGGCTCAGCAGGACCGGTTCATAGCAGCTATGGCCCTGGGGATGAAGCTGTTCCTGAGTCTGGAGGTGCGGGCGTAGAAGGCCTTGTATCGTCTGCCCGATGGAAGGAGTTCGAACAGACTGTTGCAGGGGTGTGAAGAGTCTTTGTGGATGCTGGTGGCTTTTCTGAGGCATCGTATGTTGTAGATGCCCTCCAAGTCTGGTAGCTGTGTTCCGATGGCCCTCTGAGCTCTATGGACTACCCGCTGTAGAGCTTTCCTTTCTGCCTCCGTGCAGCTGAGGTACCACACAGGGATGCCATGCGTTAGGATGCTCTCTATGGTGCAGCGGTAGAAGGTCGTCAGCAGCTGTTGGGGTAGACCAGACTTTTTCAGTGTTCTTAAGTAGAATCCCTGCAGAATCCCCCTAATCGCATCCTCCTTATTCCTACTCTCTTTTCTCTGTCAACAGTCCAAAGACGTACAGGTTTGTACGTTAATTGACTGGGTAAATGTAAAAATTGTCCCTAGTGTGTGTAGGATAGTGTTAATGTGCGGGGATTGCTGGGCGGCGTGGACTTGATGGGCCGAAGGGCTTGTTTCCGCACTGTATCTCTAAATCTAAAATTAAATCTATACACTCGACAATCCAGGCCATTTTACACATGCCCAATGCACTCTCATGTTGTCTATGTTTTCTGCTACATTTTATTCAAGGCCACGTGGGCCAAGTGCATCACATTCACGAGCATCACCCTTATTTATTCTGCTACTTAGAACTTCAAAATACACCAACAGATTTGTCAAACACGATTTTCTTATCCCAAGTACATCTGGCAAATTCTATTATTTTCTCAAGGCCCTGTTACTGCTTCTTCAATAATAAATCCCAACATATTCTTTGCTACTGATGTCAGGTTTATTGATTTATGGACCCCTGTTTATTTTCTTCTTTTCTTAAATAGTGAAGGTAAGGTTTCAATCCAACCCATGGGAACCATTCTGGAAGATGACAATCAGTATACTCATTATTTCTATCACTACCTCCTTTAAAACCCAAAAGGGCAGATCTCTCAGCCTATTTTCTTTCAGCCCCATTAACCTCTCTCCAATATTTTACCAATTTTAGTCCAGTCTCCGGAAGCTCCATTCCAAATCCAGCCCAATATCTTTTGTCCTTCATTGGCATCTTCAGTGGCCTGGGCCCCACGCATTGGAATTCTCCCTTCAAACCTCTGTCTTTCTTTCTACTTAATTGACCAAACTTATTGTCAGAAATCCTACTCGGTCCTATTTTAAATGTTGTCAGATGCACTCCTGGGAAGTGTGATGTTTTCCTACATTAATGACACTCACTGAATTCAAAGGAAAAATAATGGGATAAGGCAAAGTTATACTGGGCAGTAATTTGCAATTCTTTTTTGAATCACATTGGTCAGCATGGCCAAGGTGGGCTGAAGGATCAATTTCCATGCTGTATAATTCTACAAATGTGATAAGCAAGATGAAAGTTCATTGTACGGAAGAGTACAACATCTTTGATAGTTGTTGCAAGATTTTATTTTACAAGTGCTGGGCCGCAGCTGTGCCTGAGTGAGAGCATTATAGCGGCACGCAAACATGGGCTATTTGGTTTATATTCTGTGTAAATGAACCACAAGCTACTTACTTACCAATGGAAAGATTCAGTTTGCAGATGCAAGAGAAGTTTTATCGTGCCTTTCTTTTAGTTCACTTAACTGATAGCTGAACAGAAAGAACAAAAGGAACTGTCTTTGTTATGTTGTGCAGAAACTTAATTCCACTCAGTCCACCCTGACTGCTACTGATGATAAACTCATTTTCTTTCACCCTGTGTGCTTCAGTTCATGGTGTAAACCACATAGACACCAGACTGTTCTATGCGAGTGGTAACTCATCCTCGTATCTCAATGTGGGGAAGGGAAGAAGTACATTTTTATGTGCAACTACACCAGTTGCAAAACAAAAATCTAGCCAGCCACATATATTTAGACAAAACCTTTCCACTCTTCACACTATTTGAATGGTTTCTTTTTAGGTTGTCATTTTAGCTTTGTAGCAAGTCTGTGGTGATGATTATAATATAGAGGTTTATTTGTTAAAAATGTCACCCACTGGTTATTGGTGAGGGAGAATATATGTACATCACAAAGCTGGTTCAAAGCAGGGGCAGGATTAATAAAGGGAGGGTGTTACTTCCATCAATATCCCTCAGCCTCATTATGAAGCAAACATGATTAACCGCCATACGGTGATATAGATATACAGCATGGAAGCAGGTCCTTCAGCCTAATTATATAACTATATATATATATATATTCTAGGAACCTGAATCATATCAATACCATGGCAACTATGTATCATATCATCATATCATATATATACAGCCGGAAACAGGCCTTTTCGGCCCTCCAAGTCCGTGCCGCCCAGTGATCCCCGCACATTAACACTATCCTACACCCACTAGGGACAATTTTTACATTTACCCAGCCAATTAACCTACATACCTGTACGTCTTTGGAGTGTGGGAGGAAACCGAAGATCTCGGAGAAAACCCACGCAGGTCACGGGGAGAACGTACAAACTCCTTACAGTGCAGCACCCGTAGTCAGGATCGAACCTGAGTCTCCGGCGCTGCATTCGCTGTAAAGCAGCAACTCTACCGCTGCGCTACCGTGCCGCAAGTAAGAATGTCATTGTTCTGTTTCGGGGTACATGACATGGAAACACTCTTGACTCTTCACAGTCCCGCTGGCACTGATTGCCATTATACCATGCCCAAGAAGACATTTTTCAGCAGGGGCAAAAATCAAAGGAGCTACAGATGCAGGAAAACTGAAAATATGCTGGAAACACTTGTCAGGCCAGTCAGCATCTGTGGAGAAAGAAATGGTTGACCAACAGCATTCACAGAGAAACCAGATCAGCAGTAGCTGAAAATCTGAAATCAATCACAGGAAAAGCTGAAATACAAAGCATATGTAGAGAGAAGCAGAGTTAACATTTCAGGTCAATAACCTTTACATTGAAGCCCAAAAACATCAACTGAAATGTTTGACTGGGTTTCTTCCCCAACAGACACTGTGAAAATCTGCAGAACATTTACAGCATTTTTTTATTTTATGAGGAATTATGTTTCCTAATGTAGGTCTTTAACAGACACTGCCTTGGCAATTCACAGCAGGTGGTAATTTCTCCTCTAATTTACAAAAGAGGACATTAATTTAAATGAAATAAATTGTTTCCATAAAACGTTCTCTTTTTTCCTAAGGCAAGTGTTGCCTTAGTCTAACGAGTTCTTCATATTTTCATATTGTCTCATTGACCCCCTGAGGACTCTGTAAGTATTTATGTAACCAAATAAAATTGAAACTAGATTGCAATTTGTGCTTTATTCAAACAGAAAATGTGGTAACTCGAGCAATATTCTTCACAGTTCTCCAAATGTATCTAACGCTGACATAATTAAAATAGACATTAAAGGATACGGGTATGGGTTATGATAAAACACATTGTTTGAATGTTGCTTGATTCGTTTTTTTTCCATTGGGCCACTTGACACTTCTAATGCAAGCCGAGAGACCAGGGTGACTGTCCTTCAGCTGAGAGCTACTACTGCTATCAGAATCTGTGATAACTAGAGCCAGGATTTTGCCATGTGCCATAAGTGCCTTTTCATGCCTTTTTTGATGATTTCAGCAAGGTAATGCCTATTTCACAATCGAATGCCTAAACCATCCTTTTTTGCCGTTTTAACGTAACTTACAAGACAATTTCCACCACCGGGGCGAAACCGGGGGCGCCACTGTCGGTCATTCATTTGTGGGTAGTGAACGAGGCTCCAGTCTTTTGCAGTCAGGCTGTAAGTGGGTGAAGTAGTGATTGGAGAGGGGTGGATGGGGAAGGTTCCAGTCTTTTCAAACTGGAGTCAGGCTGTGAGTAGGTATGAAGTGTTGGTTGGGGAGGGGGGGGGGAGGGGGTACCAGGGTTAAGTTTCTGTTTATCGAACCTGCAGTAGAACTCGTTCAGATCGTTGGTCAGCTGACGATTGTCCTTGTAGGTTGTGATTTCTTGCAAGCCCTTCCAAACTGAAGAGGAGTCATTAGCTGAGAACTTGCTCCTCAGCTTCTCAGTACCTTTCCTTGGCAGCTCTGAATACTCTTCTCAGCTTGTACTTGGCCTGCCTGTAGAGGTCTGCATCCCCGCTCCTGTAGGATCTACCCCTGCAAGCGTCAAAATGCCTAAAGTCAAGTCAACGCCTTGTAAAAAACTGAATGCTTGGATGAGAGTGTATGGGAGTGATATATTCTCTACAGACAACTGTCTGCTGTTTTGCAAAGCATGTGAGAAAGTAGTGAATCATGAGAAATATATCATCTCCCAGCATGTCCGGACAGTCGGCGGCAGAGAAACTGAAGGCGGGAATTACGCAAGCTTATCTCCTCACTACACTAGGGGTAGATCCTACAGGAGCGGGGATGCAGACCTCTACAGGCAGGGCAAGTACAAGCTGAGAAGAGTATTATCCAAGTTCGCAGATGACACAAAAATGGGAGGAAAAGCAGGGAGTGAGGAGGATAGAAAAAGCCTGCAAAAGGATATAGATAAGCTAAGAGAGTGGGCAGCGACTTGGCAGATGAAATTTAATACTGATAAATGTGAAGTTATGCATTTTGGAAAAAAAAAATCATAAAGCAAGTTATTTTCTAAATGGGGAGGAGCTGCGTGGTAATACAACGCAAAGGGACCTCGGGGTACTAGTACAGGAATCACAAAAAGTTAGTATGCAGGTGCAGCAAGTGATTAGGAAGGCCAATGGAGTCTTAGCCTTTATTGCCAGGGGGATAGAGTATAAAAGTAGGGAAGTTTTGCTGCAGCTGTATACAGTATTGGTAAGACTGTGTGCAGTTTTGGTGTCCATATTTAAGAAAGGATGTACTTGCTCTGGAGGCAGTGCAGAGAAGGTTTACACGGTTAATTCCAGGGATGAGGGGGTTGACATATGAGGAAAGGTTAAGTAGGTTGGGACTTTTCTCATTGGAGTTCAGAAGAATGAGAGGCGATCTTATTGAAACGTAAAAGATCTTGAGGGGCCTTGATCGGGTGGATGCGCTAAAGATGTTTCCGATGATCGGGGAGACCAGAACTAGGGGGCATAGAATAAGAGGGGGCTCTTTTAAAACTGAGATGAGGAGAAACTTCTTCACTCAGAGGGTGGTTAGTCTGTGGAATTCGCTGCCTCAGGGAGTTGTGGAAGCAGGAACGTTAAATAAATTAAAAACGGAAATAGATTGTTTTTTTAATAGACAAGGGAATTAGGGGTTACAGGGAGCGGGCAGGGAAGTGGACATGAGCTATTGTTAGTATAGTAAGACCTGAGTAATCTCCTGGACAAGTTTCGATCGCCTAGCTTGGGGTCGGAGAGGAATTTCCCGGATTTTTTTCCCAGATTGGCCTGGGTTTTTATCCGGTTTTTCGCCTCTCCCAGGAGATCACACGGTTCTTTTGGGTGGGAAGAAGCACGATAGTGGGAAGGGGGTTGGGGTAGGATCAGCCATGATCGTATTGAATGGCGGAGCGGGCTCGAGGGGCCGGTTGGCCTACTCCTGCTCCTATTTTCTTGTGTTCTTGTGTTCTTGTGTACATTTACTGTTGGCCCCAGTCGCAAATCTGAATTTTCGAGTGATCTGTGCAAGGCATTCATTAATGCTGGAATTCCACTGTGGAAATTGGAAAACAAATCTCTCAGAAGTTTTTTAGAGAAATACACAGAGGAACATATACCAAGTCATCATTATGGAAAAATTATGTTGACTGGAACTTCAACAGTGTTGTGCAGAAAATTAGAGATGTAGTTGCATACAACAAAATATGGATCTCAATAGATGAGACAACCAATGCTGTGGGGAGATATGTTGCCAATGTGGTCATCGGTATACTGGAGGCAGGTCAACCATCAAAGGAGTATTTGTCGACATCGGAAGTATTGGAGAAGTCAAACAGCTCAACCATTGCTCAGCTGTTTACATCTTCACTCGCTGTACTTTGGCCAGAAGGTATAAAACAGTTGTAAAAACAAGCCTGAAGGCTTTGTGTCTCAATGCAAGGAGTATACGTAATAAGGTGGATGAATTAAATGTGGAGATAGTTATTAATGATTATGATATAGTTGGGATTACGGAGACATGGCTCCAGGGTGACCAAGGCTGGGAGCTCAACATCCAGGGATATTCTATATTCAGGCGGGATAGACAGAAAGTTTAGTTTAGGAGCAGGGAGGTTCTGCTGCAGTTGTACAGGGCCTTGGTGAGACCGCACCTGTGACCGCAATACTGCACCTGGAGTATTGTGTGCAGTTTTAGTCTCCTAACCTGAGGAAAGACGTTCTTGCCTTAGAGGGAGTACAGAGAAGGTTCACCAGATTGATCCCTGGGATGGCGGGACTTACATATGAGGAAAGACTGGATAGACTGGGCTTGTACTCGCTGGAATTTAGAAGACTGAGGGGGGATCTTATAGAAACATATAAAATTCTTAAGGGGTTGGAGAGGCTAGATGCGGGAAGATTGTTCCCGATGTTGGGGGAGTCCAGAACCAGGGGTCACAGCTTAAGGATAAGGGGGAAGTCTTTTAGGACCGAGATGAGAAAACATTTCTTCACACAGAGAGTGGTGAGTCTGTGGAATTCTCTGCCACAGAAGGTAGTTGAGGCCAGTTCATTGGCTATATTTAAGAGGGAGTTAGATGTGGCCCTTTTTGCTAAAGGGATCAGGGGGTATGGAGAGAAGGCAGGCACAGGCTACTGAGCTGAATGATCAGCCATGATCATATTGAATGGCGGTGCAGGCTCGAAGGGCCGAATGGTCTACTCCTGCACCTATTTTCTATGTTTCTATGTTTCTATACGTAGATTGTTTCCAAATGTCGATCGCCTGGCTTCCAATGTCAAGAAAATCTTCCTCAAAGCACCGTCACGTGTGCAGTTGTTCAAGGAAATGGCACCCGAGATTCGGCTACCTCCTCAGTCCGTTTTGATTAGGTGGGGTACATGGCTCTATGCTGTACTCTACTATGCTGCAAATTTTGAAAATATAAAAGAAATCGTCAACTGTTTTGAAGAAGAAGAATCTGCTGCAGTCAGGATCGTCAGTGAAATCATGCAGAGAAAATCCCTCCACAAGCTATCACTTCCCTTGAGAAACGTGGCGAAACATTAGTGAATAACTTGCAGGTTTCGACAAAGTAACTGACGATATTCATAAAGTTCCTGGCGATGTAGGTAAAGACATACAAGGAAAATGTGAGAGAGTGATTTTAGGTAACAAAGATCTTGAAGAAATACAAAACATAGCTAAAGTTCTTAAAGGTAGCTGTTATGCACAAGATATCGACATGAATGTAGAGTCTATAGCTTGTTTTGGTATGCACCAGTGACCTCAGCTGGGGTAGAAAGACGTTTTTCAGAATTGAAGCATATTCTGTCTGACAGACGGCATAGTTTAACACCATCTAATTTGAGAACAAAATGCTAGTAATAATGTGCAACCAGGCAACTTTGGTCATTTAATGTAGTATACCTTTATTTTATCATTTTTAACTATGGTGGTGGAAATAAATGCCCTTTTACGCCTTTTTTTGTCAATAAATGCCTTTTTCGTGCCTTTTTTGTAATTTTATTATGCCTATTTGCCAGCCTATTTCAGGGATTTTTTGTGCCTAAACATCCTGGCTCTGGTGATAACACAGAGCAATGCTATAAACTCCAGCACCACCAGGAGGCAGACAAACCTTAATCTACAGACAGTAGAGCAAATTGTATGAGTGTGTATGGATATGAACAAATTAATATCAAGGGTTTCAAGGGTTACATGAGAGAGAATGAAATCTGTGAAATAAACAGAGGGGGATTTGGACTAATAGGATTATTCCCCAAGGAACCAACATGAGCGAAATGGCCTTCTCTGTCATAAAGTACTTTCTCATGCAGTGGGAAGTGGAAATTTGCAACACCCTCCCTAAACATTGGAACTTGTAAATGCTTAAAGTGATAGGTAAAAGTGATAGTATGTTGGGAATGGGTGGTTAAATGAAACATGATCTTATTAACTAGAGGAACAGACTGAGGGGTTGAATGGCCTGTACCAGTGACATTGCAGATCTTTTAAAAGTTTTGGACTCACAAAATCATAGATGCATATAATGCGGTAACAGGCCCTTTGGTTCTTCGAAAATGCACTGACCACCTCCCCCCTCATTTTCACTCATGCTATAATAATCTCATCTTTATTCTTACCATATTCTCGGCAATTCCTCCCTGATTTTATCATTCACCCACAGGCTCATGGCAATTTACAGTATCCAGTTCCCCTACCAACACACATCTGTGTTGGATAGGAAAGGAAACTGGAACTCTTGTATGAAACACATGTAGTCATAGAGAGAACATGCAACTTCACACAGGCAGCATCCAACGTCAGGATCAAAGCCAGTTCTCTGCTGTTAGGAGGCAATGACACTACTAGCTACACCACTCTGTTGCTTGACATCAGTTGACGTGTGGATTCATCTGTATCAGACCTAACTAGTTCACAAAGAAATTCTAATGATGCCCAGTGTGGGTTCCTACTGATTCTCTCACTGCAAGGTTTGAGTTCATTAGATATTATATTTTCCTCTTCTATGTGCCATTTATACCATTCCCATGGCAATGGGTCAACCTGGGGAAGCTTCATCGTCACTGATCAGCCACTGTTTGTGGAACCACAAGCCAAAGCTTTGCTAAGGGAAAATATAAAAGGAATCAAGCAAAAATTCAGAATATTTCGTTCACAAAGAGTGATTAGAATGCTGATAAGGCAAGCTTAATGTTTCCTCAAATTTCCATTGTATAAATCATGAATATAGAATAAATATACTCGCATCACAATTCAATGTGATGCATTAAATATCCTCTAATTCACTTCTGTTATTCAAAAATTAATTACATTGATTTTTAGCACAGAATAACAAAGAGAGACTCAAACTTGCAATCTTCCAAAACCAGCCAAAGCATAATGATTCTGATAATGCAGCTGTGATATTATTTTTTAAGATACTGAGAACAATTTTTGTTGTTCAAAGGATGATTTTTTTCAGCACATGGCACATGAATTAATTGTTTTCCATCAAAGGGAAAGCCCCCTTGCCTGTTTTCTTCTGGCACCCATTTTACATATCAGAGAAAATACTCTGTAGATACCATTATCAAATCAACGTCAAAGCCTAAGGAAGCTTAGATATAAAAATGATGAGGAAAAGTTACTCATCAACTTTCTCAACTTGTTTATTGCATGCAGGAATGAAAGAAATTTGAATATTTTTTTAAAATGCATGCATGTAGGCATGAATATACGAATATTTAAATTATTCTGATTAAATTTATTGATTAAATTTTAATTCACTGAATAGTAAATATATAATATATATGTTAATTAGCAGTGGTAAACTATCCTGGAAGGAGCAAAATATTAACTAGCTGTAAAGCATAATCAAAAGATTATTTTAAAAATGCCAGTCACATTTTCACAATGAAAACATCAAATAAGATGAGGAATAGATTAAAATCAGACTGAAGTATTCTGAACCAGTAACCTCAACAGAAAAGAAAGATGAAGGGATGAAACAGGAGTCAGTATGTCCACACTGGGGCGCCTACCAACATGGCATAGTGGTGCAGCAGGTAGTGCTGCTACCTCGCAGTTCCAGAGACCTGGGGTCCATCCTGACCTCTGATGCTGTCTGCGTGCCTGCGTGTTATCCCTGTAATCCTGTGAGTTTCCCTTGGGTGCTCCTGTTTCCTCCCCAAAGATGTGCTGGCAGATTAATTGGCTCTTGTAAATTACTCTTCAGCACAGCTAATTAGTAAAAAGAATCGAAGTTGAGTTGATGGGCATGTTTGAGAGAGAGTAGGATTCAGGAAAATAATGAGAGACGGAAGGGGCTGATGGAATTACAGCGTTTGAAGCTGAATGTCCTTTTTTGTTTGTTGCTGTTTTAAGATAAATTTACAGCAAATGAGACTGAAAGACACGCTGTCCCGAGGTACAGACACCTGACCTATGGATACCAATACATATGATCAAGCTCCCATAACATTAAATTCAAAAGTCCCATGTACGTTCAAACATTTGGTCCTATGAGCAGCAAAATTTTGGTTCCTCTCTCGCTCCACTTTTAGTAATAGTTCTTTATTATCAGTGTCATGTGCCTTTGATGCATCTATATACTAAAACTCTTGTTTGTTTGTTTGTTTGTTCCTGAACTACAGCCAAAACGGTACACGATAACGCAACAATTTTAGGCCCACCTTACTCACCGTCATCCCTTTGGTGCTAATGGAAGAAGTTTCATTGAAATCGGTTATATTTTTTAAGTTATTCATACTTTAAAGTTTAAATCTATCCCCTGGGGAGGGAGGGGGAGGGAGGTTGGATGGAGGGGGGGAGGGAGGGAGAGAGGGGCGGAGGGAGGGAGGGAGGGGGAGGGAGGGGGAGGGGAGGGGGGAGGAGAGAGGGAGGAGAGGGGGAAGGAGGGGGGAGGGGGGGAGGAGAGGGTGCTACACCAATGCAGGAGAGGTTTGGGCCCAACTTGGTCTAGTTTATTACAATATTGTGGAGGTATTGTTACCAAACGGAGTAGTACTTTTGTGTATTTTCTGATTACCAACAAAACTGGATTACAAACATCTGTAAAAACTGAACCTATCCATTACCTGGGTACACATTTCTTCAAAACTCTACCTATCATGTCAGATTACCTAATTATTTGTGGCTTTCCTTCCAGACAATGTTTAATTCCAAGCACTGGCCTCTCTATTACATTCAATTCAGGAATGAATTTGCATTTTCAGGCCGAAGAAACATAACTGGAGATATAAAAAGCAAACAATTTCTTCACAAAGTTTCACCACCATCCACAAGGGTAACTCTGAGCTTCCAGTTGCCTGTCATTTTAATTCCTCATCCCATGCTAGTTCTGACCTCTCTGCCTTTGGCCTCCACACTTTTCTAATGAAGTCCAATGTGACTGTGAGGAAATGCTGGACTCAGGGCTGGATTCATCAATCTCAGTTAATCAGCCCTTCCTGCTTGTGTCAGAAGAGGCCAGCTCTGCTGTTAGTTTATGCATCTACAACATTAATTCAGATTTTCTTCACTCTTCCTGATGCTGGCTGATCAATGAGTATTTTATTTCAGATTTCCAGCATTGTTTATTCTGCTTTATTCACTTTCCTTAGCAGATATGATCAACATTATTTCAGTCTCCTGAGCAACTCTGGTCAGAGTCCCATCACTTGCAGCACACAGACATAGCCAGAGCACAGGAGGCAATCATTTCTTGAGGGTGTGACTGCAAGATCTTCTATCTGGCAGGTGGTCAGGTGCCTGGATGGATGATATCAGCTTTCAGGCTGTGTTGGAAAGATAACTTTCACATTCAGATAGAAGCTGGCACTCATTGAGTCAACAGTGAACACAACAGCAGAGCAGCGTGTCTTAATGAGTAAGTGAGGCTCATCCAACTGAAAGAGTTAAACTGCTCTTTGATGTGGTTTTGAGCTGCACTTGAAGAGGACTGTACGGGAAACTTTCTCCAGGCTGGTTGTTTAAGTGCCCTGTAGTATAATCAGGCTTGGAGAGAGATCAGAAGGGGGGAACAGTCCTTAAGATCCCCAATCCTGAGGCCAGCTACTGAAATACGACTGGATATTCGGGCCTGTCTGAGGAGGAAGTAGTTGCCTGAGATTTCCTGATAAATGGATTTGAACATGAAAAATCCTCTCTTTTATTAGCTCAGGGTTTGATAGCCCCTGTAAAGTGTGGATAGGTTTAGGGCCATATAGATAGGTTAGGTGAAAGGGTGAGGATATGGCATAGAAAAATGAGAAGTTGCCCACATTGATAGAAAAAATAGAATGACAAAGTATATTTTAATTATTGAGAGATTGAATGTGTTGCTGTTGATGGGAACCTAGGTGCCTTTGTACACAAATTGTTGTTAGTGAATATGCCAGTATAGTAAATAATTAGGAAGGCAAGCAAGATGTTAATCTTCATTGTAAAAGAATTTGAGGGCAGGAGTAGGGACAAATTCTTGAATAGAACAGGTGTCAAGGGTTATGGGAGAAGGCAGGAAAATGGGATTAGGAGGTAAAGATCAGCCATGATTGAATGGTGGAGTAGACACAATGGGCTGAATGGCCGAATTCTACTATAACTTATGAACTTGTGAACTGGTCTTATTCCTTATGTAGGACACATGGTGAAACCACATCTGGAATAACGCATTGAGGTCTGCAAAAATATTTTTTAAACAGCACTGTGAAACCATGTTTGCACAATGCAAACAGTTTTAATTATGTAGCACTTCAAAAGCACCTGCCATACAGTTAGTTTTCTACACCAAAGGTTTGCATTCATATAATCCACTCCTTACTTAAGGACGCAAAACTCTTTAAAACCAATGACATCATTTTCAATGTTTTGTGACCCATTTATGCATCGCATAAATAAACTTGATATTGGGAAAGTATTAACTGATATCCATGACACCAAAGTGCTTGTGTAACTCAGCCGGTCAAGCAGCATCTCTGGAGAACATGGATAGGTTATGTTTCGGGGTCGAAATAGCAGAGGCATCTAAAATTAGAGAAATAGCAGAGGCATCTAAAATAAGAGAACATGAGTTCAAGGGGAAAGGTAAAAGGCTTAGAGAGGTTCTGAAGAAAAATATTTCACTCAGACAGTGGTTGGAATCTAGAATGGGTGGTGGAGGCAATTATTATCACATTTTATTGGGACAAGCACATGAATCAGCAGTGCATAGATGACTACTGTCCAAGTGCCGGTAAATGAATTAGCACAGTTAATAGGTACTCAGTATAGACATGGTGTGCTACATGTCTCCATGACCCTTGCTATGAACTACTATGATGCTTTCTCATTGTTCTGTACGAATGCAAAACACAGGAGTAGGAAATCAATTGTATTAAGGTGCTATGTAAGTCAAACTAGTTACATTATGCTGCTTAATAAAATGTTATGTCTGGCATTTCTGCACATGTGACCAGCTAGCAGAACAATAAGATTGTTTCACATTATCTTCTGGCTCCTTTGGTTCTATTAATCTACATGTTCCAACTCAGTCACAAAGACAGCAAAGGATTGTGTTAGAAACATAAACAATTTAAATGGAATTAAAATGCAGTCCTTAACTGTAACATTCTGACAAAAAAATGATTCTGACTTCTAAGCTGGACAGCGAAAATCTCAATGGGATCTCTATTCATGCTGGAGATATTTGCCTGAAGAAGTGGCTGCCAAAGGAAATGGTGAATGGCTTTCAAGGGAAAACAGCAAAGCATTCATTCTATGAACACTTAAATCTGTGACAAGGCAATGATAATAAGAGCATTGATTTTGTGATTGGATAGTTGGATGCTTAACACGGAAATGATCCACACCATATTTAAACCACAAACTGCTGAGAAAATAATCTACCTAATTACAAGAAAACAATAAACCAACTCCCCCGGGACTTTGGTGGTGCTGAACCAGCAGATTGTTCAGAATATTGGATGTTACACCTATTAATAACTTGGCGTACTTTTAATTGATTTATTTTTAGATGTTGCATGGCAATATTGTAGATTTTCCAGTCTTCCCGGCGAGTTTATAGAGTGCATGGGAAACAGGATGTTAGTGGGCTTGAAAGGGAATTCTGAAAATAGGGCTCCAGTGAGTTTAAAGAAAGTGGGAAATGGGGTTCGAGTGTGTTTAAAGGGACCATGGGAAATGGGGCCTCCGTGTGCTTATAGAGAGTACAAAGAAAGAGAAAGAGACTGTGAAAAACAGGGTCTCATTTTGTTTAAAGAAAACATAAATCGGTGAATGTAAAGGGAATGTGGGAAACTAAACCCAATGATTCAGACTGTGCCTTTGGGATTTCCAGACAATCACACACTGGATTATTGGAGTTTCATTGTAGATCCTCTAATTTCTAGGTTGTGAGATGCAAGATATCAACTCTCTTACTTGTTGTCATCTCATTGAAGCTCAGGCAGTTTGATGGACTAAGGGACATATCTCTTTAGAAGATCCTTTTCTGTTCTAGCCATAATATATCAAATGATATAAACATATTTTAAATAATATTTGAAGAGAAAAGCTACACGGATGTAGAAGATGAAAAACAAACTGCCGAACAAATGAAATGTAGTATGTGGTTACAAACCTTAATACATTTTATGTTGCCGAGATTTTTTCAGAGATTCACAATGAACAATGAAATATAATCAAGAGCACCAATAAAATAAGCAAATAATTATTTTTGTAATCAAAAAGATGCTTTTTAGTGCAATGATAATTGAAATACTTTCAAATGATTTTGGGATTCTAATTACAACATTCACATCTGTAGTTCAATGATGACTGACAGGTGAAATTCTCCATGTCATTGTATGTTTCCATTAAGAATGAACATTTCATTAAATGGATGAATCTAACACGTTTATTATTTGCAAAAACAAATGAGTTTGATTGGAAGTTCAATGTTTAAATAAAAGTGGCCCTCGATTTTGCTATTCTTAAGCAGAATTTGTGGACAGTGTAATGGGTTGGGCATGCACTTCTGCCTTTAAGGTTGGAAAAGGGTTGAGGTCTGTAGGAGTCCTCACTATGGCTGTAGGAGTCCCCACGTTGGATGCGTCTGCGGTTGAGCTGTTATGCTGGACCTCCTTCAGCCCATCAACCCTAGCAAAGACGGTCTAGCTCTTGACAGCATGTGGCATTAAATTGCCCATCCTATTCTGGCAACATCTAGAATGCAATACTTCACTGGTTCAGTTTTGCTGGTGAACAGTTCACTGCATCACTGACAATAAGTTGTCAAGTGAATATTAAAGTAGCAGTTTGTGACGTTTGATCTGGTTTAGTCTCATGTTGTCACTGGGGAAACGCAGGTACTGATAGGTGAAAGGGTTGAAAATTCTCCGAAGCAGAAATGGGAAACACATACGCAAGCACACATGCACACATCCACCCACACCTACACACCCACCCACACACACACACACACACACACACACACGAACAAACACATGCGTATATACTCATGTACACACACAAGCACACAAATAAATGCACACTCACAAACACACACACACACACACACGCACACACGCACGCACGCACGCACGCACGCACACATGCGCACACACACATAAACACACACACGTTACTTTCTTAAACTGCTATAGTCCTTCTGCAGAAGTTCTTCCAGTTCTGTGTATGGCAGGGTTAAAGAATTATTCATTCATTATAATGTGTAAAGGTGCAACACTATGCTATTGATTTGCCATTAATTTTCCTGAGATCCGGATCTGCACACATTGCCACACTCCTCAGGGCTGGAAGAATACCAGACCCAGCAGTTGCTGAATTCCTTGTGAGGAATTGAAATAAACTCAAAGTTGAGAGGGCCACACATAAGAACGAGCCACCTACTTCAGGCCAAGTTTTCAGATTTCAAGATTAAACCACATGCTGAAATCACTTTGTGTCTTATCCTCTCATTCCTATAGAACCCTGCAGAGTTTAAATGCTGTGATGGACCTCCATTGTGAAATGTTAATGAATTACAGACTACAAGTCCTCTTTCCCCTGCCCCTTAGCCAATGGTTGTGTCCTATTTCCAATATCTGAATTCTACATTTGTTTACCGTACCTCAGACTCTCCCTGCTTTCCCCTCCTTTTCCATTTCCCTTCTCCTGTCGCTTCCCCTCTCCCTCTCACCCACTCTATCACGCATTCTCCTTCCTCTCCCTCCACCCTTCCTTTTCTCCCTCTCCATTCCCTTTCTTTCCATTTCACTCTTCTCCCTTTCCATCTCTTTTCCCTTCCACTCACCCATTCCCTCTTTCTCTCCAACACCTTTCTCTCCCTGTCCTCCAACCCCTCCTTTCTTCCCCCACCTTCTTCCTTTCCACTTTTTCTTTCTCCTTCTCTTTGCCTATCATGTATGGTAATACTCTTACTGTATGCAAAAAGGAATTTCACTGTACCTCGGCACATGTGACAATAAAGTACCTTTGAACCATTGAACCCTTCCCCCTCTCTTCCTCTACTCTATTTCCTTCACCTTCTTCACTCTCTCATTGTCTCTCTCCCCTCCCTCTTTCCCCTTTCCCCTCTTCCCTGCTCCTTTCCTCCCCTCCTTTCCCCTCATCCTTTTCCTATCCCTCTCCCTCCTGTCTCTCTATCCCTTCCCCTCTCTCTCCCTCCACCTCCCACTTTTCTTTTTCTACCTCCCCTTTGCTCTGTCCCAGTCTTCCTCTCCCTCTCTCTTGAATCTCCCTTTGAAACCTGCCACATACTAAAGCCAACATTTTATCTGCCCCAAATGATCACGAAATCTGTGAGTGTATGGCGAGTCCGAAACTTGTTGGTTGTAGAAGAAGTTTATTGCAGCCGCAATATTCGAATACAGAGTTAAACAACAAGGTAAAGGACAACCATCACAAACTTACTGTCTTCCTTGAAGACTTCGCCGAACTGACTAAATCGGGCGCCAAACGCGCACATGACATCGCTGGCCAATCAGCGATGTCGCTCCCTGGACCAATCCCCATGGTCGCGTTCCCACGTGACCTCGCTGGCCAATCCGAGGGTTCGACGACCTGGACCATTCTCTATGGTCGCTACATGACCCCCCCCAGAACCCGAGGTGCGGAACCTAACAGGGAGCCGGATTTCGCGACCATAACGAGTACGGAGAGGGACAGCCTGAACCACAGGAGCCGGAGGTTCCGGACTTGGCGGAACAGCCGGGATGGGAGGTTCTGGAGGAACTACCGGAATGGGGGGTCCAGGAGGAACTGCCGGAACGGGGGGTCCTGGAAGAACTGTCGGAACGGGGGGTCCTGGACTGAGCGGAACTAACGGAGGTCGGCCTCTCCTAGGGGTTTGACCGACCAGGACTGGTTGATCCGGATCCAAATGGGCAGGTTTGAGCCGGGACACCGAGATGAGCTCACTCTTGCCGCACATGTCTAAGGTGAAGGTAGCCGTTCCCTTACGCAAAACCCGGAACGGCCCTTGATAGACCCTCTGCAACGGGGCGCGATGGGCATCTTTACGCAAAAAAACAAACTCACAGTCCTTCAGGGAAGACGGTTCATGTACCATGGGACACCCATGACGTGAAGTCGGAACTGGAGCCAGGGAGCCCACCCGTTCCCGGAGAGATGCTAACACTGATGGGACGGTAGGCAGCTGGTCTGAAGGGTCAGGAAACAGATCTCCGGGTACTCTAAGTGTCGAGCCATATACTAGCTCTGCGGACGACGCACCGAGATCTAGCTTAGGAGCAGTCCGGATGCCCAAAAGAACCCAAGGGAGTTGGTCTACCCAGTCCGGGCCTTCAAGCCTTGCACTGAGGGACGCCTTAAGTTGGCGGTGGAACCTTTCTACGAGTCCATTTGCCTGGGGGTGATAAGCAGTCGTGGGTTGTAACTTGGACCCGTACAGTTCTGCCAGCGCGGCCCAGAGGGACGAAGTGAACTGTGGCCCTCTGTCAGTGGTAATAACTGCCGGGACCCCGAAACGAGCTACCCAATGAAGGGCCAAAGCCCTAGCACAAGACGCGGACGAAATATCAAACAATGGGAAAGCCTCTGGCCACCGGGTGAACCGATCCACCACCGTGAGGAGGTGGGTGTAGCCCCGGGAGGAAGGTAAAGGCCCGACCAAATCCACGTGGATGTGGAAAAAACGAACAGCCGGGACTTCGAAATCCTGTACGGGGGGCTGGACGTGGCGCTGGACTTTAGCGGTCTGACAGGGCACGCAGGAACGTGCCCACCCCGCTACCTGTTTCCGCAGGCCATGCCAGACAAACCTCGCTGCTACCAAGGCAGAGGTGGAGCGGATAGACGGGTGCGCCAGCCCATGAATGGCATCGAAAACCCGGCGCTGAAGGGAGGGCGGTACTACCGGCCTGGGACGGGGAAGAGAAACATCGCACCAGACTTTCGTGCCCTCCGACCCACAAGCTACCTGGGCCAACTTCAATCCCGAAGTGGTGGACCGGTAAGTCGAAACGGTATCCGCTATGAGCTGTGCCTCCGCAAGCTCCTGGGGATCCACCTCGCAGTCCACTGCCGAAATTGGGGGAAAAGCAGGTCTAGACAGGGCGTCAGCAACGGCATTGAGCTTACCCGCGACATGACGGACATCGGTGGTAAATTCGGAGATAGCAGTCAGATGCCGCTGCTGGCGGGCCGACCATGGGTCAGACAATTTCAAAAAAGCAAATGTTAATGGCTTGTGGTCCGTAAATGCCACAAATGGGCGGCCCTCGAGGAAGTACCTGAAATGACGAACAGCTAAATAGAGAGCCAGAAGCTCTCGGTCAAATGCGCTATACTTCAGCTCGGCCGAATTTAGTTGCCGGCTGAAAAACGCTAAAGGCTGCCAACGGCCACCGACCTGCTGCTCCAGAACCCTGCCCACCGCCACGTCAGGGGCGTCAACCGTCAGGGCCGTGGGGGCGGAGGGGCTCGGATGGACCAACATCGTGGCGTCTGCCAAGGCTGCCTTAGCTGCTGTAAAAGCCGACTCAGCGGTCGGGGACCACAACAACTCTACCGGATTCCCTGCAAGGCATTGGAAGAGTGGGCGCATGACTCGCGCAGCTGCCGGAACGAACCTATGGTAGAAATTAACCATGCCTACGAACTCCTGTAGCCCTTTTACTGTGGTGGGCCTAGGAAATGCCCGGATAGCCTCCACCTTTTCGGGCAAAGGGGAGGCGCCGGCAGGGGTAATTCTGTGCCCTAGAAAATCAAGAACAGGAAGGCCGAATTGACATTTGGAGGGTTGGATTATGAGCCCGTGGTCTTGGAGCCGCTGGAACACGGTCCGCAAATGGGCCTGGTGTTCCTGCACGGAGGGGCTGGCGACCAGGATGTCGTCTAAATAAATAAACAAAAACGGTAAACCCCGGCCCACGCGGTCCATCAGTCGCTGGAAAGCCTGTGCCGCGTTCTTTAAACCGAAAGGCATACGCAACCATTCAAACAACCCGAACGGAGTAATTCTTGCAGTTTTCTGTATGTCCTCCGGTCGCACCGGAATCTGATGGTATCCTCGCTCCAAATCGATTTTGGAAAACACCACCGCTCCTTCCAGCCCAGATGAAAAATCCTGTAGGTGCGGTATGGGGTAGCGATCAGCCGTGGTGACAGCATTGAGACGCCGATAATCGCCACATGGTCTCCACCCCCCAGATGCCTTGGAGACCATGTGTAACGGCGAGGCCCACGGGCTGTCAGACTGACGGACAATTCCCATTTCCTCCATTTTCCTGAACTCCGCCCTTGCCACCACCAGTTTGTCTGGCGGTAGTCTCCTGACCCGAGCGAAAACGGGAGGGCCTTCGGTGCGGATGTGATGGACCACACCGTGCTTAGCCGAAGGCGTGTCAAAACGTTGGACGAGCAGCTCCGGAAACTCTGCCAGAATCGCAGCATACGAGTCGGGGGCCGCGACGACGGCCTGGACAGTAGGGCTGGGCGAGGAGGCGATTGTCGGAGCGACGTGCTCATCTTCGGCGGAGGGTCGGAGGTCGTTACCGCGGACATCAGGAACCAGTGAAAAAGCCCAGAGAAAATCTGCGCCCAGGATCGCTTGTTTGACGTCGGCTATGATGAATGCCCATTCGTACGTGCGGAGGCCTAACACAAGGGACATCTTCCGTGTACCGAAAGTGCGAATTGGGCTGCCATTAACCGCGATGAGGGTGGGACCTGTCTTACCCGATCTGGTTTCGAGGTCGGTCGGCGGCACTATGCTGACGATGGCTCCCGTGTCTACCAAAAATTCTGTGTCCGTGAATCGATCATGGACATAGAGGCGCCGGTTCTGGCCAATCGTAACTGCCCCTATGTACGATCGGCCGAGGCATTTCCCGCGAAGGTACAAGGCAAACGGCAGTTGCGGGATTCGTTACCCCATCGTAGGTGATAATAGCACCAGCCGCGCTTGTGCGGATCTTTTTGGCGGGCTTTCGGAGAATTGGCGGGAGACATGGCGCCATCTTGCCGTCGCTGTGGCGTGGTCACTGATGTCGAGACTTTGTTGATCGAACCACTTGCCTTGTTTTTTGCCGCTATGAGCGCGTCCGCTTTCGCTGCATATGCTTCGGGGTCCTTAAAAGAACAATCCGTGAGCAGCAGTCAGACATCCTCGGGAAGTTTCTCGCGGAATGCCTGTTCGAACATAGGGCAATCCGTATGCTCACCGGCTAGCATCATCATTTCGGCCATGAGGACGGAAGGCAGTTGGTCTCCAAGATCTGGTAGGTGCAGAAGTTTTGCCGCACCACCATGCTTATTAAACCCGAAGGTTCGCAGTAATACTTTCTTCATGGCCTCGTACTTGTTTTCCGCAGGTGGATCCACGATGAACCGCATCACGCGCTTGGTTGTGTCCGGCGATAGAGCGCTGACGAGGTAGTAGTACTTCGTGGATTCGTCCGACACCTTCTTTATATGAAATTGAGCCTCGGTGTGGATAAACCAAGCTTGCGGTGCGTGCGTCCAAAACAACGGAAGATGAACGCTTCCGGCGCTTGACTCCGGTGTGCCCGGCTCGGTCATCGTCAACGAGGCGTCGGGTTCCTGCTCAGTCGGTGATCGTCCAGATCACGTCGGGGTCACCAATATGGCGAGTCCGAAACTTGTTGGTTGTAGAAGAAGTTTATTGCAGCCGCAATATTCGAATACAGAGTTAAACAACAAGGTAAAGGACAACCATCACAAACTTACTGTCTTCCTTGAAGACTTCGCCGAACTGACTAAATCGGGCGCCAAACGCGCACATGACATCGCTGGCCAATCAGCGATGTCGCTCCCTGGACCAATCCCCATGGTCGCGTTCCCACGTGACCTCGCTGGCCAATCCGAGGGTTCGACAACCTGGACCATTCTCTATGGTCGCTACATGACCCCCCCCAGAACCCGAGGTGCGGAACCTAACAGGGAGCCGGATTTCGCGACCATAACGAGTACGGAGAGGGACAGCCTGAACCACAGGAGCCGGAGGTTCCGGACTTGGCGGAACAGCCGGGATGGGAGGTTCTGGAGGAACTACCGGAATGGGGGGTCCAGGAGGAACTGCCGGAACGGGGGGTCCTGGAGGAACTGTCGGAACGGGGGGTCCTGGACTGAGCGGAACTAACGGAGGTCGGCCTCTCCTAGGGGTTTGACCGACCAGGACTGGTTGATCCGGATCCAAATGGGCAGGTTTGAGCCGGGACACCGAGACGAGCTCACTCTTGCTGCACATGTCTAAGGTGAAGGTAGCCGTTCCCTTACGCTGCCTGAAATCCTCAGCAGATCACTCAACATCCTTGGAGAAAGAAACTGACTCAGAGCTTCATCAGAGCTCCTCTTTGGCTCAGTATGGACAATATTCCTGCTAAGTTTTTTGGAAGGTTTTACTGTGGTAAAAAGAGAGTATAGATTTATTATTGTTCTAAATTAACAGTTAATTACTTTTGAAAAGCTGTTCACCTTTATAATGTAAGAATTAAAGCAACTAATTTAAATGCAGGTGAGTTACACAAACAGTAACGTATTATTGATCTTGTAATCTTCCAGAGTGCGCTGTGTCAGTTCAGATGTTACACTGAAGTCTATGGAATGTAATGTGTACACACAAATCTTCGTTAATTGAGGTTAAATGAAAAAGCAAGTTGTGAGATGAGCCAAAAGAACAAATGTGGCCATACATTCTTAGTTGTCCTTGCTCTGTACTTCTGAGGATACCCCTGACAACTGATGCTTTCCTGCAGACCCAGCAGCACAATGTACCAGCTCAATGTTCACATGTAGTGCTAAAGATTGTGTCCACCTTCTATCAAAAAATATAGCCTGTCTCATATTAACAATTTCTTATGGCAAAGAAGGAGGCCATTGGGCCTGTTGTGCCCATGCCAGCTCTCGGAGCAAACCCACCAATGTCCTTGGATATATCTGATCAGGTCTGGGAGATTTATCTACCTTCATACGTGTTAGGACCATCTGCACCACTTCGACCATTAAACTGACTGTCCTCAACACACTTCCATTGACTGCCCCAAGTTCCTCGGTACTCATGTCTTTCTCCATGGTACAAATAGAGGAGCGATACTCATTGAGGACCTTGCCCATCTCCTGTGGTTCCACACAGAGTTGACTGCTTTGATTCCTAATGGGCCCGATTCTCTCCCGGTTACCTTTTTTCCCTTAACGTTCATAAAATCTCTTGTGATTATCCTTAATATTATCTGCCAGAGTTATCTCATGTCCTCTTTTTGCCCTCCTGATTTTCTTTTTTAGCATCCTCCTCAATACCTGAAATTCCGACAGGATCCCAGCTGTCTATATGTGCCCCATGCCTCCTTCATATTCTTAACCAGAGCCTCAATTTCCCTCATCATCCAAGTTTCCTTACACCCAGCTGCCTTGCCTTTCACTTTAACAGGAACATGCATGTCCTGGTCTCCTGTCAGCACACTTTTAAAAACATCCCACTTTCCGGATGTTCCTTTTCCTTCAAACGACTTGCTCCAATCAACTTGAGTGAGTTCCTTTCTAATAAGGTCAAAGTTGGCCAGCCCCAACTTGAGAATTTTAACTTGTGAGCCTACACTGTCTCTATCCATATGTACCTTAAAGCTAATAGAACAGTGGTCGCTGGTCCCAAAAGGCTCATCTGTGAACACTTCATCCACTTGCCCTTCCCAATTTCCAAAGGCTAGATCAAGCATTGCCCTCTCCCATGTAAGAGCCTGTGTTCTGCTTCTGCTTCTGCTTGAGGATCACAGGGATGCTAGGCATGTTGGTCAGGGAGAGAACAGATTCATTGGCGATATTGTCCTGCCAAGAAACTCCCAAGATGTGATGAAGACAGCAGAAATGAAAATTATTCCATCTCCATTCTTGATGCAGGTAAGTCATCCAAGCTTCACTGCTGTGCAGTAATGTGTTCAAGATGCACGCTTTGTAGTCATTTATCTTGATCTTGATTGTGAGTTTCCTGTTTTTCTATGCCCACTTGGTTAGCCTCCTGAAGGTGGTTGCTGCTTTTCTTATGTGAGTTGATTTCTTCCTCCAGTGAAAGGCTATCAGTCACCGTAGATCCGAAATTTGTTGACAGTTTCTAGCAGAGTGGAATGTAGGGTGATTTCAGGGGAGGAGTAGAGTGCCCTGACCTATGACGTCTTCTTAACGCTGATTGTCAGTGGGTATTCATTTCAAGAATGAGATAGTCTGTCCATCAGCCACTGAAGTCCTTCTGTTGGGGCGATGACATCATCAGCGTACAGGAGTTTCCTTACCAGCACAGTTCTTACCTTCATTTTGGCTTTCAACCTTGCTAGATTGAAGAACTTCCCATCACTTCTGGTATGAAGATACACTCCTTCTGTGCCTGGCGGGAAGGCAAAGTACAGAAGACCAGATAGGAAGATGCCGAACAGAGTGACTGCAGTGGAGATCTAAATATTGTGCATTCATTAGTGAATGTATTCACTTCCTACCTTAAGGAAGGTCATTGAAGAAGCAGCTGAAGATGACTGAGTGCAGGACACTTCCCTGAGTATCTCCTACAGTGACGTCCCGAGACTTGAATGACTGTAGACATCCAACAATCACAACCAACTCCCTTGTGGGAGATATGATTTGAACCGTTGGACTATATTCCCCTTGTTTCAATTAAATATATTTTTTGTATTCTTAGTTTGAGACCGGGTGCATCCATGGTCTATCATGGCCTTCTATAAGCAGCTGATAAAGCAGAATGCTACATTACTTTACAATTTTTCATCTGTAAAAATTGACAGATTGCCCACTTGCTATTTTCTAAAAAAGTTGTTTGTAAACACAACATTTGCATCTTGGAATATTTGATCAGATTATACTTTCTTCCATTTGACTGGCATGTAACAAGTTTTTTAATTAATCAAAAAACTGATTGCAGTGTATGAGTGAACTAACTAAATTCAATTCATTCTTTTGGAGCCTACCTGTGATTTCTTCAATGTGATTATGGTCTAATGTTTAAGAAAAGGACCAGGATACTGAGTGCAATAGTACATTAGCACTGTGGGATATGTATTAACACCATATGGCAGCTTTACTGAACCAAGCATAAAGTCAGCCCATCAAAGAGAAATTTAATTGATCGCAATTTAAAATAAATCCTGTTATAGATCTCTGAGGTCAGTATATGGCAGCTTTGGAAATGATCAAACAAAACAAAGGGCATGAATCAAACACAAAATATTTTTCATTGAAACGTGTGAAATGAAGGAGCTATTCAGCTTCGCACTAGAATTTTGCAGGTTTGATTCTGTACTCCCATTTGAGATTATCTCAATATCCTGCTTATTTTTAAGGATTGCCTGGGCCTAATAAGTTGAATTGGTAGCTTAATGGCTATGGTATAGCACTAGCAATCCAGGTTTCAAATTGTAGGTTTGAAATAAAATTTGGTAAAATTGTTAATTTGCAGTCTGAGTTTGACCAGTGACCAGAAAAGATCAAATTGTCACTCAAATCATGCTTTTCAGATCAAAAGATCACACTCACATATTCGCTCCAATTCAGTGACAAGCAGTTTTTAAAATGGTAAAGTACAGAGGAATAAATTCAGTAATAAATTTCACTATTACAAAATCATTAGAAGCCTGATAACAAATAGTAAGTGATAAATTAACTACCGTTAATTGGGAGGAGACAAATTATGAGGAATTCAATTCACTTTCATCCAATTATTGATCTGAATGATATGTACAAACTATTGGTCATGCTCGATATAAGTTTAATTGAATCTACCTGTAATATTTTCTCATTTCTCTCTATCTGTCAGTGCTTGGTATGCTGGGTATACCCAGCTCTGGCCTGCATGTCACAGCTTTTGCCTCTTGTTAATCTATCAAACAAAAGAGTTTATCATCACGGCACTCCTGTTTCCACCCTATTGGATATTCCCTTTGCCTTGTTCATGTCTCACTCAGAAACTGAGTAATAACTGTACATATTTGTTGTTTAAAAGACATTTGGACAAGTACATAGATATGTAGGAATGGTTTAGGGGATGGGGCCAACGCAGGCAGGTGGGACTAGTGTAGGTGGGGCATCTTGGTTGGCATGGGCAAATTGGGTCGAAGGGCTTGTTTCTGTGCTGTGTGACTCTATATTAATCATTCAGGTATGGGTTGTGCAGGCTAATAGTTTGTTCTTTGCTGTTTGCACAAAGTGTAGAGTGCAGTGAGGAGTTTGGTAATGGGTTGCAAGATGTCATGGATAAGCTGACTGAATGGGAAAACAGGTGGGTAAATAAAATTAATTCAAATAAGTACTGTGATATACTTTACAAGAGTAGCAGAGACAATCTATATACTAAAACTTGTTTGTTTGCTTGTTCCTGAACTACAGCCAAAACAGTACACGATAGCGCGACTATTTTAGGCCTGCCTTACTCACCATCATCCCGTGGTCCAATGGAAGAAGTTTCATTGAAATCGATGTTATATTTTTAAAGTTATTCACATTTTAAAGTTTAAAGAAACGTGCATGCGCTGTTGGGGCTCCGTTGATCTGGTACTTATGTAAGATGGCCGCCGCATCCGCACATGCGCAGAACAAACACGTCCACGCCTGCGCAGTTGGGGCCTGTTGAGCAGGGCTCGGCTGCCTGTCTCTTGCGGGCGGGAGAGCCAGGCCTGGTGACGGGGGAAGCAGCCGGGGCCTGGGCCTGGGCCTGGGCCTGGGCCTGGGCCTGGGCCTGGGCCTGGGCCTGGGCCTGGGCCTGGGCCTGGGCCTGGACGTGATTGGGTAACCGCGAGCCTGAGGTGGGTCAGGGGGAAGGAGGGAGGGGGTGAGGGGGGGGGGTGAGGAGGGAGGGGGTTAGGGGGGAGGGAGGGGGAGGGGGCGAGGGGGGAGGGAGAGGTTGGGGGGAGGGGGGGGAGGAGAGGGGGTAGTGGGGGGGGGGGAGGGGGCAGAGAGGTTGCTACACCAATGCAGGAGTGGTTTGGGCCCAATTGGTCCACTTGGTCTGGTGTAGATTAAAAAGCACTATTGCAGGAACAGAGGGGAACGAGATGGATGTGTATAATTCCTTAATCATGCATGTTGAAAAAACAGTGAAGCATATGCGACAATGGGATTAGAAATAGGCGCAGTTTTTATGTTGCACTTATAAAAATTGTAGGTTAGAGTATGTGGAATATTTTGACTAATTCTAGCCAACTAAATATCAGGAAGTGAGGGTGCTAGCGAGGACACAAAACGGATTGACCAGCTTGGTTCATGTTGCAACTATAAAGGCAAACTGTAAAAGCTGGATTCGATGACTTCAGAGCAAATAATGTGGGGAGAATATTTGATAGTGATGTGCAAGATCATGCCTGAAACCAGATTCCGAAAACAGAGCACCAATCAGAGGAAGAGATTTCCAAGTAGATAAAGGGAGAAATGTCGAGCATATGCCTCATTGAAAAAACGTGGGAACCTTTGACACAGACTCTCAGTATGGATAAAGAGCATTCAGATGGCATTTGGAACCTCGTCTATACTTTCAGAACACATGGAAACCGTGGGAGGAATGCACCAACTCATAAACTGCCCACCCGTTCCGTCACCCGCCCTTTGCCCCAACTGTGGAGTCGGTGGGCCCCACATTGGCTTCAGCAGCCAACAAGGAGTCCACAGAACTGGAGTCATTCTTGATCCGCCTATGAAAATGAATGCAAGATGGTAACTGATTTAAATGAGGAAAAAGGGAAGCTGAAGATAGATAAGCTTAGTGACATGGTGTCAAGATAACAACCTCTCCCTCAATGTCATCAAGATGAAGTGAGGTGGAGTACATGCCCCAATCAGCAATAATAGTGTTGAAGTGGAGATAGTGGAGAGCTTCAAGTTCCTGCATGTAAATATCACAAACAATTTCTCCTGGTTCAACCGCATTGAAGATATTGCTAAAAGAACACCACAATGGTTCTAGAGGGCAAGGGAAGTTTGACTTGTCTTGAATGACTCTACCCAACTTCTACAGATGCACATCTTGGTTTGCCAACAATTCAGCCCAAGAGCACATGAAATTGCAGAGAAAATAAATAAAGTGTGGAGTACCTCAGCAAGTCTGGCAGCATTACTGAAGAACATGGATAGGTGACATTTTGGTCGGGACCCTTCAGACTGATTGGAGAGTTGTGGATATAGTCCAATTAATCACACAGTGCACCCCCCCCCCCCCCCCCCCCCCCACCATCGACTCCATCTACACTTCATGCTACCTCAAGACAGTAGTCAACAGTCAAGGACCTTTTTCACCCTGGTCATTCCCTCTTATACCCACGCCTATCAGGCAGAAGCCGCAAAGGCTTGAAAGCATGCACTTTCAGCTCAGGAACATTTTCTTCCCTGCTGTCATCAGACCACTGAACAGGTCTCCCTTAAGCTAGAGTGTAATTCTGATATCGCAACCTACCACATTACGGACGTTGTCTTTTGCTCTGTAACTGTGGCACTATAATCCTCATCATATTCTTGTATTTTTCTCAGTATACCTGGTTTCTCAGGATATGTGATAATAATAATCCAATACCAAAACAAATATATTGTGTGCAGTTAAGAAGAATGAGACTTGTTCGCAGTGAAAGATATAAGATCCTAAGGGGACATGACAATATAGATGTTGAGATGCTTCCATCTGTGGAAGAATCTTTATCTAATGGTCATGGTTATAAGGCAAGGAATGATCATTTAAAAATCAGGGACAGAAACTTCTTCTCAACAAAGTTTTAAATCTCTGGAATTTTCACTCCCAGAATTCTCACAGGCCAAATTCCTGAGGGTATTTAAGGAGGAGATCGATACATTTCTGGGAGATCAGGGAAGTGAGGACCATGGGGGGGAATGGCACAGAAGAGGAGATGAGGCCTGGGGCAGATCAGCTATGGTAATATTGAGTGGTGGGGCAGGCTTCAGGAGTCAAATGGTCTACTCCTGTTCCTTTTTTCTTATGTTCTTATTTCAGAACCACAAGGAATAACTCAAATAATAGTTAAAAAAGATACGCTGGACTTCATGATAGGCAAACTTTCAGAATGTACTTTAAAGGCTTCAAAGGTTTCAATGGTCTTTTATTGACACATGTACCAGTTAAGGTACTGTGATATGCGAATTACCATACAGCCATACAAAAAAACCCAACAAGACACACAACTACATAAAAGTTAGCATAAACATCCACCACAGCAGATTCCCCACTTTCCTCACTGTGAAGGAAGGCAAAAAAAGTCCAATCTTCCTCCTCTTTATTCTCCCGCGGTCGGGGCAGTCGAACAATCTGTTGGGGCGATTGAAGCTCCCACAGCTAGCGATTGAAGCCCCTGCATTGGGGTGATCGAAACTCCCACATCGGGGTGATCGAAACTCCCGCGACGGGGCGATTGAAAATCCTGCGTCGGGGTGGTCAAAACTCCCACGGCTTGGAATTCCCGAAGTCGGTCTTTGACCAGAGACAACGGGCTCTGTGATGTTAAAGTCTGCAAGCACCCACGATTGGAGCTCCCTGGCAAAGGGATCGCGAGCTCCACAATGTTAAAGTCCCGTAGGCACCCAAGGTAGAGCTCTTGAAATCGGTCTCCAGCAAAGGCCACCAACTCCTCGATGTTAGGCCGCAGTGCGGATGGAGATACGATACGAAAAAAAATTGCATCCCCATCGAAGTATGAGATTAGATAAAAATTCCTCCAACAACCCACCCCCCACATAAAACAAGCTAAAGAACACTACAAAAATACATTTAACACATACAATTAAAACACAAAGGAAAGGACAGACAGACTGTTGGCGAGGTAGCCATTGTTGGCGCCACCCAGTGGTAGATTACTTAGAGAGTTGGGTGAGGATGAATACTGTGGCAGACTGGGAAACTAGCCCGAAAGAACCAAATATATATCTCCACAGCCACAAACATTGTCCAGATCCATACATCTAGTGAGATCACCTTCACTTAACTGAAATGAGCCTCAGTGAGCTGTTTCATATCGGGGGAGTGTGGAGACAATAATGATTTATTCTTCAATGACGTTTTTATTTTATACAAAGAAGGTGACTAGTTTTCCAAAAGCAGAGATTAGGCTTGTAGATTCAGATCAGAGGGAGTCGTTCACCGCTCTCTTCTGTTTTTTATTAGTACAATGGCACTTCAGCAAAAACAAAATGCAAAGCATCTAGATTAATTATTTTTTAAATACAGAGTTTAGCAATCCTTTCGCCACTACCACAGCTGGTGCTGTAAACTGACCAGAGGCCGATTGATTCTCCAAAATTATTCACACTTCAGCAAGTCCTTGAGCCTTGCCTTCAGTCCAGTGGAGAGCCCAGGAGCTCTGTCATAACCCATTCAGACACCACGTACAGCTCTGTGGATTTGCGGCACACCATCTTTAAACGGAAATTAAATATTCTGTGATGCAGTATTTTTCCAAGAATGTATTTCAATCAATGGTGGTCTCTTAATTATAATAGCTGCAAACAATGGATGGCAATTAATCATCAAAGAAAAATGACAAACAATGATGCATTGAGGCTCCAAGCTATATCTATCTGCCAGAGATTTTGATCTTCTAGTTCTAGATATTTCTGGTTGCATTTCAAAATCTAAGCATTCTTCTGCAGTCGGGGGGAGTACTGGGGTTGTATTGGCTTCACCTGCTGAGTACAGCCTTGGCTGCAGGCAAGCTTATCACTCTCTCATTGTCCTCTCTGATAGAAATGCCCAGACATTTGAGGCAGCATAACTAGTCTGCACCTCCACATTATTAGCATAGTACACCTGAAAGGCCAGTAAGTCCTCATCACCATGGACATAGGGCAGCATGGTGGCACAGCGGTAGTGTTGCTGCCTTACAGTGCCAGACACCTGGGTTCGACCCTGACTACGGGTGCTGCCTGTACGTTTGTACGTTCTCCCTGGACTTGCATGGGTTTTCTCCGGGATATGGTTTCTTCCCACACTTCAAAGGCACACAGGCTTGTGGGTTAATTGGCTTTGATATAATTGTAATTGTCCCTTGCGTGTAGGATAGTGTTCGTGTGCATGGATCGCTGGTCGGCTGAAGGACCTGTTTCCAGGCTGAATCTCTAAACTAAGCAATGGACCCCCAAAATGCTGTGCAAAATGTTTGAGATAGGAAGAAGCACTTGCACCAAACATTGTTTGAAAGAAGCATGTTCAAAGATCTTTACTCCAACAGCATCCAGTCTCTCTGGTCATGCAGCATACTTTGCAACTGGTAGGGTACCTTTGAAATGTACATGACAACATGGCAGAATGTGTTAATAAGTAAGTAATCTGATGTTGGGTTTAGTAAATATTGGCAGGACACTGGAGAACTTCCAGGAAACATTCCCTTGGTTTATTTTGTACAATTTCTTCGACAATTGTTACAAACACTCGACTTATGTACAGTCCGAACATCCAAAGTGAGCTTTTGGAAGACCAGCAGGATGGATTTGCCGACTACTGCTGGGCTGCAAGCATCATCTGCCATGTAGAAATTTGGTTTTCAACCGCACTTACAACTTACAAACGAGCAATTTTCAGGAACAGAATCCAGTCATGCTCAGGGAGGACCTGTGCCAAGCAGGTCCCCAATAGGGCAAAATGTTGTTGGAAAGAACTGCAGATGCTGGTTTAAACCAAAGATAGACACAAAATGTCTCAGCGGGACAGGCAGCATCTCTGGATAGAAGGAATGGGTGACGTTTCAGGTCGAGACTGAAGGGTCTGAAGAAGGGTCTCGATCTGAAACATCACCCATTCCTTCTATCCAGAGATGTTGCCTGTCCCGTTGAGTTACTCCAGCATTTTGTGTCTTCCTTAGGTCCAATAGGGCATTGGTTACATGTTTGATCTAAAAGGCAGTGTCTCTGATTGTGCAGCATTCTCCCGATACTACTCGTGCTTTAGTCTCGGAACTAGAACTAATTACACAACTGATCAGAGGGGAGGGTGCAATCAGAGTGCCTTGGCTGTCAGGAAGGCTCCCCTGCAGAGCTCTATCATTATGCTAGAGAAGTTCAGATGGTGTAAATTGAAAAGAAAATACACCCTGCAGTTTTGTTGGTATTTTGGAGAAACTGGGCTGACCAAATACAAGTCAATGACTGAAGAAATGCACAGTTCAAAGAGCTTAAGGCTGATTATATATAATTAAAATGATTGAAAACACAGACTCTATACTGACACTGACTACTTGTTCTTTTTAATATTAAAACCAGTTAAAAATAATGGTCTTCTCAACAGATTACGTAGGATTTACAAGTGTTGCTGATCATTGTGGCCATCCCTCGGCAGGGTAGAATAATCTAATAGGAAGCATAATCATTGTGCCAATGTATGCACAGTGTTCATCAGCATGATCACCTTTGTTAGATCACAACTCTCCAAGAACACACCCGAATCTTGTTTAAATGAAATGGCATGTGTGCCTCCACAGATGTTTATGCTGGCTTGGAATATGGACTTTCCATTCCAATGCAAGCAGTTCACAGCTAAACCCTTCTTCTGCCTGGGATGGGTGATGGAGTGCTAGATACATAGAATGAGAGGGGGGTGATGACAAACTAGTATTGACCCTCAAAACCACAATGGGACAAAGGCAATGAACAAATGCTTCCTATGTCAGGACACTATTTAGCTGAGATACTGACAGTAGGGTTGTCAAGATCTATGTTTTTTTATACTGGAAACCACATTTTCCTGACAACAATCCAATAGAAAGGTTAAAGGGATAGTAAAGAATATGCATTTAAAAATACTTTAAAACATTATCTTTGAACAAGGTGTCGAACATTCATTACTAAACTTGGGAATAATTCTGCTTAATGGATACTCAAGAGCCATTCAATGGCTAGAGATGTGTCCTGGGAAGGAGGTTCACCATGAGGAGTGACGAGACTGGTAACCAACGGCAGGAGTGTGGAGGGGGATATTGTACGGCACAAGTAAAGTGTTGAAACCTGCAAGCTTATGTTGCCAATCTAGTCCCAGTTTTTATCCAAAACAATAACCAGGAGAGATAAAGATATCTCCCTCAATAACAAACAGTGCTGAGGCTAATTGTCATAAATCATATTATCTTGACCTGGATGAGTTAACTGACAACGTCTTTGCTTTCACTGAAGTTTGTTTGAGTACAATGAGCTTTCTCTTCCAAGACCACAAATCAGAAATACTCCCCGGTATTTAAATTGGTCACGTATTGCAAACAAACAAAATTGAAATATGTATGCCCAGAAGGAGCTCGAAGTTGGAATATTATACTTGTAACATCATCTTTTATTGTCTCTGTTCTGGATACTTGATGATAGAATATTCATGAAAAAAAATCATTATGTAAAGATTCTATCAAATTGTTTACAACCTTGGTGGCACAATTGATGCTGAGCTGTACAACAGACCACAGATCCTGCCGACCCTAAGAAGTAGTAATGATGGGAGAGCTGCTGCTTCAATCCTGATCTCTGATGCTCTCTGTGTGGAGTTTGCATGTTCTCCCCATGACTACATTAATTTCCTCTGGCTCCTCTGGTTTCCTCCCACACCCCAAAGACATGTGGATTGACTGTTTCGAATTGCCTTGAATGTGTAGGTGAGTGGCAGAATCTGGGGGTACTTCAGAATGTGGAGAGAATACAATATGGGATTAATATAGAATTAGTGCACATGGGTTGTTGTTGGTGGGCAAAGGATCTATTGCCGTGCTGTATCTATCTATGGCCTATAACTGCAGTTCATAACCAAGTCCACCTGCATGACATTCCCAGTCTTTGTCCCCTGCATTAGTTCATCTGAAGCAGGCACCGTCTCCATGTCTTTGTTACCTTCAGGCATGAGTATGAGGAAGGACCCGGTGAGGGGGCGGTGTGGGTGCCGGGAACAAAGTGGGACCATCGGGGCTCGAATGAGCACTTTTGTGACTTTGTCAGCGCCAGATACGTGGCGACTCTGTGTACTTTGTGTACTGGGTGCAAAGACAAATAATTTCACTGGACCCAGGTAAATGTGACAATAAAGTATCATTGAATCGTTGAATCATTAACTATAGGAGAGGAAATTAAAAGTTTTTAAAAATGGGCGTTCCTCAAATAATTACAGAACTTCATCATTGTCAACTGACATTGTGCTAAGGATCAGCAGGGCATGCTGAAAACCGTACTGCAGTCTCACACTGTTAATTAACTCAGTATCTCTTTCTCTCATTGGCAGAACATTCTCAATTTGAAGTTAATGTTAGATCATATTTTGAGCTATCCTTTCTTTTTTGGTGTCATATAAACTACTGCGTGGGTTTTGAAAAGTAATAGTTGAGTCTCCACCTCTGATTTTAAAGGAGAAACGTTACATGGTGCATGTAAGCCGAGAGTACTGTGCAGTTTTGACTCCCTTACTGAACAAAGGATATATTGGCTTTGGAGGTAGTCCAGAAGATAGTCATTCAGCTAACTCCTGGGGTGAGAGGGGGATCCTCTCTCTCTTTAAAATTCAAAAGAATGAATGGTGATTGTATTGAAACACATAAGATCATAAGGGGGCATGACAGGGTAGATGTTGAGATGTTTTTACCACTGGGAGGAGCTCGAAGAAGAGTGGAAGCTAGATCATTGGAGGTATTTAAAGAGGATGTGGGAAAAGTATGGGAAGATCAGGGGATGGAGAGCTATGGGGAATTGGCATTGAAAAATGGACAGGCCTGGAGCAGAGTAGCCATGACAGGCTTTAGGGGCCAATTGACCTAATCCTGCTCATAATGTCGTATGTTTTTATGAACCTTGACTGGCAGCCAACCCAGACTGGGTACAGACTGGGCTCATCCTGACATTCCTGAAATAGTTTAATTTAGTTTAGTTGAGTTTAGTTTTTAGTTTAGTTCAGAAATGCAGCATGAAAACAGGCCCTACGGCCCATGCTGCCCATCGATCACCCATTCACTCTAATTCTATGTCATCCTACTTTCTCATCCACTCCCTACACACGAGGGGCAATTTACAGAGGCCAATTAACCTACAGATCCACAAGTCTTTGAGATGTGGGGAGGGAGGGAACCAGGGCACCTGGAGGAAATCCAATCGATCACAGGGAGAATATGCAAACTCCACAGAAGCAAATTCTGAGGTCAGGATCAAACATAAGGTCTCTTGCACCGTGAGGTAGCATCTCGGCCAACTGCGCCACTGTGTTCTTCATGTCCCATTGAAATAAAGCTCAGCCACTGCTGGTGGCACAGGTCAGCGAGATCAGCAGTATCAGATCCATCCACAGAACTGTGGGAATGGCCCTGATAATCTTGTGTTGGGATGTGTGGCGATGTGCATATGGCCTCTGATGGAAATGTTCAGGTTCTTTGTGATCTATAAGAGGACTCTGGTCCACCATAAAATCTAGGGCAACACAGTGGCATAACTAATAGAGCTGCTGCCTCACTGATCCAGTGATCCGAGTTCTCTGGGTTCTCCAGTTTCCTTACACATACCAAACATTTGTTGGGTGGTAGGTCAATTGGTTGCTGAAAATTGCCCCTAGTCTATAGGCGGGTGGTAGAAACTGGGAGGAGCTGAAGGAAATGTTGGGAGAATTAAGTGGCATTAGAGTAAATGGTGCTTGATGGTTCACAAGGACCTGGTTTGCTGAAGGGCTTGGCTTTGTGCTAAATGTCTCCATACTCTAAAGTATTAACAGCAGCCTATATTTTGATGGAGTTATAGTTAAAGATGAATCATTATGAATGCAAGCTGGGTTCAAAGGGCCAGATGGCTAACTCCTTTACCCGTTCCTTATTGCTACTCTCTTTTCTCTGAACAATCGCAGCCATTAAACTCCTTGTATTTCAGCACAGATGAGTAATAGGGTCTGTAAACCAAATATTGTGCTGTTTGGATTCGATTTTAAGGAGTAGCATAATAACTCTCAGGAACATGGTGATATGCAAGTAACACTGACAACTCCGTTTATTTCAAATTAAAAGACTCAAAATGCTGGGAGTCTGAAGATAAAACAGAAGATGCTGGGAAATGCACAACATCTGGCAAGAGCAGGGCCTGCCTCATGTTTCAGCTTCAGACCCTTCATCATAAGTGACAACTGAAATATAATTGATTATCTTTCAGTTTTCTGCTAGGAACCCTTGTCTTTGCTCAGAATGAATGCTGATCAGTCGACCATGGGTATCTGCACTTTACCTAAACTGAGGAAAACAGTGTTTCATTTTCAATTCACATAAAATAAGCCAGGATGCTTTTGACAAAGAAGCTAACAAACACTTTGACTTCAATTTGTTTTCCCAGCCTGGCAGAGTGATAGTTGAGCAAGATCACGTTTGTGCATCCATCTCCCTCACTTCCTTTGCTGGTTGTGTACAATCTCCTTTAACTGGAAGACATAACGGAGACTCAATCTGCTTTAATCCTTATGTGACCTTTGGCTGCAACCTCCTCCTTCTGATGCAGGTAAAGCTATGGTATAACGTTGCTAAATTTGCATCAGGTCCCATATTCCTTTCCACTCTGCTGTTATATATTCTCAGTTGAAGCAGGATTGTTGGTTTTGGTTTGATAGCAGTTAATTAGTAAATAATTCATTGATATCGTTTTTGAAGTGTTTGCTACAACTTTCATAGGTGAGGATACCAAATTGTACACAATACTTCTTACAAAAAACATTTAACAAAATCCAATTTATCAAAGAAAATGTTCATTATCCAGGACTTTACTTGGTCGAAGGCAATCATGTTTAATGCTCAATCGCTCTTTAAGCAAACAGCTTGCCAGACCAGAGAGTACTTAAGAATCATCCTCATTGATGGTCAGTCCCCATCCCAGTAGCACATTAGTTCACCAGTTAGCAACACAATGGTGAGCTGATGGGAATGCGGGGAGATTAAAGTGGGAGATAGACACAAAAAGCTGGAGTAACTCATCAGGTCAGACAGCATCTCTGGAGAAAAGGAATAGGTGAGCTTCGGGTTGAGATTCTTCTTCAGACTGAGAGTCAGGAAAAAGGGAAACGAGAGATATGGACAGTGATATAGAGAGATATAGAACAAATGAAAGATATGCAAAGTAGTAACAATGATTAGGTCATTGTTAGCTGTGGGCGATGTGAAGACAAGTTACAGACAATGAGACTCAACAGGCTGACTTTGAAGCTAGTACAATAAGTTGTATGGTGGTGGGATGGTGAGAGAGGGGATGCAGGATTACTTGAAGTTAGAGAAATCAATATTTACTGCTGGGTTTTAAACTGTCCAAGCGAAATATGAGATGCTGTTCCTCCAATTTGTGTTTGGCCTCACTCTGACAATGGAGGAGGCCCAGGACAGAAAGGTTATTGTGGGAATGGGAAGGAGAATGAAAGTGTTTGGCAACCGGGAGATCAGGTATGCCCAGGCAGACTGAGCGAAAGTGTTCAGCATAACAATCGCCCCGTCGATTAAAATGGGCTTAATTTAGTTTAGGTAAGTTTAGGTTTATGATTATCACCGAGGTAGAGTGAAAAGTTTTATTTTGCATCCTATCCATCCAAATCAGATAATACTATATGTAAACACAGTACTATGCAAGTCAAACTCAAGTACAATAGGAAGAGCCAAGGAAAAGACACAGAGTGCAGAATATAATTCTGATCAAAAGGGGCGTGGCTGTGTTCTGCAGCTGCGGCTCACCGGCAGTCTCTCTGTCTTTTTTTTGTTTTTTTGTCTGTCATCGTTTAATGTACGTTTTGTTTTATTTTTAACTCTGTGTATGTGGGGGGGTGGTGGGGGGGTTGGGGGAAACCTTTTTTCAAATCTCCTCCTCAACGGAGATGCGACCTTTACCGTGTCGTATCTCCGTTCGTGCTACGGCCTAACATCGTGGAGTCGGCGGCCTCCAACTGGGATCGACCTTGAAGACTCCGGTCGCAGGGCCTGGACTTACCATCTCGGAGGCTTCGGCCGTGGGCCCTGCAGACCGCAACATCGGGAGCTCGCAGGTCCCTGGCTGGCGACCGGTTTTTGGGAGCTCCAGCCGTAGCAGCTTCAACCACCCCGAAGTGCGAGGTATGATCGACCCGCTCGCAGGCCCCTCATCGCCCTGCGTGGCCTGGCCGCAGCACTTTCCATCGCCCGGTGGGGGCTCAGGACCTTCATCGGCCTGCTTGGCTCGGCCCTGGGACTTTCCATCGCCCGGTGGGGGCTCAGGACCTTCATCGGCCTGCTCGGCTCGGCCCTGGGACTTTCCATCGCCCGGTGGGGGCTTCAAAAAGTTGGGAGCCTCGATCACCTCGTGGCACCACGGGAGAAGAAATCAGGAGGAGATAAGACTTTGCCTTCCATCACAGTGAGGGTGTGCCTAGAGCAATCACTGTGATGGCTGTTTGTGTAAAAATTGTGTAAAAATTGTGTAACAATTGTGTAAAAATTGTGTAAAAATTGTATCTGTGTGTCCTGTGCTTTTTGTTGTCTACTGCCGGACCCTGACGTGAGAGGACGCTGGCGTTGTTTATTCGCCGCTTCTCCGTTAGGATAGTTTGTCTGTTTGTTTTTATGTTTGATTGTTTATGTAAAGCGCTTTGAGCACCTGATAAGGCGCTATATAAAATAAATGATTATTATTATTATTATTATTATTGTAACGTTACAGTTCCAGAAATATAGGTCAATGTCCACAATGAGGTAGAGCAGAATTGGACTGTACTTATGGGAGGACTGTTCTGAAGCCTGATGGCAGAGGGGAAATAGCTATGAAAGAAGCGTGGATGAAGTATCAGTGGGTCCTTAATAGTCAGTATGGCAGGCTGAAGGGCCTTATTCCATGCTGTATGATCAAATTCTCTCTAAAGCTAGGAAACACTTATTGGGTAAAGCAACAGTCAATAAATATTAATTAACATCTAAATCTTGGTGTGGTACTATTGGTACCCTCCTGTGTGTTTCCATGGTTAAAAGAGTACTAAGTTCCTTAATGGTAGCAGTAATGACAAATCAGAGGAGCCCACTAACTAGTGTCATACCTTGCCTTCTTCTCAGGGCTCTGGCAGAATGTCCTCCCAAGAGCGGCACATTGGGGAGGTGGCAGAAATGCTGCCTCACAGCGGGAGGTGCAATCCTGACCTTGGGGGCTGTCTGAGTAAATTTGCATGTTCTCTGTGTGACCTTCTGGGTTCCCACCAGGTGTTTTGGCTTCCTCCCACGTCCCAAAGACATGAAGGGTCGTAGGTTTACTTTGCTACTTTAAATTGTCCCTAGTGTGTAGGGTGTGGATGAGGAAAGTGGGATATCATAGAATTAGTGTGAATGAATGATCAATAGTCTGTGTGGACTCGATGGGCCGATGTTTCCGTGTTGTATGCTTCAAACACTGAATCAGTCAAAGTGGTGTGTGCTGTAACTCCTTCACAAGTGTACACTCACATGGATCCAACGGCACACATAACAACCAGGGTACATACCCTATGGAGGTGAATTTTGTAACCTCATCTCCTGAAAAGCTGACCTGGATGTATATTTAGTTTAAAACATTGAGGTTCAAGGAATTTATTTTACATTTAAAATCTTAGAAATTATGGAAATACTGACCCTGAGGGTAATTTTGCAGCAATTATGTATTTGTGGAATTTCATGCTCATTAAGAGATTGTAAGTTAGCAAGCTCATTAATAGCTCACTCGAGGCAAATAATAATCCAATAGCTTCTGGTTTGCCATCCAGTCATTTTAACTTGTCTGTAATTTACCTAAATGCTTGAAAATGTGAATGACGGGAATGGAATCATCCAACGATGGTAATCCTTAGAGCAAAGAGATCTGTGTTTTCAGAATTAACAGTATTCTAGTAACTAATGGTTCAAAGAAAACCACGTGCAATTTGAGAATATTGCACTTCAACCCACAGCCCAAACAATGCTAGGTCTCATTAACAGCAACATTAAAATTATCTCACTATGACTCTGACCAGTCTCTCGATCACATTGAATTGCATTGAATTGAAATATATCCTTCCTTCGGTTGGTACCAGATGGAAGGAAATTGATGTTAGGCATTGTGACCAAGGGTCTGATTAGAAAGGTATGCTTTGAGAATGCTTTGAAAATGTTCATGAAGGGGTTGGTTACACCCGAATGTGGAGATCAGGGCATTGTCAAATATTGTACAAAATTAGACAAGCAAAGCAATTGAGCTTCTCACAAACAAAAAAGGTAGCAAAAACTAATGCAGGAAACCAGAGTGAGGCACAAACAATGGCTAGTATTTTAAAATTGGCATGTAAAACAAGTTTAAGAAGCTGATTTTATTTGAAAGAAAAAGAGAGACGAAACCAAAGAACTTACATGATGATGGGTTCTATGAAAACTCATACCATAAAATTTTAATTAGCATTTGCAATCATATTCTGTAAATTAAGCTTCTTCAAATTGCACTCCAGGTAAAATGCACATTCCACCCAGAACACAATCCGTTACAGAATCTCTTGAGGGCAAATGTGAGTCGTTAATGACTCAGGAGAATATCCAGGCAAAGAGATAAATTCCCTTACAAGAATGTCCTGCCTGAGGGAAAGACTTTGCAACTTACCTACTTGCAAGATAGCTGAAGATTTCTGTAGGAACATCTACGGAAATAGTCACAGCTGCTGACTAAATGTCTTCCTGTGTGACACATTAATATTGGATCGAATGCCGTTTTAGAGGCTGTGCAACATACAGCTAATCTTAATGATTCATATTTATCCTTAATATTTCTGAGGAAATATTGATTTAATGTGTTAAAAGTTGCAAAGGAAGTTCTCTTCTGCTGCGCCACAGCCAAGGAAGTAACATAAATGCCTGGTTCGTTCTCATTGATATATTAGATCTCCGGTAGATGCAGCAAAGTAGCAGATACCCCATGTAACCTTTATAGAAATCAGGAAGAAAATATGTTTTGCAACAAATATACTTTTCTTTAAGCGGCAGAGGCACAATTGGAAAAGTGTTCCACTCGGGGGGGCTGCAGGAAAAATTAAAGAGAGCATTAAATCTAAGAAAAAGGCTTATAAAGTTATCGGAAAAAGGGCAAAGCCAATTGGAAATGTTTTAGAATTCAACAAAGGTTATAAAAAGAGAAATTTAATTTGAAGATAAACGAGTGAGGAACATAAAATAGCTTTGGCAGGTAAGTAAAAGGTGAAGGCCAGCAAGTACAGACCGGTCGGTCCCTTTCACTCCAAGATGAAAGGATTTATAATGGGGATAGGGAACTATCTGTCTTCACACCAGAAAACATTGAATTTTCTAAACATGGAGAAAAAATAGAAAACATCAAGAAAATAGTGGAGAATTCAGGGGTCAATATATATAACAAAAAACTCTCACCAATATATTACAAAGTATCAACTTCCTTATCAGATTCTCATATCTACATCCCTCTTTCACCTCCACTGTTTAACTTCAAACCTCCACCTCTACCTCCACCCTCCCCTCCCCCACCTGGTCCCTACTGCCCATCATTCCCCTCCTCACTTGGCTTCACCTATCGCCTGTCATCTCCTACCTTCCCCCTCACATTTTCACGCTGGACATCTCTGTTCTACATCTTCAGTCCTCACATAGGGGTTTGACCAGAAATGGCAACCATCACCTCTGCCTCTGCGCATGATACTTAACCCACTGAGTTCCTCCAGCAGTTTGCCTTTTACTATAAAGTGAATGTGCTTGAAATCACAAGGACCTGATAATCTGACGCAGCATACAGGAGAGAGTTAGAACACTTGGGTGAATGGGGCAACAACAATTTCTTGCTCATCATGAACAAGACCAAGGAACTAATTATCGATTTCAGAAAGGGGAAATTTGGAGACCAGATTTTATTGGCAGGTCGCTGGTGGAGAGTTAGAAGCTTCAAATTCCAAGGCATTAACATCGCGGATGACCTACAGTATCTTGTGCCCAGCAATAAATGCAATCATAAAGAAGATATGCCACTGCCTCTACTTTTTAAGAAGTTTAAAGCGGGTCAGCATGTCACCGAGCACTCTAACAAACTTTTACCGATCTACTGTAGAAAGTATCCTGACTGTTTGCAGCTTTGCCTGGTACAACAATCCCAATACACAGGAATGTTAGAGGCTAAAGAGAGTGATGGACAGTCCACGTCATCACTGGCATAGCCTTCCCTATCATCAAATGTATCTACATGAGGCGCTGCCTCCAGAAGGCAGCATCTATCATCAAGGATCCCCATCATCCGGGACAAGCCCTGCTCTCGCTGCTACCATCAGGCATCAAGACTGAAGTCCCACACCACTCGGTTCAGGAATAGCTGCTTTGTTCCACCTATCAGGTTCTTGAACCAACCTACACAACCCTAATCCCACCTTGGTGTTGGGACACTACAGCCCACCTTTTGCACTACCATGAACTTGGTTTTTTTCTAAATATATTTTTGCACTAATATCTTGTTTTTTTGTACAGTGTTCTTTCTTTTAGAATGTTGTGTGTGATTTATGTATGATTTGTTTATGCGTGCTTTACTGAGTCTATCTGCCTGTGATTGTACCTGTACTTCACCATGCTCATGCACATGATGATAAACTCAAATGGAAAATTAACTACACCTAAGGATTTTCAAAGTATTGTTAATGGAGAAAGCAAGTGCTTCAATTGCCATCTTCCTAATTCTTTTGATTCTGGAATTCTTCCTGCAGGAGGGAGAGAGGCAATCCTCTCTACCTAAAAATAGAGGGAGTGAGAAAACTAGGAACTACCAACCTGATAGCCTAACATGACCTGAGCTCCAAAAATATTCCATTAGTCAAAAGTAGTATTGCTACCACATAATTGCATTTCAGTTGGGTAGCCTGAGTGCATGCCAGAAAGCCTCCAGACATGGAAATCTTCCAGCAGAAATCATTAGTTAAGAGCCTCAGCCTCTGCATCTTATCAAGACAGACAATGAGTTTAATACAGCATTTTGAGATAAATTAACCTTTGTCAGATCTCTAATTAAACTTAAATTAAAATTCATGAATGCTAGATATCATTCATCAGTCGCTGATATATCTTCACCCTTCACTATATACATTTTAGATGATCGCCTGTGACATTGCCCTCAAACAGTCTCAGAAAAAAGATGCTCTGGCATACTAATAATTCCTTTCACGACTGTAAGATATCCCAACGTAGTTTACGGTCATTAAAGTACTTTAGTTCTGTGTTTTATAATGTATGTTCATGGGATGAGGATAATTATTGCCCATTCCTAATTACCCTAGAGAAAGTAGTGGTGAGCTGCCATCTTCAGTCACTGAAGTCCTTCTGGTGAAGTTGCTGCCACGAAGCTGTTGGGTAAAGAGTTCCAGGATTTAGGTCCAGCAATGAAGGGGAACTGGAGACCAACAAATCAGATGTGCCATTTAGAGGGGATCTTGCACTTGGTGGTGTTCCCTAATATTCTCCAATGGGTGAGGTTGCCAGTTTGAGAGGGTGTTTTCAGAATAGCTTGGGTAAGTAACTATAGTGTATTTTACACACTACAGCCACCAGGCACTTGTTTCAGAAGAACATTATGTTTAGGCCAGTGTGTGTGTAAAATCAGTCAAGGGTTTAGTCTGTCGTGATTATACCGAGTGTAGTTGGAGTGTAGAGTGTAATTGGAGCTGCATTGATTCAGGCAAATAGACAATACTCCATCACTCTGCTGAACTCTTCCCAGCTGATGGTGGAAAGGCTTTGAGATGTCAAGAGGTGATTCATTTGTCACAATAAGTCCAGTCTCTGACCTCCTCTTGTAGCCACCATATTTACGTTTCTGGTCCGGTTGAGTTTCTGGGCAATTGTGAGCTCCAGGATATTGATAGTGGAAGACTAATAGGTGAATGTAAAGGGGAGATTTCTAGTTACTTAAGCTGTCTTGCTGGAGATCTCAGTTGTCCATTTCATGTTGGGCAAATGTCACTTGCTGTTTTAACTCCTGCTTGGAGCTTGCCTTGGTTTCCTCCGCACGCAAACATGGGAAGCTATATTTCCTGAGGCTCTCTGCACCAATGGCTAATTACCCAGTCATCAGAATGCCCACATCTGCAGATCTTCATTCCATTTTTGCCACCACTAACTTGCCAACTGAGCTGTTTAACTCCAAGGGAAAGCTCAGCAGGTCCTCCATGGGACACTGATTAGTTCATTTATAACACAATAAAAGGCAGGAAAGAACTGCTATACCCAAAATCGCTGCCCCTAATTACTTTACACATATCAGTCAGAACCCCCCCCCCCCCACTCCCCTCCCCCCCTCCCCCCGCACCAATTCCATCCTGCAATTGAAGAAGGTCAAGGTCTTTCAGATATTGAACAAATTTACCACCTCAACAATGTGTCTGTTCTTAGATTGATATATGAAAGGAAACACAAAGGTTACGCATACAGACCACTGTGCCCTACACTGCACTGCAATTCCAAAACCTTCCTTCTGCACCATATCTGCACTTTTCACTGAAATTGTCTGGCTGAAATAATATGAAGATTTTAATTAACTTAAGTATAAGACCATTAAAGTGAAAAGAAATGTAATGACCATACTATTAAATTCAACTTAATAATGATTCGGTAAAATGATCTATTCTTAGATGATTAGAGTCACAAGAATCTTATGAACAATATAACGATATGAACTGTGCACCCTTAATTTCCTCTTGGTAACAACTCTGAAGACAGTTTACTGGCCTTCCTAGAGCTCCAAAACTCAGTTGTGGGTGTTGTTGGGTGGTGGAAGGTTATTCCCTTTCATAGGCAATGGCAGTAATGTAGGAATGCAAAGATCTTTAGGTTCATTATTGTAATGTGTACCAAAGTACAGTGGAAAAATTTGTTTTGCATGCTATCCGATCAAGTCAGATAATACTTTTCATAAATACAATCAAGCCAAACTCAAGTGCAATAGTACCTCAGCTCTGCCAAAGAGGAAGGTACAGAGTGCAGTGTATACTGTAGTCTTCAGCATTGTAGTGCACCAGTACCAGAGGCAAAGTCCAATGTCCTCAATGGTGTCAAGATGAATCAGAGGCAACAGAGGGGAAGAAGCTGTTCCTGAGTCTGGCAGTGCGTGCTTCCAAAATTCTGTATCTGCTGCCCGATGGGAACAGGGAGTAAAATGAATGACCAGAGTGGGACGTCTTTGATTACGTTGGTTACTTTTCAGAGGCAGCGGGAAATGTAGATGGAGTCAATGGTGGGGGTTTGGCTTGTCTCATGGACTGGGTAACATCCACAACTTTGTCATTTCTTGCAGTCTTGGGCAGAGCTGTTCCCAAACCAAGCCGAGATGCATCTGGAAGGTATGCTTCCTGCAGTGCATTTGCTGAAGTATGAAAGAGGCATTAAAGACATTGAATTTGCTCAGTCTCCTGAGGAAGCAGAGGCATTGCTGTTCCTTCTTGGCTGTCATTTTAATGTGGTAGGTCCATGACAAATCGTTGGTAATATTAACGCAACAGAATTTGAAACTCTAAACCATTTCCATTTCATCGCCATTGACACTGATTGGGGCATGTACTCTACCATGTTTCCCGAGGTTGATAACTAGCCCCTTTGTCTTCATTGCAAGGACCTAGGTGACACTTTAACATCTGGAGCTGAACTGCATCAGTCTGTAGTCTGAGGCCATTGCCAGAGATTCAATAATGTGAAGAGAGATGCTGATATCCTGAGAGGGGACAGGACCCCAACCTCCACATTGTTGCTGGCACTAATCCCAGAACCAACATTCATTAGGCTGGGAGGTGATTGTGATTCAGGTTGTACTGCTGCTGTATCATTCAAATCTGCACAATCAGTTCCTACAGGGCAATGTCAGACTGTCATAGATTTACAGAGCTGTCCAACAAAGAAACAAACCCTTCAGCCCACCTCATCCTTACAACCATGATAGCTATCTACACTAATCTCCCTTGCCTGCATTATACCTATTACCTGCACGCCTTTCCTATCCAAGTACCTATCCAAATACTTTTAAACATTTTAATTGGATATGCCTTCAAACCTCCCATGGCAGCTTTTTCACAAATTACCACTCCCAATTCTGTGAAAAACCTGCCCTTCAGTTCACCTTCAAATCATAATCATAATCATACTTTATTAGCCAAGTATGTTTTGCAACATATGAGGAATTTGATTTGCCTTACAGTCATACCAATAAAAAGCAACAAAACACACAAAATACATTTTAACATGAACATCCACCATAGTGACTCCTCCCCATTTCTCACTGATGGAAGGCAAAAAAAAAGTTCAATCTCTTCCCTTCTTTGTATCGGGGCCTCGAGCCTTCCGTTGACGGGATGATCTTGGCTCCCACAGCTGGCGGTTGAGCCCTCCGCATCGGGGTGATCAAACTCCCACATAAGGGGGATCTCAGCTCCCCGCGCCGGGCGATCAGACCCCGGGTCGGGGCTGATCAAACCTTCTGCGACTTTGGAGCTTCGCGACATCAGTCTCTACCCGAGACTGCGAGCTCCTCGATGGTAAAATCCGTAGGCTGCGGTTGGAGTGTCGATCCCAGGGAAGGGATGGTAGGCTCCGATGGTAAGTCCACGGCGGGGCTCAAAGTCACTCTCAAGCAAGGCCGCCAGCTCCATGATGTTAGGCCACAGAGTGACCGGAGATATGATCCGGAAAACAATTGCATCTCCGGCAAGGTAAGAGATTGAAAAAAATATTCCCCGACCCCACCCCCCACTTAAAATAAACCAGAGAACATTGAAACAAACTTTTAAAAACTCACTAAAAATAACAAATAAGACGAAAAGACAGAGACCGTTGGCGAGGCTACCAGCACTGATGGTGCCACCCGATGGAATGTGTTCCTTTCACTTTAAATCTATGCCATCTAGTTCTAGATTCTCCTCCCTGGAGAAACGAAGACTCTGGTACCCATCTTATTTCTGCCCCTCATAATTTTATTGACCTCTATTATGTTACCTCTTATCTCTCTTTACCCCAGTGAGAAGAAACCCAACCTATCCCATCTCTCTTTGTAACTAAAGCTCTCCATTCCAGCCAACACCCTTGTGAATTTCTTCAACACTGTCTGTATTGCGACCCCATCATTCCATGGTGTGGTGATCAGAACTGCACACGATAAAGTCAGTGCGGACTAACCAATCATTTGTACATTTGCAAATTGACATCCCAACTATTATTTTAGTGAAAAAAGAAGATAAAAAGTGCTGGAGTAAATCAGCATTTCCAGAGAACATGGATGGGGGACATTTCGTGTCCGGACCCTTCTTCAAACTGATTGAGTTGGTGACGGGGTGGAAGCTGGAAGAGAAGGGGGGCAGGATAAAGCCTAGTGAGTGATAGGTGGATACAGGTGATGGGAGGTTGGATAGGCAGATGGTTGGACAAAAGCCAGAGATGCAAAGACAAAAGGTGTAAGACAAGGACATAGAAGTACAAATTGTGAATCCATTGGAAGGAATATAGATGGAAGAGGAAATATAAAAACATAGAAAACATAGAAACATAGAAAAATAGGTGCAGGAGTAGGCCATTTGCCCCTTCGAGCCAGCATTTCTATTCAATATGATCATGGCTGATCATCTAAAATCAGTACAACATTCCTGCTTTTTCTCCATACCCCTTGATTCCTTTAGCCCCAAGAGCTAAATCTAACTCTCTCTTGAAAACATCCAGTGAATTAGTCTCCACTGCCTCCTGTGGCAGGGAATTCCACAAATTCACAACTCTGAGTGAATTTTTTTTTCCTCATCTCAGTCCTACCCCTTATTCTTTAAACTGTGACCCCGGTTCTGGACTCCCCCACATCGGGAACATTTTTCTTGCATCTAGTCAGTCCAAGCCTTTAAGAATTTTATATGTTTCTATAAGATCCCCTCTGATCCTTCTAAATTCCAGTGAATACAAGTCCAGTCGACCCATTCTTTCATCATATGTCAGTTCCTCCATCCCGGGAATTAATCTGATGAACCTATGCTGTACTACCTCAATAGCAATAATGTCCTTCCACAAATTAGGAGACCAAAATTGCACACAATACTCCTGGTGCAGTCTCACCAGGATCCTGTACAACTGCATTAGGACCTCCTTGCTCCTAAACTGAATTCCTCTCACAATGAAGGCCAACATGCCATTAACTTTCTTCACTGCCTGCTGCACCTGCATGCTTACTTTCAGTGACTGATGTACAAGCACGCTCAGGTCTCATTGCACATCCCCTTTTCCTAATCTGACACCATCCTGGCATAATAATCTGCTTTTTGCCACCAAAGTGGATAACCTCACATTAATCCAAATTATACTGCACCTGCCATGCATCTGCCCACTCACCCAACCTATCCAAGTCACCCTGCAGCCTCATAACATCCTCCTCACAGCTCACACTGCCACCCAGCTTTGTGTCATCCGCAAACTTAGAGATGTTACATTTAATTCCCTTGTCCAAATCGTTAATATATATTGTAAATAACTGGGGTCCCAGCACCGAGCCTTGCGGCACCCCACTAGTCACTGAAGGAGGGGGAAGGGGAGAAATAGATGCAAGTCCAGGTTTGGCACAGGGAGAAGAGGGGAAGAAAGGAAGAAAAGTTGTTTTTAGGTTAGTTACCTAACATAGCCACATATCAGTGCTAGAGGTGTGGCATAGAACCATGGGCATTGTATTTTGCACTAATGTCTGGGTTTTCCTTTTGCAGTCCTTATTCTTTTTACAGTCTTGCATAATTTTCAGAATAATTTGTATATAATTTCTGTGTGTTTGTCTGAGTCTATATGTCTGTGATGTTGCTGCAAGCAAGATTTTCATTTCACCTCACCATCCTAGTGTGCATATGACAATAAACATCCCAGATGGCACCGTACAATGGTTGCCTCGCCAACAGTCTGTCTCGTCCTTTTCTCTCCAGTGTTTTTTAGTCTGCATTTAAATGTTGTTTTAGTGAATCTTTAGTTTTGTATTATGTAGGGGTGGAGGGGGAGTTGGAGGAAACTTTTTTTTATCTCTTTCCTCGAAGGAGATGCGACTTTTTCCTTATTGTATCTCCATCTGCACTGCGGCCTAATATCATGGAGCTGGCAGCCTCTTGCTGAGGATTGACCTTGGGAGCTCCAACCATGGGAGCCTGCGGATTTAACATATTGGAGCTGGCAGTCATTTGCCAGGGATCGACCTCGGGAGCTCCAATCGCGGGGGCCTGGAATTTAGAAGGATGAGGGGGGATCTTATTGAAACATATAAGATAATTAGGGGATTGGACACATTAGAGGCAGGAAACATGTTCCCAATGTTGGGGGAGTCCAGAACAAGGGGCCCCAGTTTAAGAATAAGGGGTAGGCCATTTAGAATGGAGATGAGGAAGAACTTTTTCAGTCAGAGAGTGGTGAAGGTGTGGAATTCTCTGCCTCAGAAGGCAGTGGAGGCCAGTTCGTTGGATGCTTTCAAGAGAGAGCTGGATAGAGCTCTTAAGGATAGCAGAGTGAGGGGGTATGGGGAGAAGGCAGGAACGGGGTACTGATTGAGAGTGATCAGCCATGATCGCATTGAATGGCGGTGCTGGCTCGAAGGGCTGAATGGCCTACTCCTGCACCTAATGTCTATTGTCTATTGTCTATTGACTTCAACATCATGGAGCTCGCAGTCCCTGATTAAGGACCAGCTTCAGGAGCTCCAACCGCAGGAGCTTTGACCGCTGCGATCACAGGAGCTTCGATCGCCCCAACATGGGAGCTTCAATCGCCGGCTGCAGGAGCTTCAATCGCTCTAACTGTGTATGTTTCGACTCCCCTGACCGCGGGAGAAAAAGGAGGAAAGAAGATAAGACTTTATTGCCTTCCATCACAGTGAGGAATGTGGAGGAGCCGCTGTGATGGATGTTAACGTTAAATTTTTATGTGGTAGTGTGTTTTGTTGCTTTTTTGGTATGAGAGAGCTAGATAGAGATCTTAAGGATAGCAGAATCAGGGGGTAAAGGGAGAAGGCAGGAACGGAGTACTGATTGAGAATGATCAGCCATGATCACATTGAATGGTGGTGCTGGCTTGAAGGGCCGAATGGCCTACTCCTGCACCTATTGTCTATTGACAGTATGGCAAATCAAATTCCTCATATGATTTACATACTTGTTTTGTTTTCATACTTGGCTAATAAAATCAGTTACAATTAACTCAACCTAACCTGACTAAATTTTTGCTTCTATACATTTATCACTAATTTCTATTTTTATATTATGGCATCTGAAACTTTAGACTTTTTGGAGAAACAGCACGGAAACAGGCTCTACAGCCCACCAAATCCGTGCCAATTAGCAATCACCCTGTGCACTAACACTATCCTACATTTTAGGGACAATTTTATAACATTCCACAGCCACTTAACCTACAAACCTGCATGTCTTTGGAATGTGGAAGGAAACCGGAGCAGCTGGAGAAAACCCACGAGGTCACAGAGAGAACGTACAAACTCCGTACAGCACCCGTAGTCAGGATCGGACCTGGATCTCTGGCACTGCAAGGCAGAAAGCCCATATGATGCACAAAGTGGATGCAAAGCCATGCATAAATACTGTGGCATCAAGGATAATGCCAGGCTCAGCAATGACCACACCAGCATTCACAGTAAGGTGAACTCACATGATATATTTTATTTACAGTAGTAAGAAAGTCCAGGACCACATGGTGGGAACTGTCCCTCATCATCAGGGGGCATGTGCAGTGACACTGGTGACCTCAGGCTTGTCCCAGCAGTTCATTCCTGGTCTCAATGGAGTAGGCATGGCAATCTCAGGCATCACCGTGCTGTTCACCTTACTTTGACAGGAGCCATTGGTTTGCTCGGGTTTATCCTGGCGACTCAGCTCTGGGCTTGAAGAGACGGCACTAGCAGTCTCAGTTATCTTGGCGGCTCAGTCTTTGCCTCGGAGTGTGGGCACTCATTGTCTTTGGGCCTGACGAGGCACTGGCATCTTAGGCTTGCTCCATACACTCAGTCTTCCCCTCAGTAGAGGCACTGGCTGGCACGGGCATCTTCTCAGAAGCCCTGTCTTGATCACTGGTGGTCTCATGTTTCTCCGAACAGCTCAATCTTCCTTAAACCTGCAAAAGGGAAACACTGCCCTCGCCTGCCCTCTTCTGGCTAAAATGTCTGTTTTATAGGGAGTAAGCTGACAAGGTTTAGGTGGCCAAAACAATATCAGCTAACTGGTTTCTGCTGTTACCAATGATGTTGAGGATTGGCCTCTCTCAGCCAGTCAGCCAGTGACAAGGATCAGAGAGACACCCAAGTGAGGGGCACTGTCACAACACAAAACCTTCATTTTTTAACTACTTTTCAAAGTAACCAAAGTGAAAATTTAGATCATTCTGTTGTCAGATACCAATTGCCTACTCGACCCCATTAGAATAACGTCATGGAATGGAATACTTTACTGTCACATGTAACAAGGCACAGTGAAATTATTTGCTTGCATACCCAAGGTATACATATGGCGGCCACCTACAGCGCTACCAACGTTACAAAGTATGCTGGATCCTCCTTTGTTCTTCCCCCCCTCCCCCACCAGCAGTTCCCCCAGGCCAGGTCCTCCATTGCCATTGTTCTTTGCCCTCCCTCACGGCAGTCCCCCCACACCTGACCCCCATGCCCTCATGGACCATGGGTCGACCCTCGAGGTTTCACCACCGCTGCCAAGGCTTCACCACTGCCGCCGGGGTTCCACCACCGAGACTCCACCAATGCAACTGAGGCTCCACCGCCACAACCGAGGCTCCACCATCGCAGCTGAGGCTCACCACTGCCGCCAAGGCTCCATTCAGCCAAGGCAAGCTTCACCGCCCCACTTTCCTGCAGCCTCCTGGGAGGCCTGGTTATTATTTATAGTCACTAAAGACACCAGGTTATTGTTTCTTGAAGAGGGCTGACAATCTTTCTGGACTTGCCTTAAGCTCCTTCTGCTTCTAATGAGAAAGCAAAAACACACCCACAGAAGGGAATGTGTCATTGACACTTGTTAATTAGAAGGCATGAATTCTCAATTGATGTGAACACTCATTCTTAATTGTCTTTGATCAATTTGCTCATTCATTAGATTTGTTCCCTTTTACAGCACGTACCACCAATTTATGTATCCTCGGGTCTGGAACTTACAATCATCCCATGGTGTTATCACATTTGTAACTGAATGCAGAGCCCACTCAGGGAAGTTTCTCATCCAGAAATCATTTCCTTTTGGTGCTTTTCAGGTTGGAACTATTTAATGCTAATTAAGAGAGAGACTTTGAATAAGTTGCAATCGTGCATTTATCCAAGGAGACCCATTTAAAGAGAACACTAAGAACTGATGGGATGTGGATAAATTAATTCTCAATGTCACCAGGTGAATGCAAATAACATTTTGGTTGTGTTTTTTAACTCATCCACCCAAAACAACTAATTAAAACCTACACTTACCTCTGATCATACCTTTCAGGTGGATCTTGCCTGGATGTTTTTTTTTCCATTAGTTTTCCTTCCAGAAGTCCTGTTCGTGTTTTAACTTTAGTTTATATGAAGAAATTCCTTCTTTAGTACTTTAGTACTAAATCGGCTCTTCATCACTGCCCCATCACAGTCATATTCACCTGATTTGCTTTGAATTGACTAGGTGGCAATTTGTGTGTGTATGTGCACTAGTTAGTGTTTTGTAAGCCAACATTCCTCTATCGCTAAGGCACTGCCAATGTTCCTGACCTCCTTTTACAGTCTCCAGACCTATCAAAAAGCCACCTCGATTTTCATCACAACCATCTTGACCCTCATGTCCTAATAATCAAAATGAAACATTTTATTCAAAGTTACAGTAGTTTTAACATGGGATCAGATTATTTACGTCATATATTCTGTAATTCATTATACTGCTTTTTTCTTAATTATTGCTTCACAAAGCTTTGAAATGCTAAATATCTAATCCACAAATTGTGTCCGAGCTCTTCCAGTTCTACAAATGTACAATATTCACGGTGTGTGTGTATGAGTACCAGGAAGCAAATGGGTGTCAGTTTAAAAATGTGGATTATTTACGCACATGGTCCTTGCCCCTTCCCTGTTGTCGCTGCCTTTCCTTTCATCCTTTCTGCTTGATTGGATTTTTTGTGTGTAGTATAATGTTAATGTGCAGGGATCGCTGGTCGGTGCAGACTCGGTGGGCCAAATGGCCTGTTTCCATGCTGTATCTCTAAACTAAATTAAACTAAACAGAGGTCTGAGGATGCATCATTGCCATTAGACAAAAGTAAACCAGGCACAGTTAGTGTAGTTCAAAAAAAACACCAGAGTAAGTTAGAAAGTTTGCATTCAGTTGCTAAAAAAGAAAATTGCAACATCTCAGATTTTTATCAATTCTTCCCTACAATTTATCCAGCTGCCACAAAGGGCAAAGGCTGCCTTCCTTTGGAGTCTTGCTGTTCCCACTGCTTGTTCTGGCATGACGCAGGCCAGCAGTACTGAACATCACTGATGCCATAGGGTGCTGCGATGTTATTCATAGAATCAAACGCCAATGAAAGAGGCTTCTAGCCACAATGTTCATGCCAGAGATCAATTACCCACCTTCACTAACACCATTGATCAGCACTTGGTTCGCAGTCCATTATTCCTTGGCAATTCAAATGCTTGTCGAGATACTGCTTGAGCATTGTGGGAATGCCTGCCTCCATCATCCACTCAGGCAGCGCATTTCAGATTCCAACCGCACTCTGGGTGGGACAAAAAAATGGCTTTGGATCCCCTCTCAACTCAGCTAAGGGGAAAACTGTCCTATTATCCATTCTGCCAATGTTCCTCATGTGTTTGGTAAAAAAAAGTTCTCCAGTGCACTTTACATTTTTCTGTTCATTTATCCATTTTACCATCACTCCCAGTCTGCTTTTTTCCACCAATTTCTTGCCTCATTTTTTAACCGTCCCACCACCCACTCATTTCTTCAAAAAGCTGTTTTTATTTAAAACATAATAACAGTCCTGTGCTTTCCTGGTACGTGTTATAAAGATATTTGGCATGTCACCAAATACTTGAAAAAACAAACTGGTTGCACCATGGCCTGGTACAGCAATCACAAGGTACAGGAATGCAAGAGGCTTCAGGAGTAGTGATCCTAGCACTGTCCATCGCAGGACAGCCATCCCCACCATCAACAACATCCACATGAGGCTCTGCCTTAAGGTGGTATCTAACCCCAGCAATCTCCACCATCCGTGTTATGCCCTCTTCCCGTTGCTACCATTAGGCTGGAGGTGATGAAATGTGAAGTCACATGCCATCAGGTTCAGGAACAATTAATTTTTAACAAGGAGGATGGAATTTTTTACTTGTAACAGATTTCTTTACTAATCTTTTTCTCTTAATATACATAAAGAAGTGATGGCACGCAAGCCCTGCCACAGCTGTTAAAAGTCCATCTCCTCCTCCAGTTTAGGCCAAAAGCATCTCTTCGCTTTTCTGATAACCCTGCTGAGGTCGTACCTGGATTTCCTATATGACCCTCTATCATAATATACTGAGGATTAGATCTCAGTAAACCCGAGATCTAATCCTCAATATATTGTGGGGTTTCTGGTTCATCCAAAGCTGATGATTGCGGAATGCACAAATAGACTTGGTGGGAACACAATCATCCATACATTTCCTTATGAAGTCAGTAACAACTGTGGCATATTTGTTCAGGACTATTGCCGAATCCTTGAACATTACCCAATCTACCAACTCCAAGCAGTTGCAGATTTATTCCACTGCCTTCTCTGACCAGCTCTGTGCAATTCTCACTACTGAGTCTTCACTCTTCAGTTGCTACTTTTGCACAGGAAGAAGGACCACAACCAAGTGGTCTGATTTTCAGAAGTGAGGACAAGGGATGGAATATAAGGCATCTTTGTCCGAGGTGTAGCAATGGTGAATGGTATTTGATCTCTGATGCTATAGAAAACGTGCTTGTGTTAGTTAGGAAGTGACTTCTTCAAACTAGCCTTATTGAAGTCTCCAGCATTGATGGGAAAGCATTGGGATTTGCTGTTTGATGCTTGTTGACTATGGTATGCAGCTGCTCCTCCAGTGCGAGCCAAATGCCTGACTGGGATGTAGACCACAATCATGATGATGTTAAATTCCCTTGGGAGGTGGACAGTTCGCTGTTAGATGTTGGAAGCCATAAAGATGGAGAGAATGGGGTTTTGTGGATGCATCAGCAGATGGAGTACTGAACAAGCAGGATGCTTTTTGAATGTTGTTGGTGATGAGATGTGATGGTTGGAGCTATGCAAGGGGTCAGAGTCCTTGGATGTTCCAGCAAAAGGGAGAGTGGAGGCCATGGAGGGACCTGAATGTCAAGATGAGAATATTTAAGTTGTGCTGTCAGCAGATCAGGAGCTGATGTGGGGGAACAAGCACAGTGTTTATTGGGGTTGGCTATGAGTTGCCGAGGTGTAAATGGTTTCAGGTTTATGAAAGGTGGATGTTTATAGCAAGACCATGAGGTTTGCAACATCAACACAGAGAGCCAGGTGTATTATCACAAATACAAAGCTAGGAATTTCTCTGAGGATGAAGGCATGTTAAAGCCATGTAGGATGGGGAACATATATCAATTTGGGAAGCTGCAGATGATCCATGTTCTGACTATGGCAGGGTTCCTAGCCATCAGCTGTGGTGATCATTTTTTGCTGGTTTTGTCTACTGTCAATGGGTGGACCACGGACATTGTGCGCCTCCAGCAGTTGATTGGATGCCAATCTATCAAATGTGAAGGTGGGATGGCACAGTGGTGCTGCGGTAGAGTTGCTGCCTTACAGCGCCAGAGACCCAGATTCGATGCTGATTATGGGCGCTGTCTGTACGGAGTTTGAACATTCTCCTTGTGACCATGTGGGTTTTTTCTGGGTGCTCTGGTTTCCTCCCACATGCCAAAGATGTGCAGGTTTGTAGTTTAATTGGCTTCTGTAAAAAATTGTCCCTAATGGATAGAACTAGTGTACAGGTGATCGATGGCTGGGCATGGGCTCAGTGGACCGAAGAGCCTGTTTCTATGCTACATCTCCAAACTAAACTAAACTAAAGGGATCATCATGTCTGGATGAAGGAGAGATGGATAATTTAGGGCCCATAACAAAGACTGGTACACTGTCTGCTCCTGCATTTGAGGCCCAACCTCAAAGCACCTATTAATGCTGCAATATTGCAATGGAAATGTCAACCATGCATTGTGCATCAGTCTCACTGCTGCATACTTAACTGTCTCTGCACATCATTTGCATGGAGGGCCACACTTGAATTTGCCTCAGCAGCTCTCCATGTATAGATAAAGTGCACATTTAGGGATTAATTTACAGATAGCAAAGTACATAAAACATGATAAAATTTCAAGCCCGGGAATTTTTAAGCTGATAATGTAAATTATTTACTTATGACTCAGCACCTTCTAAGGAGGAGAAGACACCCAATTATATTCCATCGTTTTCCTTATTTCCCCATTTTGTATTTCACTGATTTATTTCAACTCCCTCTGGCTGAAACTAAAAGTATTCATAGATCTTCATTAAAAAGATGCCTTTCTTGCATGTGAGGGTAATACTCTTATCCCATAAGGTTTCAATTTCAAATGTTACAAATGAGAAGTTATTTTATCACAGCAAAGCTTCCTGCTGTTCAGCTGTTTGACTCTGGTATCCATGTGAATGCTTTGTGTGCATAATCTTATCCTCTGCAGACCATCGATGACAGATTTCAATTAACTTCAATCTGCTAGGAAAAGCAACTGGGTTATCAGAATTATTGTAACATATTTTCATGCATTCTGTAATGAAGGTTTTTATTGATGGGAAAAGTCACCAATGTATATTATAATATGATTATAGCTTGACCAGTTAAAGCAGCTAGAAGTCAAACAAAGTCATCTTGTGTGATTTCTGTTTTTGGTGTGTCTCACCAGTTCTCCATATTTCGGCACATCTCCATTGCTTCTTTTCCAAGTCCATTTCATTCATCTTCTATTGCCTGTGGAAAACAAAACTTGTGCTCAAGTCAATTAAGTAGGATTTGTCATGGTAAATTGTTTCCCGTAAATGTTGATGAGTGGTAGAATTTGAAGGGAGTTGATAGAAATGTGGGGAGCACAACATGAAGTTAATGCAGGATTAATGTAAATGGCTACTTGAAGGTCAACACAGACTTGGTGGGCTGAAGAGTCTGTTTGTGATGTAGCACAGTTAATAAATATGGTCCCTCACAACTTCAATGAGCACCAGTTGTTAGTGCAAGGTTTTCATGTTCTCCCTGCGACTACCAGGGTTTCCCCCGAGTACTCCAGTTTCCGCCCACATTTTAAAGATGTGCGGGTTGTAAAGTTAATTGGCTCCCGTGTGTGGGAGAGTGGCAGAATCTGGGAGGAGTTGATGAGAATGAAATATTTTAGCTCCTTCATATTTCAGAGGAACAACAGATGTTCTTTTGCTGAGTAGTTTCCTCGACAGCTGTGAGAAAGATTTCATGGCCAGTTGAGCAAGCTCACTGTCCTAGCAACACTGCATCCCTGAGGGAAACGCAAGGGACTGGAGAGGCTGCCACCTTGAGCAAAAAAAGGAAGTGCTAGAGGAACTCAGTGGGCAAGGCAGTATATCTGGAGGGAAATGGATAGAAGGCATTGGAACCCTTCTTCAGTTTGGAGCCCTGAAGACCTTGACTAACTGAACCCTATATGTGGGTGCTGCCATATTGCTAGACCACTCTGTCTCTCTCTACGTGGCAAGGATAGTGATGGGTCAGAAGGTAGACTGCATACCAATTTGGGACAACCCTCTTTACACTGCTAGATACCCCTTTCTTCCACCCATTCGCCTCTGCTCCAGCAGTCTGAAGAAGGGTCCCTACCTGAAATATTGTCTAACCACTTCCCTCCACAGATGCTGCCTGACCTGCTGAGTTCCTCCAGCAGTTTGTTTGTTTTTTTTGTTCAAGATTACACCTCCTGCAGTCTTGTGACTTCACTTAGTATATCCTTTGCTTGTGAATCAGAAGGTTGCAAGCTCACAGTTCCACTCCAGAGACTCGGTGTAAATTTGTAGGAAAGAACCGCAGATGCTGGTTTAAACCAAAGATAGACACAAAAAGCTGGAGTAACAGCGGGTCAGTCAGCATCTCTGGAGAAAAGGAATAGGTGATGTTTCGGGTCGAGACCCTTCAGACTAAAGTTTTCAGAGTAAAGTTTTGTTCTAAGGGTGACTGCAGTGCTGGAGGCAACATCATTTGGTTGAAATGAACCTGCTCTTGAGTGGATGTACAAAGACCTACATGACTGTTCTGAGACCCACATGACTGTTCTGACGTCCTTGCTGAGGTTTAACCTTTTTATTCAACATGCGATACAGTCAGAATTACTTGAGGTAATTACTTGGAGTAACTTGATTGCTGCTTGTAGGGGCTTGCTGCATCTAAATTGGATGTTGGTTTTTCCTACATTATCACAATGTCTGCATTTCAAGGGTACTACCTTGTCTGTAACACACTTTGGAACATCTCAGAAGGAATATGAAAGACTCAAGTGAAATGTGTTTACTTTAAGGTCATTGGTCGTTTTGATAGCTATTAAAGACTGGACAGATGTGAAAGGTAAAATTTCAAAGTTTCCAGATGACATCAAGCTTCGAACTGTCATAACCAATAAGGTGAATAGTAGGAGATCACAGTGGAACGGTAGATATGGAACGACATGTGACATGAAATCTAATCAATCTAGTGTGAAGAGGTGTGCTTTGTCCAGAAATGTAACAAGCATTTTAAATTAAATATCAGAGGGAAAGATGGGGAGGGCTGGGGATGTCTGTCCATGAATGTTTGCAGGTGGCAGAACAAGGTTTAAAATGATCAACACAGAATGGGGAAAGGGTGCCACAAGCATGCAGGGTCCTGGAGGCTGTGTGGCAACACAGGGCTGCCTTTTCCTGCTTGGTGAAGTTTTCATTGTACTTTCTATAAATTAGATGATCACTCAACTCAACATAAGTAGTAAAAAAATGTCAGCACACAATTAAGTTGGTGAGCTGTAAAATAACATAGGGGTTGGAAAATGCTCCAAGTGGGTCAGAGATTCACCTTAATTACTTAATGTTCATAGACCAAACATTTATAATGTATCTTTTTAAAAAATGAACAAAGTAAATCACCTCACCTGTAGCTATAGCTTCATTCCATAAAAATAAGAAATTATATCTTACATCGTACCTGATATGGACCAGGACAAGTGCACTTGGATGGAGCAAAATGTTCCACATCCTCCTATATGAGTTATTCTCCCCCTTTTAAGGTAGTGGACAATTGTCCACCTTTGGTTGTTATTGATCCAACATCAAGTCTTGGATGAGTCTAAACTTCCTACAATTAAGCATTAGGAAGATGGAAGCAATCATCATTATTCCCATGGAGACACAGTTTGTGTGAATAAACAAACTGCTAATGGAATTCAACAGGTCAGGCAGCATGTGAAGGGAAATGGACAGATGATGTTTTGGAACGGGATCCTTCTTCATAAAGTATAAAGTATAAAGTGTGGATCACAGTGACTCCAAACACCCCCTCACTGTGATGGAGGCAACAAAACTTCCCCTCTCTTCCCCCACGCCCACGGACAAACAGCTCGAACCCTACAGAGGCGACCGACCCGCACAGCCCCCGCAAGGAGATTGAAGGCCCCGCAGCCGAGCCGTACCGGTGCTGAAATGTCCCGCGGCCGTACCGGGCGATGGAAGTCCCCGCGGCCGAGCCGCACCGGGCGCTGAAACGTCCCGCGGCCGTACAAGGCGATTGAAGGTCCCGCGGCCGAGCCGCACCGGTGCTGAAATGTCCCGCGGCCGTACCGGGCGATGGAAGGCCCCACGGCCGAGCCGCACCGGGCGCTGAGACGTCCCGCGGCCGAGCCGCGCCGGCGATCATAGGGGGAGATACCTGGTAGAAAGAGAATTCCACCAGTTTTGCACTTTCACCTCTGATTCTGTTTGTCCAGCTCCATCTGAATCGCTGTCCACGGTCTAAACTCTGTATATCTCCACTATTTCTGCCTCCGTAACATCACCTGAGTTTATCCCTGCATGAGCATGGTAGATTCTTTGAGACACAATGGAGTCCATTCCTTTAATGTTTGCCCTTTAGTGTCCCATCCTCTACCATGATCTCTGTTGCCTGTGTCCTATCCCACACCAGGTCCTATGTAGATGACTGAAAAGTTGGCCAAAGAGATGGATAAAGAAAGTCTCATTGGAGGAAAGTGGTGAATGGATTCAGAGAGGAATGGGCTTCACAAAGCTTCTGATAGGAAACAAACAGGAACCAGAAAAACTGGATGAGGACTGTTGAATGACTGATGTGTTTCAAGAGATATTAAAAAGCCTGGCCATGGTCTGACAGTAGTCAGTCAAATGAGTCTTCATCATCTTCATTAATTGATCTGAAATGCTGACTGTTTTTCTTTCTCCATGGATGCTGCCTGATGTTGTGCTTCCCTTCAGTGGCATTTCCCTACTGGGCAGAGTGGGGAGGGGAATATGTGACCTCACTCATCTCGTTAGGAAAACACTTAATTAGTTTAAAATTGGCTGCAGATTGGAAGCATGGGTGGACAGGTCCAGCACAGGTTGGGTCGGGGGTTTGTTTACCTATGCTGCTGACTCATTCTCTGATCCCTCTGGTCCTTAATTATGCTCTGTGGTCACTTCACAACCTGTCTTAATCAGGGACCACAGTGCTTCCAATAATTAATCCAGCTGATATTTCCCCACACTCTCACTCCTGCTCTCTGGTCTCTGAAAAACCCAGCACCGCAGCTCTTCCAGCAAGCTATCAAACCTGGTTCTTTTCCTGCAAGTAAATGATGGAAGATAAAATAAATCCTGCCCTGTCACTAGACTGGTGTTTACAGCAAACAAATATATTGGAGGATTGGGGGGAAATTTATTGTTTTTGTTTATTATTTCATGTGTACCATGATACAGTAAATAACTTTTATGCGTGGGATCCAGACAGCTCATACCATACATGATATAATCATATCATATAATAGATAATGTAAAAAGAGAAATGAAATAGAGTGCAGAATATAGTATTGCAAATATAGATAAAGTTCCAGATTTTAAAAAGTGCAAGAGCCACAATGAGGTAGTTTGGATAATGGGGAATACATTCTTAGCATTTGGGAGGTCTATTTAAGTATCCAACAACAGTGATGAACGTTTTTTTTTAGAATCTGATGGTACATGTTATCAAGCTTTTGTATCTTCTGCCTGACGGGAGTGCGGAGAAGAGGGAATGACATTGGTATGAGTGGTCCTTGATCATGTTGGCTGCTTTCCCAAGGCAGTTTGAAGTTTAGACAAGAGTTGATATGGAGATGCTGGTAGAAGGACTAGAGGGGAGTTAAGAGGGGAATAATTATTTCACCACCGAGGTAGAGGTGCCTCAAATTCTCAGCCTGAAAGGGTGGAAGAGGAAGAAACCCTTTTCAGTTAAACAGTGCCTGATTGTGCTCTGCAAGAGCTGTGACAAGCTGGGCGACAGTGCTGTAGGATGAGCTCAGCCTGGAAATTCTCCATTGACTTGCTCAGATATAATGGGCCAAATGGCCTCCTTCTGGATGATGAATATTTTATGATTGCATGTCTATAGTTGCATGCCGCTACACCTGTTCTCCCATTCCCTCCAGCATTCCCATAATTACTGCGGCTGTGGCTCAAAGACCAGCTTAGAAATAAAGATTCTGGGAACATTGATCACAAAACTATTGTTTAAAATGTACAATCAAGCTGATGGAAGGAGATGCAGGGAGAGGTGATTGTAAAAGATTACAGATCAAATGGCCACATGATCACGGTCACACATAATGCAGAGTTAGTGACAGAGAGTTAAAATCAGAGCTCTCAATACGGTGTTGACAGAGATTGCACTGCAGGCTCATTTTCAGATGTGATATTAGACCGAGGCTTCTAATTCCAATGCATTTTCTAAACATGCTATTGATGCTGCCATCCCTCACACAACTTCACACACCCCAACCCCTTCCCCCTGTCCCCGTGGAAGTCATAGAATCATACAGCGTCCAAGCTGCCCACACTGACAGTCACTACCATTTACAGGAGAAGAAGGCTGTAGCTGTTTAACCGCTACTCTTGGGTAGGGACATGAAGACAAGGGAGCCCCACATGATAAGGGTATGGATGTGTGTGGACGTGGATAGAGAGCGGGAGTATGCAACTGACATGACAAGACTTGTTTCAAGTGCTGGAATCATTTTAGTTTCTTCTAATCTATTTGGACCCAAGTGAGAAGAGTGAACAGCAAAGGCCAATTAGGCTAAATGTCCTTTGGTCTGAACTATAAAGCTTGTGCAATTTCTTGGTACCACTCGCAGTTTAATTCTGTGAAGCTAGCACAATCTTCCTTCCTGATTACACAAAATTAAAGCAAGAAAACATGGTCCCTCGTTATTCTGAAGAAGGGTCTCAACCCAAAACATCACCCATTCTTTCTCTCCAGAGAAGCTGCCTGTCCCGCTGAGTTACTCCAGCATTTTGTGTCTACCCTCGTTATTCTAACTCTATACTTTATAAAACGCTGGAATCTTTTTTTAAAGATTTTACCTCTTGGTCTATCCTTGAGGTAAGGTTAATGTCCTTACTCAATTAGCACAGACTATGCTATCAGTACTCTGGTCATGAGCTGGCACATTAATAATATGAATGACCAATGTGCATCCCATGTCTCAGTTCATCTGCCATGATTTTCACAGAACATCTTAATGTTTGAGCATCCGTTTTGGGTGCAGATGAAGCCGGCTTATCACCAGCTACCCACTTGGCTCAGTTATTTTTTTAACCAGAGCTCTGTTGTTTATTCCCGTGCATATCAAGATCTGATAGAATTACATATGAAAAGGAAAGCTGAGAAAAAATTAGGTTCTCCGCATTAAATAATTATGACTTTAAGGATTTTCTGCCTCTGCAGTGATGTGGTGATTTTTTTTTGATTAACTGGCCTACTTGCAGGCAATAATTTGCTCTGTCTTTGATTACATTAAATTTCACAAGACAGGAGCTGCCATTAGATTCATATTAACTCAACTGGAAATCATTTTTAAATTATCCTCCACTAAAAAAGGCACATCCTTTCCCCCTTTTGGCAATGGGTTATTCTCCAAAGAGTTAATGATGCACTGTGAGGAAGGCTTTTACCATTAGTTCCATTGTTAATCGCTACTCTGTGACTAAATGCGATCCAATAGATTTAAGGGTTGATGGAGGGTAACAGAATTATTTTGGTTTATGTAAGCTTTTTGGATACATCACCTCACAGCCTCTAGATATAGCTTTGCAAACTGCAGTTAAGGACTGTGAGCTGAATGTAACACCAATACTTGATCACATATCAAAGAATGAATTCAGCCTCACCAATGCTAATACCAATGCATTGATACAACTGGTGTATTGATCAGTTCTTGTTATCATTTCAAAACGGGCGAGTTGCTTCAATACAACTTCTTGCCCCACACTGTTTAGTGAAGCCTCAGAGAGCTCACTTTTCAGCGATATCACAGTGACTAATTCTGGAGCGGGATTTGCTGACCTTTAACAATTTAATGAGAAGGGTGGCCACTGATTCGATAAGTGCATTGCAAATTCATTTCCAAATTTTAACATCAACTTATATGCCCTCCAGAGAAACGATGTATACTTCATTGAGTCATAATAGAACCAATGACTTTGCTGTAAAGTATTTAATAGTATTAGTTTCAGAATATTAATTATAGCGTAGTTAGTGAAATCATACATTATTGCCTAACTTATTCTACATGACCGGTTTCATTAGTCAAAAGTATCAATTCACATCTCTGGGGAAGAGGGAAAGGGAAGGTGGAGCAAGGATTGGGATTGAAGAAAGATGTATTAAAAAAAAAGATTTCATCAGCTATGAACATTGCTATCTCGGGTGGCAATTTCTCATTGTCTTGAAAGAGGTAATGAAAAGTTTCAGTCCAGTTGTAGTTTTTTGCAGTGTAAGTGCTTGGGGGTTGTTGGCATGGAGTTTGACCCAACAGATCAATGGAGCACCAAAGTATGTTCAGGTCAGAATAGTAGCGACTTACAGGGGGAATCAAATGATCTTGTTCTTCTTGCAACATAGTCTGGCCGTGTTAATAGACAATAGACAATAGCTGCAGGAGGAGGCCATTTGGCCCTTCGAGCCAGCACCGCCATTCAATGTGATCATGGCTGATCATTCTCAATCAGTATCCTGTTCCTGCCTTCTCCCCATACCCCCTGACTCCGCTAACCTTAAGAGCTCTATCTAGCTCTCTCTTGAATGCATTCAGAGAATTGGCCTCCACTGCCTTCTGAGGCAGAGAATTCCACAGATTCACAACTCTCTGACTGAAAAAGTTTTTCCTCATCTCAGTTCTAAATGGCCTACCCCTTATTCTTAAACTGTGGCCCCTTGTTCTGGACTCCCCCAACATTGGGAACATGTTTCCTGCCTCTAACATGTCCAACCCCTTAATACGTTTCGATAAGATCTCCTCTCATCCTTCTAAATTCCAGTGTATACAAGCTTAGTCGCTCCAGTCTTTCAATAGACAATAGACAATAGACAATAGGTGCAGGAGTAGGCCATTCAGCCCTTCGAGCCAGCACCGCCATTCAATGCGATCATGGCTGATCACTATCAATCAGTACCCCGTTCCTGCCTTCTCCCCATACCCCCTCACTCCGCTATCCTTAAGAGCTCTATCCAGCTCTCTCTTGAAAGCATCCAACGAACTGGCCTCCACTGCCTTCTGAGGCAGAGAATTCCACACCTTCACCACCCTCTGACTGAAAAAGTTCTTCCTCATCTCCGTTCTAAATGGCCTACCCCTTATTCTCAAACTGTGGCCCCTTGTTCTGGACTCCCCCAACATTGGGAACATGTTATCTGCCTCTAATGTGTCCAATCCCCTAATTATCTTATATGTTTCAATAAGATCCCCCCTCATCCTTCTAAATTCCAGTGTATACAAGCCCAATCGCTCCAGCCTTTCAACATACGACAGTCCCGCCATTCCGGGAATTAATCTAGTGAACCTACGCTGCACGCCCTCCATAGCAAGAATATCCTTCCTCAAATTTGGAGACCAAAACTGCACACAGTACTCCAGGTGCGGTCTCACCAGGGCCCGGTACAACTGTAGAAGGACCTCTTTGCTCCTATACTCAACTCCTCTTGTTACGAAGGCCAACATTCCATTGGCTTTCTTCACTGCCTGCTGAACCTGCATGCTTCCTTTCATTGACTGATGCACTAGGACACCCAGATCTCGTTGAACTCCCCCTCCTCCTAACTTGACACCATTCAGATAATAATCTGCCTTTCTATTCTTACTTCCAAAGTGAATAACCTCACACTTATCTACATTAAACTGCATCTGCCATGTATCCGCCCACTCACACAACCTGTCCAGGTCACCCTGCAGCCTTATTGCATCTTCCTCACAATTCACACTACCCCCCAACTTAGTATCATCTGCAAATTTGCTAATGGTACTTTTAATCCCTTCGTCTAAGTCATTAATGTATATCGTAAATAGCTGGGGTCCCAGCACCGAACCTTGCGGTACCCCACTGGTCACTGCCTGCCATTCCGAAAGGGACCCATTTATCCCCACTCTTTGCTTTCTGTCTGTTAACCAATTTTCTATCCATGTCAGTACCCTACCCCCAATACCATGTGCCCTAATTTTGCCCACTAATCTCCTATGTGGGACCTTGTCGAAGGCTTTCTGAAAGTCGAGGTACACCACATCCACTGACTCTCCCTTGTCAATTTTCCTAGTTACATCCTCAAAAAATTCCAGTAGATTTGTCAAGCATGATTTCCCCTTCGTAAATCCATGCTGACTCGGAACGATCCCGTTACTGCTATCCAAATGCTCAGCAATTTCGTCTTTTATAATTGACTCCAGCATTTTCCCCACCACTGATGTCAGACTAACTGGTCTATAATTACCCGTTTTCTCTCTCCCTCCTTTCTTAAAAAGTGGGATAACATTTGCTATTCTCCAATCCACAGGAACTGATCCTGAATCTATAGAACATTGAAAAATGATCTCCAATGCTTCCACTATTTCTAGAGCCACCTCCTTAAGTACTCTGGGATGCAGACCATCAGGCCCTGGGGATTTATCAGCCTTCAGTCCCATCAGTCTACCCAAAACCATTTCCTGCCTAATGTGGATTTCCTTCAGTTCCTCCATCACCCTAGGTTCTCCAGCCCCTAGAACATTTGGGAGATTGTGTGTATCTTCCTCAGTGAAGACAGATCCAAAGTAACGGTTTAACTCGTCTGCCATTTCTTTGTTCCCCATAATAAATTCCCCTGCTTCTGTCTTCAAGGGACCCACATTTGCCTTGACTATTTTTTTCCTCTTCACGTACCTAAAAAAACTTTTGCTATCCTCCTTTATATTATTGGCTAGTTTACCCTCGTACCTCATCTTTTCTCCTCGTATTGCCTTTTTAGTTAACTTTTGTTGCTCTTTAAAAGAGTCCCAATCCTCTGTCTTCCCACTCTTCTTTGCTATGTTATACTTCCTCTCCTTAATTTTTATGCTGTCCCTGACTTCCCTTGTCAGCCACAGGTGTCTCTTACTCCCCTTAGAGTCTTTCCACCTCTTTGGAATAAATTGATCCTGCAACCTCTGCATTATTCCCAGGAATACCTGCCATTGCTGTTCTACCGTCTTCCCTGCTAGGGCCTCCTTCCAATCAATTTTGGCCAGCTCCCGCCTCATGCCTCTGTAATCCCCTTTGCTATACTGCAATACCGACACTTCCGATTTTCCCTTCTGCCTTTCCATTTGCAGAGTAAAACTTATCATGTTGTGATCACTGCCTCCTAATGGCTCTTTTACCTCTAGTCCCCTTACCAGATCAGGATCATTACACAACACTAAATCCAGAATTGCCTTCTCCCTGGTAGGCTCCAGTACAAGCTGTTCTAAGAATCCATCTCGAAGGCACTCTACAAACTCTCTTTCCTGGGGTCCATTTCCAACCTGATTTTCCCAGTCTACCTGCATGTTGAAATCTCCCATAACCACCGTAGCATTACATTTTTGACACGCCAATTTTATCTCCTGATTTAACTTGCACCCTAAGTCGAGGCTACTGTTTGGGGGCCTATAGATAACTCCCATTAGGGTCTTTTTACCCTTACAATTTCTCATTTCTATCCATACTGATTCAACATCTCCTGATTCTATGTCACCCCTTGCAAGGGAATGAATATCATTCCTTACCATCAGAGCAACCCCACCCCCTCTGCCCACCTGTCTGTCTTTTCTATACGTTGTGTACCCCTGAATATTCAGTTCCCAGCCCTGGTCCTCTTGTAGCCATGTCTCAGTGATCCCTACAACATCATACTTGCCCATGACTAACTGAGCCTCAAGCTCATCCACTTTATTTTTTATACTACGCGCATTTAAGTACAACACTTTAACTTCTGTATTTACCTCCCCTCTCACATCGTTCACAATTGGCCCTGCCCTTAATTTCTTTTCCGCTCTGGAACTTCTGTTCCCATTCTTCCTAGAGTCTTTTGCAATATCTCCTGTATTCCCTTTTACCTCATCTTCATATTCACAATTTGTTAACCCCTCCCCCCCACTACTTAGTTTAAAGCCACAGGTGTCACACTAGCAAACCTGCCTGCCAGAATGTTTGTCCCCCTGCTGTTAAGATGCAACCCGTCCCTTTTGTACAAGTCACCCCTAGCCCAGAAGAGATCCCAGTGGTCCAGAAATCTAAATCCCTGCTCTCTGCACCAGTCCCTCAGCCATAAATTCATACCCTCTATCTCTCTGTTCCTGGCCTCACCAGCACGAGGTACCGGTAGCAGTCCAGAGATAACCACCTTCGACGTCCTACTTCTCAGCGTTTTTCCCAACTCTCTAAACTCCCGCTGTAGCACCTCCTTCCTCTTCCGCCCGACGTCATTCGTGCCCACGTGCACAACGACTTCAGGTTGATCGCCTTCCCTCGCTAGGATTTTCTGAAGCCGGTCTGTGATGTGTTGAACCCTGGCACCAGGGAGGCAACAGACCATCCTCAAGTCCCTCCTGCTGCCACAGAATCTTCTATCCGTCCCTCGGACTATGGAGTCACCGACCACTACGGCTCTTCCAGACTTCGGTCTCCCCTGTCGTGTATCCTTGCCAACAGGTCCGCCACTCGGACTGGAAACGTCTTCTGCCCCGACAGTTCCCAAGAGGGTATACCTATTTGCAATAGGCACAGCCACCGGGGTCTCCTGTAGTCCACGTCCACTCCCCCCGGAAACAGTCTCCCACCTTCGCTCGACCTGGACCCTTGGCGTGACAGCCTCACAATAGGTCCTGTCGAGGAAACTCTCGCATTCCCGGATGGCCCTGAGGTCATCCAACTGCCTCTCCAACTCCACCACACGTCCCTTCAGGAGCTGCACCTGGACACAGTTCTTGCAGGTGTAGCTCCCAGAAGCTCCCGCGACGTCCCTGTCTTCCCACATCCTGCAGGAAACACACCGCACCAACTTTTCCGCCATCACCTTGTGCCTATAACCAGCTCTGGCTTAAAACAATGGTATCCTCCTCACCTCAGCCTCCTTGCCGAAGACTCGCAGCCAAAGACTCGCACTTTTCTCACTGGGCACTTTTCTCACTGGGCACTTCCCTCACTGGGCTGCACCTGAACAGGGCTGCACCCTTTTGTGAGCCTTGCTTATATCACCAATTTAAATTGCCTGATTGTCCAACATATGACAGTCCCGCCATTCCAGAAATTAACAGATTCCCGATTCCTACTATTCGCCATTCTTCCAGATGGCCAGAGGCTGCTGTAGAAAACTTGCAGTTGTGCAAAATGCTAACTGCTCATGCAACATCCATTGTGTGCTTATGGTGAAAGTTTGCACGTCTAGGCTGGTGAATAAAGCATCAATGAAATGAATTGCTTTCTTGAGCTGCTACAGTGCTCTTGAAATCCATGACCGGTGGGTTTACTGGTAAATTTGCAATATTTACATGATTGGGGCAGGTGATCACCCAGAGTACTGATGTTGAGGAACTGGGTGATGATGATGCCAATAAATGCTGAAGAGATGTTTTAAGCAAAACAACACAAAACTGGAAATTATGCAGTCAGTGAGCAGACTCAATTCTGGCTTTATCATGGAGGAAAGGTCAGTGATGAAGTATTACAAAGTCTGAGGAAAGTTGTTTGTGTTGATTGCTCCACTTATATTACATCCTGATGTCCCAGATACCATTCCTCCCACTGGAGAATTTTCACGATTCCCATAATCTTCACTTTCACCAGGGTACCTTTTTGTGCAACCTTCATGTTAGTGCAACTTGGAGCAGCCAATAAACTTATCAACCAGCACTGCTTTGGGATTTGGGTGAAAACTGGAGTACCCAGGGGAAACCCACGCGGGAACAAGGAGAACATGCAAACTCCACACAGATGGCACTTGAGATGAGGTCGTGAACCCAATCACTGGAGCTATGAGGCAGCTGCTCCACCAGCTGCAACACAGTGGCACTCTGTCCAGACCTGATGAATAGCCATTCTTGACTTTTGAGTTAGTACCTGACAGTTTTTTTCATTTGCATCAGTAAAACTTTTATCCTTGCAATTCCTTTAATAGTAAGCTCATTTTGTCATCTGGTCCTTATATATGAAATTTGATTTGCCTGGTGTGTTTAGACATGCTCCTAAGATTAAACCTAAGTGTAAACACAGCAAATTAAAATAATTTAATTGCTACATTGAATGTAATTATTTTACTCTCATTATTTCAATTAAGATGAGTATTAAGTATTCACGCTTCTTCTTTCTAGTTTACATATTGATGTGAAATGTACAGGGAGCTGCCTCATTGACCAAGTTGGTATGAGCTATCTTTCAGGGCGAAGTTGCTGCTCTGTAGTTGATCGCCATATCCTTACCGGAAGAGGGAGAGAAAACCCAGACTAGGCAGCCAATCTCAACCATTACCCAATATGACTATTTTACAGAATTGTACAGACATTAGGCCAAAGCACGACATCAAAATAGACTGTGATGGCTCACCCACTGGTGCTAGCTGTGTATATGAAGATCAGTTACTTGGATAAAGCAAGCTGAGAACGATGGATACCATGAAAATGTAACTCAGCATGATTTAAAAACAGAGAGAAAAATCTTTTTTAACGTTAGCTAATAGAGCTAAACACATACATATTTTGTTTTTGTGACAACTCAGGACGTACTGCTCAATCTAAGTACTACCTTCTGTGGCAGCAAGAAGTCTCCCTACATCACCTCTATGCTGGGGCTTCACCCTATTTTTACGTTTTACTCATGTTGACCATATCGCAATGAAACTGGGCAAATTAGGCCAAATGTCCTTTGGTCTGAACTATAAAGCTTGTGCAATTTCTTGGTACAACTCGTAGTTTAATTCTGTGAAGCTAGTACAATTTTCCTTCCTGATTACACAAAATTAAAGCAAGCAAACATGGTCCCTTGTTATTCTGAAGAAGGGTCTCGAACCAAAACATCACCCATTCCTTCTCTCCAGAGATGCTGCCTGTCCCACTGAGTTACTCTAGCATTTAGTGTCTATCTTCAGCCCACTGAGTCCGTAGCAATCATCAAGCAACCCATTTTAATTCTCTGCAGATTTTACCACTCACAAAACATTCATGACAATTTACAATGGCCAATTAACCTTCAAGTTAGCATGTCTCTGGAGCACTCGGAGGAAACCCACGCAGTAGAGAACATACAATGAACATACAATGAACACACAATGAACATACAATCAACAGCACCAGAGGTCAGGATTGAACCTGGATCACTGGAGCTATGAGGCAGTAACTCTACTAGCTGTCGACTTTGCCACCTTGTTTAATTGGAGATTTGGAAGGTCCAGAGTTGATCGCAAAGTGTCGTTAATGGTATGAATCAAATAGAAAAAACAAAATAAATGGAAAACAGTGATAGAGGTCAAACAATTGACTCTGGAGTGCAGGATAGTTAAATAATTGGCAGTTCTTGATCTGTGGTCATCAGTAGTATAAAATAAGAGAAGGCTCAAATTTTAATAAAGTGTTTAGTGCCTCCCACTCCCTCGTATTCCAGAGGATTTAAAAATGAACAAAGTACTCAGGTGGAGCAGTCACTGTTGTAAGGTATCCCAAGATACCACTTCCAGGTACACTCGTCCCCACTTCCCACTATTTTACAGGCAACACTCCCTTGTAACTCCCTGGACTTCTCTTCCATCCCTGTAAAACTACACAGGAGGTCCTGCCCCTTTCACCTCTTCCCTTCACACTATCCAATCTTTTTAGGTGAAGCAGTGATTAAGTTGGGCATCTCTCAGTCTAGTGTGCTGCATCCAGTGCCTACATTGTCGCTCTGTTCCACTCTTTGCCATTGCCCATCTTCTCTGCAACCCAGAGTCACTTGTTTCTCCATTTTTCAATTCTAACTAAGAATGTCTGACCTAAATTTTGACTATTTCTCTTTCCACAGATGCTGCCTGAACTCAGTTTCCAGATTTTCTGCTTTTATTTCAGTCATTGCCGTATTGTGAGTAAAACAGACAGGCAACAGGACATATCCTGCCTCTTCAGTACAAGGCCAGAGCGAAAGTAGAGATGACTAGCTTGGAAGATCAGGCCTGTTTCAAGGTCACTTGTGGGAGAGCTGCATACCATACAAGTTACCTTCAACACTCTTGACATCTGCTTTCATCCAAACCGACGTACCCTTCAGATGGAGGAGCTGGTAGGGTGGAAAGTTACAAAAATATAAGTGTGGTTGAGATCAATCAGGATTTCCAGCTGCCACATCTTCCACCCCATCCCCTTAAAGTCCATGTATTAACATTGGAATCAGGGGTCAGTACACCAAATTGCCCTGTTCTATTTCTCTTCACTCGGTTTTCTATTGGAAGTATCTGTAGTTGAAAATCCCTCCTCATCTGTATGCACTCATCACTAGCCAGTTCTTACCCCACTCCTTCCCCTCATCTCTCTCTCTGCCAAACTTCTCCCCTCTACTCCATCATTTAGAAAAAGGATCCCAACCCAAAACATCATCTGGGCATTTGCCTTCACTGATGCTGGCTGACCCACTGAGTTCCTCCAGCCATTTGCTTTTTTTGCTCAAGGTTTTAGCATCTGCAGTCTTTTGTGTCTCCTTTCTATTGGAGGCCAGTATCCTTATGTTGAGCAACATGTGAAATGCTTGGCCAGCAGGCTTAAAGAGTCTTGGAATTCATTATTCCCATTCCCTGGAGGAATAATAAGCCCTACAAATGTTTGTTCAAAGCTGTACAAATTTGCCCCCAATCTAAGGAGCCAAATTCACAGCATGAGGGGCAAGAGGGTGCCTTTGGGCAAGACATGCTCTGGTTACATCTACATTTGACAATTATTTAGGTGAATTCAGTGAGGCCATTACACATGCTTGCTCAGCAGGCCATGTTCCTATGATCACGGATACTGTTCAACACTCATGTTAAATTGTTGGATATTAATAACCTGCATCAAAATCCCACGAGATGTGCCCGGAAAACCGACATTTCCTCTGCATCTCCATGTAGCAATTTCTAAGATTGCAAAGAGCCACGAGAGACTGTTTCAAGTGAACAGTGTTGCCATAAGCTTTATTTTGTCATTCCCAACACACAAAGGAACATGAAACACATTTCTGCAATGTGGTTTAATTCTGTGTGATGTATTGGGCAGGTCTCATAACTATGCTCAGGAGTTCGTTGTAAATCAGTGAAACACTGAATCCAGCATTGCTATCACACTGTTAAGCAGCAGCAGAGTTATATCCATCTGTGCAGTACTCACATAATAAAGTGATAGACCTAACTGCATGTAAAAGAGCACAATGCCTCTGTTTTACACAGTATCAAAACTGTGCTATAATAGGAAGTATACAATTATACTGAATAGAGTGCAGAGGAGATTTATCAGAATGTAAAACATAGAACATAGCACAGGAACAGGCCCTTCGGTCCAAGGTGCATGTGCTGAACATAATGCCAAGATCAACTCTTGGCTGTATTCATATCCCTCCATTTCCTGCATATACATGTTCCTATCCAAAAGTCTCTAAAATGCAATCACCATATCTGCTCCCACCACCTCTGGCAGCATGTTCCAGGCACTCACCACCCTCGGTAAAATACTTGCCTCACACATCTCCTTTAAACTTTGCCCCTCTCACCTTAATGCTCTGCCTTCAAATATTTCATGTTTCCATCCTGTGAAAAAGTTTCTTGGGGTGGCACAGCAGTAGAGTTGTTGCCTTAGAGCGCCAGAAAACCGGGTTTGATCCTGACTACAAGTGCTGTCTGTATAAAGCTAGTAAGTTCTCTCTGTGACCACATGGGTTTTCTCCAGGTGCTCCAGTTTCCTCCCACCTTCCAAAGACGTACAGATTTATAGGTTATTTGGCTTTGGTAAACATTGTAAAATTGTCCCTAGTGTGTAGGATAGTGTTAGTGTACGGGGTCACTGGTCGACATGGACTCGGTCGACCAAAGGGCCTGTTTCTGCGCCGTACCTCTAATCCAAACTAAACTGTCTACCCTAACTATGCCTCACATAATTTTATATACTTTCCATCAGCCCCCCCCCCCCACAACCTCCAGTGTTCCAGACAAATCAATCTAAATCTGTCCAAAAGAAGGGTCTCAACCTGAAACATCGCCGATCCATATTCTCCAGAGATGCTGCCTGATCTACTCAGTTACTCCAGCTTCTTGTGTCCAAATCCTCCCTGTAGCTAATACCCTCTAATCGAGGCATCATTCTGGTAAAAATTGTCTGTACCCTCTCCAAAGACTATGCATCCTTCCTGTTATGTATGCAATATTCCAGATGCGGCCTGACCAAAGTTGATTGGAGACTCTGGGAGGTGGGTAGGCTGTAGGTCTTGACAGTCATGGTAGGCTGAAGGTCTTGACATTCATTGTAGGCCTCGCTGGTTGGGACCTCACAGCTCCAGGAGTTGTTCCGGGAGGTCATTTGGCCACAGAAAATTGGAGAATTGACACATCTGAGAGGAGCTGAAGAAGAACATAATTAGCGTAAGAAATGTTTCTGCTGAAATAAAGATTTAAAAGAGTGGAGCGATTGTATTGTATGATAGCAGAACCCCTTCTGGGACCAGCATGCAAAGAGTCGCCCAACTTCAGCACCAACTATGGGACATCACTAATTTCCAATTACGCTTGCAATTGCAATTTTTGTCCTTTTTTGTTTTCCTTTCACAACATGGTTACCGGGGAGGCTATGAACCACAAACTGCTCCACAGTGACACCGAGTGGCCACTGCGTCAAACTCTGTCTTGGGATCAACATTTACTCTCCTGCCCACACTTGAAACAACAGTGCATGGCATCTGGTAGCACTTTTCAAGTAGAAGTGCCATGTATATAGCAATCTCTACATCAAACCATAACATTAAGAAATGTCATTGTTATCAGAAAATTGACACAACGATAAAGGGAAAGACATTAGGACCAGCACCAGAAGGTTATAAGGTCAGAAGGTCATAAGTGATAGGAGCAGAATTAGGCCATTCGGCCCATCAAGTCTACTCCACCATTCAATCGTGGTTGGTTAAAGAGGCAGATTTAAAAAGAGATAAAAGCTGATGATATTTGAGGAAGAAATTGCAGAGCACAAGGCCTAACTCGAGTTGATCATGAGTTTACAGCAGTATTCAATTATTTAATTAGAAACCCCATCTTGAATTCCTCACATGTGTCCCTCTGCGAGTCATGATTTGACCAAACTCTTCATGGGTGAGAGGTCTTTTCTGTTCTGTACGTGTCCGTATGCTCTCATTCTCATCTCTATCTCATTCAGGAGAGCTACTTCTGGTGTCTGTGCCAATACTGTGGATTCTCCACTCAAAATGTCTGGCTGCTGCAAATAGTCAAGAGTCAATAGTCAATTTTATTTGTCACATACACATAAATGCGCAGTGAAATGAAAGATTATCCACAGTCCAACAATAAGAGCAATAAAAATAAGCAATGACATACACAAACATGAAACATTTATGTTTTTTCTAAATGTCTTATTTCAACATATATACTGAACAGAATGCAATTTAAGCAAGCAAATTGGAGCATTATGCTGTATCTTGCTTGAAATAACGTAGTGACCGTAATATGGATTGTCATTGGAATACAACTTTGTCATCAGTTCGAGGGTGAAAAGGGTGGGGAGACTGCAGATCCTCCAAAACTTATTGACAATCCAAAACACTGCTGATGCTGCAAATCAGATATAAAAATAGAAAATGTTGGGAGCCTTGGCAGGTCAGGCAGGTAGAATAAGATACAGATAAAAGAGGACCTTTCATCATTCTGAACACCCCCCAAATGATATGTTAATTTAGTTTCTCTTTCTACAGAATACAGAAGCTCCTTGGCCTACTGAGAGTTTTAGTCTGGAAATAAGTCGTTGATTTAAAAACAGAATGCTGGAGATTCTCAGTAGGTCAGGCAGCATCTGTGGAGAGAGAAGCAGAGTTGACATTCCCTCATTAATCCAACATTCACCAATAAACCAATACATTTGGAGTAGTGGGGACGCTGCGATTTTGATGGTGTCAAATCATTCTTTCCCACCACTCATTTCTCTTTTTCTATCCGATTTAAATCTAATTCACTGCCCTCTCCAGGTTTTCCTCTGCATTTTTCTTCAAGGTGCCATTTGTAGGTTAAAACAGCTGACTGTCTTTGTCTCAATCATCAGCAAGCCACAGCATTAAGTTATTTATCTGAGAAATGTGATGTCATCAAAAACAGGACTCATTTTGGATACTTGAAGTAATATTATAGGCAAACATGTTATTGAGTTCCTGGATCTCTCCTCCTACACACACGGCTACTTCACAGGTACCAAATCAGATTTGTACTGTTTGCTAATTGTAATTGGGCCAACTGATAGAGGTATACAGAATTGTGAAAGGCATGGATAGGGTAGATAGTAAGAAACCTTTCCCAGAGGTGTCTAAGACCAGAGGGTATAGGCTTAGCAGGAGACATAAAATGTTCAGAGGATCTCATGAAATACAGCCACAAAATTCAACACAAAGGACATCACCAGCTCGCGCTGTCTGAACAGGGCCAGAAATATAATCAAGGACAGCACTCACCCAGGACACAAAATATTTGCTCTCCTGCCCTCTGGGAGGCGCTACAGGAGCCTACGGGCCAGAACAAATCGACTCAAAAACAGTTTCTTTCCCTGGGCCATAAGAACAGTGAATGGAAGCACATGACTTGACTACTCTCATTTTCGTCGCATATTTTAAAAAGAAACATTTTTTCGAATTTTAGGTGTAAAACTCATTCATTATTTATTAGGTTTTTTAATTGTTTTTTTATTGATACTGGTATTTGTTGTGTTGGTTCGTATGTCTGTGCAATTGTCTTTGAAAGATATGCACTGTCGCACTGTTATCAGCTGTAGCACTTCTAATTTCGTTGTACCTTGCGTACAATGACAATAAAGGCATATTATTATTAAATTTAAGAAATACATTTTTCACTCAGAGTGTGGTGGGTATATGAAAGGAGCTGCCTGAGCAACTCGTTGAGTCAGGTACCATAACCGCATTTAAAAGACACATAGACAGGTACATGGATAGGAAAGTTTTAGAGGGATATGGGACAAACGCAAGCAATTAGCTTAGATGGAGCATCTTGGTCGGTATGGACGAGTAGGGCTGAAGGGCCTGTTTCCGGTTCTGCACATCTCCAACTCTATGACCCAAAGTTTACAATCTGAAATACACTGATGTGGAGGCAGGTTCTCTCACAACATTTAAGACAAGCATATAGAACAGGACGGCACAGGAACAGACCCTTAGACCCTCAATGTCTATGCCAAACATATTATCAAGTTAGACTAATCACCTCTGCCTGCAATGATTCATATCCCTCCATACCCTGTATATCCATATGCCCATCCAAAAGCCTCTTAAATGCTCCTATCACATCTACCTCCATCACCATCCCTGGCAGGCATTCCAGACATTCACCACTGTATAAAATGCTTGTTGCACACATCTCCTTTAAATTTTGCCTCTCTCACTTTAAAGCTTTGGCCTCTAGTATTTGAATTTCTATCTTGGGAACAAGGTTCTAACTGTCTATGCTATCTGTGCCTCTCATAATTTAATAAACTTCTAACAGTTTTCCCTCAACCTCTGATATTCTAGAGAAAACAATCCAAGTGTCCAGCCTCTCCTGATGGCTAATATCCTCCAATCCAGGCAGCATTCCGGAAAAGGAAGATATAAGAAACTGCAGAAACTGGTTTACAAATAAAAAGACACAAAATGCTGGAATAACGCAGGTCAGGTAGCATCTCTGAAGAACATGGATTGGTGATGTTTTGGGTCGGGACCCTTCTTCAGACTTATTGTTTTGGGGGGGAGGGGATGCGGTAAGAGAGGAGGGGCAGGACAAAGCCACTCTGTCTAAACCCTGTCCCTTTATCTCCTCCCTCATATCCATCCGGGTACTCCAACAGTCCTTCCAGGTGCCTGTCCCTTTACCTCCTCCCTCATATCCATCCGGGTACCCCAACAGTCCTTCCAGGTGCCTGTCCCTTTACCTCCTCCCTCATATTGAACTAGGGACCCCAGTGATTCTTTCTGGTGAGACAGTGGTTCTTATGCACCTCCTCTAATTTTTTCTCCTGCATTTGTCATGAGTCACTCAAAACAATATCACGGTATAAAGTCACAACACGGGAACAATCTTGGTCATTCTTTCTTCTTCCTCCTCCCATTGGGCAGGAGATATAGAAGCCTGAAAGAGCACACCATCAGACTCAGGAAAAGCTTCTTCCCCTCTATCAGGCTCCTGAATGGTACTCCCATATGTTAGTGTACTGTGCGATTCACGTAAACCATTTCGGACATTGTACTTTGTCTCTGGAACTGATATGTTACAATGCCAAGAACTATATTCTGTACTCACTATCTTCCCCTTTATTCTACCTATTGTATGGGAGTTTGGCTTGATTGTATTTATGTATAGTATTATTTGATTTGATAGCATGCTAAAATAAACCCTTTCCTCGATACACATGACATTAATAAACTAAATCTAAACTCTGTGCGAACTTGTCAGTGCTGACCAAGGTGCTACCTGAACTAGTCCCATTTGCCTGTGTTTGGCACATATCTTTCTAAACCTTTCCTATCCATGTACTTGTCTAACTGTCTTTTAAAGGTTGCAATTGAACCCACCTCTACCACTTTCTCCTGTAGCTCATTTCACGTATGGACCACACACCATGTGAAAGACTTGCCCCTCAGGTCCACTTTAAATCTTTCTCCTTTTACCTTAAATCTACCCCCTCTGATTTTAGATTCCCCTTCCCTGGAGAAAAGGCTGTGACCATCTACCTTATCTGTGCCCCTTATGATTTATAAACTTCTAGCTCACTCCTCATCTTCCTTCTCCCCAGAGAAAACAGTCTCATCCTATTCATTCTCTGCTTATAACTCAGGGCACATGGTGGCGCAGTGGTAGTTGCAACCATACAGCACCCAGAGACCCAAGTTCGATCCTGACTACAGGTGCTGTCTGTAGGGAGTTTTTTTACATTCTCCTCGTGTCTGCATGGGCTTTTCCCAGGTGTACCGGTTTCCTCCCACACTCCAAAAACGTACAGGTTTGTAGATTAATTTACTTCTGTAAAGTGTAAATTGTCCCTAGTGGGTAGGATACTGCTAGTGCATAGGATGATCGCTGGTCAGCACGGACTCGGTGGGCCAAAGGGCCTGTTTCCACGGTGTATCTCCAAAGTCAAAAGTAAAGACATGCATCTGTCAGATTGATGAGAACACGGCTAACCAGATTCATCCCTTGTGTGGTTTCGGTAAAATGTATCAATTATCCCGAGTGAGCAGTGTGTGCTACTCAGGGATCACTGGTCGGCACAGGCTCAGTGGGCCAAAGGGCCTGTATCGTTGAATCTGTATATGTATCTAACTCAATCCCTCCAGTCCTGCTAACATCTGTGCTGCATGTCTAAAATCTAAAGAAGATATTCTTCCGAGCTTGCCTTTAAGTTACATTTCCCTACAGTATAACACTAACTAGAATTCAAAAACACTTCATCAGCTGTGAAATGGTTTGTGACATCTGTCGGTGTGAAATTTCTTTCTTGCAATTTCTTTTTGCCTTTTGTTTATATTTCATCTACTGGCAATTTAAGCCAGTGGTTTCATATCTTTAGCTGATTTTAAAACCTAGACGCTGATAGGCTGGGCAAAATTTCTCGTAGAGGAATGCCAGTTAAAGTGCAAGAAGCAAGTAAAACCATCTGAAAAAAATGACTACATTAAATGCAACACTAAAAGTAAGATTGGTGTCAACATCGAGTAACCACGACGTGGTCTTGAAAAGATGGTCTTTTTGTTAAACGGGGTTGAAGGTGTTGTCATGGTTACAAATAGCAGGCTAAAATCACTTGTGAAACCTCAACCTTATCGAAAACAGATTTAACTGTATTTTATATTTGGTTTCCAGAGGACATAAACTGTAGCAAGTAACAAGTCCAATGCCCAGGTACAAGACCATGACGAACAAGGGAGAAAGAGTTTCACCATTTTCCCATGATACTAACATTACCAAATCACAAGCGATCAACATCTTTGGGTTCACTATTGACCAGAAGGTTAATTGGACTAGCTTCATACTGTAGGTTCAAAGGTAGTCAAGCTTGGGTTTTAAAAATTTGCCTTACACCCCAGGATGTATACATTGCTAGCATGAAATTTTTAAAATAACGTTAAGGAAAGGTTATCATTAGAAGTAAAATATAAAAACAGATTATTATTAAAGATAGATATTGCAAAGGGGAAAATTAACAAAAAATACAGTGCAAAAGTTTATTAGACTTTTTAACATTTTCTAAAGTCGTCAGGCTCTATATTTCACTCTGAGACAAGCCAGTTATTCATAAAGCTTACATTTTCCTACCTAGCCAAAGAGCAAGGCACTTCTGTCAGGGACCAGTCTTCAGTCAAAACTAAAGAACTGTGAATGAACTATACAGGGTCTGATTGAGAGATGTCCATTAGGGGTCCATTGCAGACTTTGACAGAGTTCAACTCCCAAGAATTGTTTGTACCCCAAACAGTTCGTAAATCGGAAATGAATAATTAATGAGTCATCAACCACCATACTCTTGTTTAAAAAGGAGGCTACCCAAATAATTAATGGCCGGTTCAGCTCACCTGCAATGTTAAACAAATTAATAGAAAGTGAGTGGATGAGGAGAGAAGGTAAGGAGAAATGTTTCATTCCCACCCAGCAGAAGATGCCTTCAGCCCCGCAAATTCATCCCGATGGCCTCCCAAATGCTCGTTCATATGTACAGCCTACACATAAATCACGCATTCATAACCAAGGAAGAACCCATGGAAAGTTACATTCTATAGTCAAGTCAGGTGAAGAAATCAAAATAAGAGAAGAAAGATTGTACAGAAGGAAAGAGAAGAGCTAGAAAGGATTAAAAGTAAACCTTGGGTGACGATGTTGAACTAGTGTTAATTAGGAAATGAGATACAGAATGGAGGAGGACTGGAATCATAAAATTATAGAAACAAAACAGGGAAGAAGGCAGCCAGGTCTTCAACTACAAGCATCAATTCTGTCTCCACAGATGCTGCTTCACCTGTTCGGTGTTTGCATGGGTTTCTTTTTTGAAGTCAACCAGAAATCTTTGGTCGGACTTTACTGGCTTTATCCTGCACTAAACGCTCTTCACAGTGCACAGATTATAATCTGTACACTGTGAAGAGCTTGATTGTAATCATGTGTTGTCTTTCCATTGACTGGTTAGAACGCAACAAAAGCTTTTCATTGTACCTTGGTACACGTGACAATAAGTTAAACTGAAATCACATTGAATCCAACCAGCTTTCTGCCTATTCAATCCCATCCCTCTGCTCTTTCTCCGTAACCATACAACCCGCAGTTGCTTGTCCAATTTCCTTCCAAAAGCCTGAACAGTCTTTATTTCCAACCACACTTACAAGGAATGAGCTTCAATTCATGACTCTTTCCTCACCTCCCTCCCCTTTGTGTTTTATACACTGTTTTGGATTGAACTGCACAGATGAAAGAGATTTAAGATGCAACATGTAATAAGATCCATCTGGAATGAAGGGAGAAGAAATACATCAGACTTACTGCAGGTTAATATACAGTTCCTAATAGTGTGTGAGCACTGAAGGTCGACTTAGTGTGTAGGCAAATTTACATGACGAGTAATGGGCCATGAAATAACAAAAGAACTTGGGAGATTCCAGCTGTCCTCAAATAAACTAGGAGGAAGGTAGAGTGGAAGTGGGAAATGGAATCATTTTTTATTATGTACATGGGACTCTTTATTCATCATGCGTGGATGAAAAAGAGTCCTGTGTACATGATTTTTATCTATGCTAGGATGCTATTCATTAACAACTGCTGGCCTGTTATCAACTGTCTTGACTTCTTCATGCCCCAACTCACTCCACTCTCACCCCCTCTGAGCGCACAGCCCTGTGCTCACTCAGCAACAACCCCATCATTGTTATTAAACCCGCTGAGAAGGGAGGTGCCGTTGCAGTCTGGGAAGTTGACCTCTACCTTGTAGAGGCAAGGCGGCAAATCTCAGACAACCGCCACATACCAACCCTTTGACCATGACCCCACAGATGAGCACCAGGCCATCATCTCGCAGACTGTTACTGATCTCATCGCCTCTGGTGATCTTCCCTCAACAGCTTCCAATCTTATAGTTCCCCAGCCCTACGTTACCTGCTTCTATTTGTTTCCCAAAATGCACAAAAAAGACTGCATTGGGCAGACCTATTGTTTTTGAGTAAGTTTGCCCCACATACCTCCTCTCAAAATACCTTGATTCCATACTATCCCCCTTTTTCAGACATTTCCCACTTACACCCAAGACACTTCACATGACCTCCAACTCTTCATTAACACAATCGCTAGGCCCACATTCCCTTATCTTTACCATGAATGTCCAGTCCCTTTACACCTCCATCCTCCTTGAAGGTCTCAAAGCCCTCCGTTTTTCCTTGAACAGAGAAACTATCACTTTCCTTCTACCAACACTCACCTCTACCTGGCAGAACTTGTCCTCAGCCTCAACAACTTCTCCCTTGACTATTCTCACCTTCTTCAAGTTAAAGGTGTAGCCATGGGCACTCGCAAGGGCCCAGCTATACCTGCCTTTTTTTGTTATATAGAACATAGAAACATAGAAAATAGGTGCAGGAGTAGGCTATTCGGCCCTTCGAGCCTGCACCGCCATTCAATATGATCATGGCTGATCATCCAACTCAGTATCCCGTCCCTGCCTTCTCTCCATACCCCCTGATCCCTTTAGCCACAAGGGCCACATCTAACTCCCTCTTAAATATAGCCAATGAACTGGCCTCAACTACTTTCTGTGGCAGAGAATTCCACAGATTCACCACTCTCTGTGTGAAAAAAAACGTTCTTATCTCGGTCCTAAAAGACTTCCCCCTTATCCTTAAACTGTGACCCCTTGTTCTGGACTTCCCCAACATCGGGAACAATCTTCCTGCATCTAGCCTGTCCAACCCCTTAAGAATTTTGTAAGTTTCTATAAGATCCCCCCTCAATCTTCTAAATTCCAGTGAGTACAAGCCGAGTCTATCCAGTCTTTCTTCATATGAAAGTCCTGCCATCCCAGGAATCAATCTGGTGAACCTTCTCTGTACTCCCTCTATGGCAAGAATGTCTTTCCTCAGATTAGGAGACCAAAACTGTACTCCAGGTGTGGTCTCACCAATGCCCTGTACAACTGCAGCAGAACCTCCCTGCTCCTATACTCAAATCTCCTCGCTATGAATGCCAACATACCATTCGCTTTCTTCACTGCCTGCTGCACCTGCATGCCTACTTTCAATGACTGGTGTACCACGACACACAGGTCTCGTTGCATCTCCCCTTCTCCTAATCGGCCACCATTCAGGTAATAGTCTGCTTTTACAGTGCAGCACAGGAAAGGGCCCTTCGGCCCATAACGTTTGTGCCGAACATGATGCTTAGTTAAACTAATCTCATCTCCATACATGATCCATATACCTTTATTCCTTGCACTTCCAAGTGCCTATCCAAAAGCCTATTTTATATCTACCTCCACCACCACACCTGGCAATGCGTCCCAGGCCCCCACCACTCTCTGTGTAAAAAACTTGCAACACACATGTCCATTAAACATTCTTCCTCTCACCTTATGGTTATGCCCTCTAATGTTGGACATTTCCGCCCTGGCAAAAAGGTCTGCCTGTCTACCCCATCTGTGCCTCTCATAATGTTATACACTTCTATCACGTCTCCCCTCAACCGCTGACGTACCAGAGAAAACAATCCAAGTCTATCCAACCTCTTCTTGTGGCTGAAACCCTCTAATCCAGGCTGCATTCTGGTAAACCTCATCTGTACCTACTCCAAACCTGCACATCTTTCCTGTAATGGTACGAACAGAACTCCACTCCTCAGTTCACTCATCTCTTCCCACCTAACCCACCCCCTCCCCAGGTATTTTACCCATCAACCACAGGAGATGTAAAACTTGTACCTATACTTCCTCCCACACATCCATCCAAGGACACAGCAGCCCTTCCAAATGGGACAGAGGAAACACTCTCCTCTTCTTACCCCATCTACTGCAACCAGTATTCCCGATATGTCCTCCTTTACACTGGCGAGTCCAAGACTGGACTAAGCGATCATTTCGCTGAACACTTATGCTGAACACAAGGCCTACAGCTGCCTCCCAGTTGCTAAATATTTTAATTCCTCTTCCCATTCCCAAACTGACCTTTCTGTCCTGGGCCTCCATTGCCAGAGTGAAGTCACACATAAATTGGAGAAACAACACCTCATATTCTGCTTGGATAGCTTACAACCCAATGATATGAATATTGAGTAGAAACAAAGAGCTGCAGATGCTGGTTTACGCAAAGGGACACAAAATGCTGGAGTAACTCAGTGGGCCAGGCACCAACTCAGGAGAACATAGATAGGTGACTGAAGAAAGGTCCTGACCTGAAATGTCACCTGTGATGTTCTTCATTGATGCTGCCTGAAATGTTGAGTAACTATTCCAACCATCTGCCTATCAAAAACCTCCCGCGCCTCTGTCGACCTATTACATGCCACGCTTTGTTCTGATTCTCCCCTTTTCCAACATTCTTCTCCCAGCCCCCCATAATCAGTCTAATGAAGGGTCTCGATCTGAACTATCACCTATCCATGTTTTCCAGAGATGCTACCTGACCTTTAGTTTCATTTAGTTTAGTATAGTTTAGAGATACAGCGTGGAAATAGGTTCTTTGGCCTACCAAGTCCGCAACAACTAGCGATCACCCCTACAATAGCACTATCCTACACACCAGTGACAATTTACAATTTTAATCGAAGCCAAAGCCCATTAACCTACAAACTTGGACGTCTTTGGAGTGTGGGAGGAAACCAGAGCTCCCGGAGAAAATCCACATAGTCATAGGGCGAACGTACAAACTCCATACAGACAGCACCTGTAGTCAGGATCGAACACGGTTCTCGGGAACTGCAAGGCAGCAACTCAACCGTTGTGCCGCTGTGCTGACCTGCTGAGTTACTCCAGCATTTTGTGTCCTTTCTAATTTTCTTCCTGTGTCAGCATTCTATTTCTGGATTCCCAATCTAAAGCTCACTGCCTCTCTAACTCTCCCGCCCTTTTAAGATATTATATCCTTTTCACCAAGTGCTTTACCACAAGATTTCATCAAATATTTTGTTTGATTTTGTTCCCAGAAAATGTCTCGATCAGTTTGAATGTAATAAAGTGGTATAAAAATGTAAGTTATATTCTACAAGATTGTAAAGGGGAATTTCCCCATGGACATTCAGAATCAGTCACATTGTATCAGAGTCACACAGCAGAGGATCTGCCCTTTCACCCACTAAGTCCCCTGGAACCATCAGGAACCAATTTACACTAATCCTACTTTCTATCTTATTTTCCCCACATTTTCAATAACTCCCCTGCCCTACCCCACCTGCCAGATTCTACCACTCACCTACGATTTCCAGTGGCCAGTTAATCTACCAGCTTTCACATCCTGGTGTTTTAGATCTAGTGTGTTCCTGCATTCGACACCAGCACCATTGTCAAGTTTGTAGACGACACAACGATGATCGGGCTGATCACCAACGGTGATGAAACAAAATACAGAGCAGAGGTGCAGAACCTGGCGGACTGGTGCTCTGATAACAACCTGTCCCTAAATACCACCAAGACCACGGAGCTGATCATCAACTTCCGTAGGTCCCACAACGGGGAATATGCCCCGATTTTTATCAACGGGGACAGGGTGGAGAGAGTGTCCAGCTTCAAGTTTCTGGGCACTCACATTTTGGAGGACCTAACATGGTCCAATAACACTGCTGCGCTGGTCAAGAAGGCACAGCAATGACTGTTCTACCTAAGAACACTGAAAAAGTCTGGTCTACCCCAACAGCTGTTGACGATCTACCGCTGCATCATAGAGAGCATCCTAACACATGGCATCCCTGTGTGGTACCTCGGCTGCACGGAGGCAGAGAGGAAAGCTCTTCAGCGGGTAGTCCATAGAGCTCAGAGGACCATCGGAACACAGCTACCAGCCTTGGAGGGCATCTACAACACACGATGCCTCAGAAAAGCCACCAGCATCCACAAAGACTCTTCACACCCCTGCAACAGTCTGTTCGAACTTCTACCATCGGGCAGACGACACAAGGCCTTCTATGCCCGCACCTCCAGACTCAGGAACAGCTTCATCCCCAGGGCCATAGCTGCTATGAACCGGTCCTGCAGAGCCGGGTGGTCACATCGCACAGTGAACCGGCACAGATCTACTTACACTTTATTCTGTTTTAAAACTGTTCTAATTTGTTTCATTGGGTTGTTTAAATTAATACTGATTAGCTAATTAATTTATTGCATCGTATGGGAGGCGCATTCCCAATCTCGTTGTACCGCTGTACAATGACAATAAAGATAGATTGTATTATATTGTATTGTATTGTTTTAGAGATACAGCGCGGAAACAAGCCCTTCGGCCCACCGATCCGGCACCGACCAACGATCCGGGTACATTAACACTATCCTACACACACTAGGGAACAATTTACATTTAAACCAAGCCCTCAGTCAGGCAAGAATGTTTCTGTCCTGTTAGACTTGCCAAACACTTTATGAAAATATAGAATATTCTGTTTTCTTTTTCCGGTTTCAGTTCACAATTAAGTAAATTGATTTCAATAACTTACCATGACAGATTGCTGGGCCAACACCTGTGAATATGTTTCGCTACTTGCAGCCCAGGACACCATTCTGGTAGAAAAAAAGTGATCTTTCCCAGTTTTAGCATCAGTTCCCTCTTGTCATCAAATACAGCAACATAAGAAAATGCAATTAATATGTAAATTAGATTAAGTATAGATCCTTCTTTGCTTTTTTTTAACTGGATTGTCTTCCAGATGTGGAAAACCATTAAAAGGTTTCCATGTGCTGATGTAATGCGGATTGTACATTGTAAAACAGTAACGGAAATCGTCACAGTTATTTAAGAATACCAGAAAAACTCAGAAAACCACCAATGGCCAGACAATCTATAGGTGAAGATTTAAAGTATCTATGATCCATGGACACTCGATGACCTCTATGTGTTTGTCAGAAATTTTGGTTTCCATTTCAATAATGATAGTAATTTTCTCTTCAATTGGTGAATAAGTTTAAACCCCTCTCTTGTAGATCTACCTAGAGGGCATGGTATATTTAGGGCTGGTCTCTTCAAAAGAGGTAAATCACTTTGGGTTTGTCGTCTAATGCTGAGGCCCCTCGCTGAAACCTTGATCTAACTGCAGCCCAGCTCTGAACAGTTACAAATCAGACCAAACAAGAACACTGATAGGTCTAAGTGGCACGCAGCCCTGGGAACCCAGTAACCCTTTGAATTAGAAGAAACGATCATAAAGCTGAACTTCTTTGACAAAGCCTTTAAATTTTGACCCTGGTTTATGAAGAATGGCAATAATTTTCAATTCCCACAGTCTGAACTTCATGAGGGAAAAAAATCTTCAAGGTCCTACTTGCTATTATCTGTAGTAAATTACAACCAGTTGAGAAATATATATGAAAATGAAAGAAAATATGACAAGGGTTCGAAAGTTCTAGTATTGCCAATTTTGTGGAAATTTTATGATTTGAATGATATTTAGGCGACCGTCATTTATGTTAAATTTTCATGCAATGTCCAATCATGGATCGATTTACTTGAATTTGGGATTGTTTTGTATTAAATTTGTATTAAAAGTCTTCATTATTGAACATAACAAAATACCCTGTGTTCTGAGAAAACTGCAGACATGTTAAAGGTAGCTGTTCATTAAAATCGAATTTCAAGTTTACATAACGCACACAGCAGGTTAGTGAAGCTAGTTTGAAAAATTACAGAATTATCTTAACTAGGCAATTGTCATAACTAAACAATTCATGATGTACATGTTTAAGCATTAAGCCTTTGTGTTTGAATTGTGAAGTTCATTCTGCAATTGCAAACAGTTGGAATAAATGGCATCTTGTTCTGGATGAGATGTTCATCCCAAACCCAGTCTGCTATCACAGGTTCAATTAAAATATCCCATGACACCATTACAGAACATCAAATCTCATCCAGGATGACATAGACCAATGCTACAAAAAAAAACTATGCTATTTTGTATTATTTTTTGTTGTTGTTTATGTGCCCTTGGTATATTCAAATAGGCAGATGTATCTCTTGCATTACAACAGTAACTACACTTCAGAAGGAAAGTTTATTGACTGTAAAGTGGTTTGGAACATTCTGCAGAGCCTTGCATAGTCTTTTTTTCCCTTTTTTTAATGTTACTGTAGTTCCCTCATGGCCATTTACCCTATTCTCATATCATTATTAAGCCTGGTCCAGCTGGTACCTCATTTGATGAGAATTGCAGAAGCAATTCAAAGCACCTTCATACAAAGAGAAACGATTTACACTTACGTGTTATTTCAATGGACTGGTATATCTCCACTGATTTTTATGAGGAGATTGATTTGCATTATCTAGTCACTTTTCTCATCTTTCCCTTGGTCCAGGAAGTGCAAGAATTCCTCTGCAGTTGCATGGGGAATTTTCAAAAGAACATCCTATTTCAATGTAAAGTAGCAGAAAAAAATCCAGTGATTTCAAACACCAATTATGACTGGCAAATACTGAGTTCCTGTGATCTTTCCAAACCAGTTTAAAAAGTTGGCTCTCCCCGAACAAATTGGCCATATCCCAATCAAATTAATCACCATGCGTTTAAGTTAATTGTATCCGTTTATAGACCTGAACATGAACAGTTGTATTTTTAGGCAAAAGGACTAATTGATAGCTTTAATTAGCCATTTAATTTACAAAAGAAACTGATTGATATAAACCAATGTAAATTGTTCTGCCTAGAATTTTTTAGATCAAGTTTATAATATAAGGCTATTTGCAGGTGGTTTACCAAACAATAAAAACTTACATGTCTGTGTGGTAAATCTACTTTCAGCTGTATTAATTAATTAAGGAATGTTTTAATTAAATTTTTAATTTACATTCTGAAGCACTGGTTTAAGCAAGATTTTACAGTTGGCAATATCCAAATGTTTAAGCAAAAATACTTTCATAAACCATTGTAATTTTAAACATAGTTCCCTTCCGAGGGTAGTGATTGCAACTGAAGTTGGTATTCATGGTGAGGATGATTGTTTGATGATTTAATTTCAATATCCTTCTGTCTTCTGACAGGGTCAAGTTCAGGATGTAAAATTTTCCCCTTTGGAATGCTTGAGAAAATGTCACATTTCAAAGACATTACTTTAGCAAGGTACTAATAACTGAAATTAAGCAGGCTCCAAAATTAATGGTAGAAAAGAGGTAAACTAGATCTTTGAGACAAGAGGGAATTATTCAGCACTGCACTTGAGGCCAGGATGGATGGAAAGGTATGTACAAGCGTTCAAGAAAATTAAACTGCAAAGTGGACATTGATAAAAACATGATATCAACACTAAGAATTATGTTAGGAACCTTTTCTTCAGTCAAGGAATGATTAATACCTGTAATTTTTATGCACTGAAGTTTAAATTGTTAGGCTGTGGTTATTAGTCTCTCTTTTGTTGATATAGGATTTAGTTCCATCTGATAGTAACTTGCTTACGCTAAAGCAAGAGCAAAATAATGCGGGCACTGGAAATCTGAAATAAAAACAGAAAATGCTGGGAATACTCAGCAGGTCAGACTACTTCTGTGAGGGAGAAAAACAGTTTAATGTGAAATAAAGTCAAAGAGTGTTGGAAAAGTTCAGGAGGTGACGCAGCATCTGTGGAAAGGGAAGCAGAGCGTAATCGCTCATACAAACACGGTATGTAGGGGCAACTCAACAAGTCAAACAGTCTCACTGGAATGAGAAACTATTTCAGGTTTAAAGCAAATCTGGAAACAGGAAAGTGACTGATGGGCAGGGAAAGTAAGGAGAAGGTATATGATAGAAGAAGGGCAGGAGTGACGAGATGACGGGGCAAGAGGGAGAAAGGAAAGAGACCAAAGAAGGGTCTAGTGGAGGTGTGGGTGGAGATAGCTGCATGATTGCCTCTATCTGCTTCTCTGAAGTGGAGGGTGCCATAGTTATGATCTAAAATTATTGAACTCTTGAAGGATTAATCGGGAGAGGTGGTGTAATTTCTTAAGCTTCTCATAAGATTTGTTAAAACAAACCTGGTAAATAGTGAGATCAGTGTGGGGAAGACTAATAAGCTAAGGCAATTTTAGGTTTAGTACCTCAGGTATGCCCCCTGACACCAAGAAAAACATTGCCCCTTTAACCTTGAACAGAACTGCCTTCACTGCTTACCATCTTGTTTTTAATGTAGATATAAAACGCTTTGGGATTTTCTTTAATCTGAATTTCCAAAGCCATTTTATGGCCCCTTTTGACCCTTTTAATCTCCCGCTTGAGTTCTTTCCTTCTTTCTTTATATTCCTCAAATACCCCATCTAATTTCATCCTCTTAAACCTTGCATGTGCTTCCTTTTTCTTTTTGATCAAATTTACAATCATTTTGGTCAACCGGTTTCCTTACTTTGCCATCCTTACCCTTCCTCCTTACTGGAACAGGCCTGTCCTGAGTTTTGATCAACTGGCCTTTAAGCAACCCCCACATGTCAGATGTGGACTTGCCCAATAACAACTGCTCCCAGTGTACCCTCCCGAACTCCTGTCTAATAATGTTGTAAGTTGCCATACTCCAATTTAGTACCTTCCCTTAAAGTCCACCCTTCTCCTTATTCAAAACAATCTTAAAACTTTTGCAGTTCTAAACTTCTCCAATACCTTACTGCCTTGATCCTATCTATTGTGACCACCAAACCCCACTGAACTCATAGTCCTGCAACATTGGATTTCAGAAATTTTGCCAATTCTAACCACTATCTCGGCCCTCAGTTCTGGAGACTTATTCTTAATTGTTTCCATCTCTCTGTCTCTTTTAAAGCCCCATAAAAATTAACATGAAGTTTTTTTTTAGCCAGTGGCTGTAAACATTTATTTATTTAGGCATCTATGAGATAGCTTAGAACATTCTTCCTAATGTTGATTAAATGTAATCTGATCAATAGCACACTTGTGTCGAGTGTCACAGGGTGTCCGTCCTAGGCTGGATGAGGCTGCAGTCTCAAAGTGATTAAAACACATTTGCCTTCATTGTTACCTTAAAATCTTAAGTGAAATCTATTTCTTGCATTGCCCCAGTTCACGGTATGATGAGGGCCATACTGTATGTTCCATCGCCACTGGTGATCTTATGAGGATTTGAACGACTGTGATTTAGAAACAAACTGCAGGTGGTAATATTGCTGCTATCATTGGACAGGATGTACAGAAGCTTGAAATCTCACCACAAAAGGAACAGCTATTTTTCTACAGCTATCAGGTTCCTGAATCAACCTGCACAATTCCAATCCTTCCTCTGCAGCAGGACACCATGGACCACCACCTGTACTGCAATGGACTTGATTTCAAATTATGTTTTTTTTTTGCACGAATAACATTGCAGTTTTTTGCAGTCTTTTTCTTTTCATTGTCTTGTGGAATTTTGTATAATATATGTTTCTGTGTGTTGGCTGAGTCTATGTGCCAGCCATGCTGCTGCAAACAAGATTTTCATTGTAGACACAAGAATGCAGATGAAATATGTAGGAACTGCAGTTGTTGGTTTAAACCAAAGATAGACACAAAAAGCTGCAGTAACTCAGCGGGACAGGCAGCATCTCTGGAGCGAAGGAATGGGTGATGTTTCAGATTGAGACCCTTCTTCAGACTAGTTGGGGAAAAGGGAAACAAGAGATGCAGACAATGATGTGGAGAGATAAAGAACAATGAATGAAAAGTAACGATGATAAAGGAAACTGGCCATTGTTAACTGTTTGTTGGGTGAAAACAAGAAGCTGGTTCGACGGGTGGGGGAGGAATAGAGATGCTGGAAACTTGAGCAAAAAGCCAAGTGCTGGAGGAACTCGTCAGGTCAGCCAGCTTGGGTCCTGAGGGAATGGACAGATAGGTCTTGATCCTTCTTCAGACTGATGGAGTGGGTGGGGGGTCTGGAAAAAAATAAATGTGATTAGTACAAAGCCTGGCAAAAGATAGGTTGACAATGGGGGAGGGGAGTGATTGGAATATGAATTGAGATGGTGACAAAGGCCAGAGATGAAAAGGCGAGAGAGATTTTTTATTGTATCTGTGCATCACCATGTTTCTGCATATGATAATAAACTCGACCTGACTTGAACGTTAACGAATTCACTGGATGCACACTGAAATCAATCACCGCTAGGGTAGTCTCAGGTTGTGACTAAGGTTGTGCTGAGGCATGCCCAGCGACAGCCACGGTATCCCTCCTGCTCCACGCTGCCAAGTCCCCCGACCAAGGATATCGAAGCGATAAAGGGAGGAGAAGCATGAATGGAGTCCCCAAACCTGGATCCAGCAGGATGAAAAGCAGACCCTGTATTCAGAACAGGCAGTTCGGGACCAATGATGAAGGTGTGAGAGACTCGCCGTTTCTTTTCATCGTCGACTTTCACGCGAACACACCCTCCTGGAATAGTTGATGCATTGTTCGTCCTGTTGCGGGCTCATTTTGAGATGAATGAACAAGTTTCCCATTGATCTCTCCCTCAATCCCAGCACTGTGCCATCAGCAACTCGGGGTAATTTAATTCCTCCGACAAGAAACACAACGCTTTGGAATTCAGGGAGTTATTTAAAAAATACCAAAAGTAGCTTGCAAAATTACTTGAAACAAAATAATAATTGGACTGTAATTTCAAATTCGTCGTTCGATGATACGAGCAATCTTTCATACTTGAGCATCAGGGAAATGTTGCTAATGGGTACAATGCAGGTGAATGTTACTAAAATAAATTCCTAGAAATTAATAGTCTGACTAACATAAAGTAAAGGATGGAGATATGTTGTCTGAGGTCAACGCCGCGGCCTCGGAGCGGCCAAGTGCCATGTTATTTTAGGAGATTATATTTAATATTAATTTCACAAATGAACTTCAATAAAACTCCAGGAATATTCTGCCCTTCTCCCGAGTGCAGATTACTTGCTTATTGGGAAATTGTTTAAATAAACCCCGGTGCAGTTTTGTATTCGATAATGGAAGTTGCCAGAATTTCGCCAGAAAATAAACCCCAAATCCTCCAAAAACAATGGAATTGAGTGAAACTGGCCAAAACAAAGCCCAATCCCATAAACAATCCGAATTACAAAAATTGAGAACCATTGAAATTAAGACTGAAGATTTTAAGGGCAAGTGTATAACAACTCTGTTTTTGATTGTGCGGTTGTAGTTTTTCCTTTGTGTAGGCACATGCCAAAAAGACAGGAAAATGCCCTTGGATTTACTTTCCGGAATTCAAAACATTCCATATTCATGCATTAAGAGAGAAATGCGAAATTCTGGATGTTAATACAAAATACGTGAGTTAAACTAAAACCTGCTAAATATAAATTTGATGTTAAAGCCAAAAATATTTTAATTTTATAAGAAACATTATTTTCATGAAGGTATTATAAGATCTATATTCATTGTTGGAATAAACTACCGAACCTTTTTTGTTTTGACTAGGCAATGAAGGACTAAGCGCATCCTTCTTAAAATTGCATTATTTTCGAGTCCTTTATTATTCTGTTTTTTTAATATTTTAAATCTGGAAATCTTATGTACAGTTTATTTGGTTGAAATTAAGATCACATAAAATGCTAGCAGATTCACGGAAAAATTGTAAAAGATTAACAATATTTCTGGAAATATGGAAGATTGGTGGGAAATTGTGAGAAATCAACACAAACAACATCTTTGGAAATTATAATCGAAATGATATACAGGCCTAATAGAAAAGTCAGAAATTAAAATGGAAATTCATGGAAATGAAAGCAACTAGAGTATTTTTTTAGAATCGGAATTAAGCATGTTTTACAATGAGTTTTGCAACAACACGTTGGACCGATACCACTAGAGAGCGCTGCCAGATTAACAAAACAGCCGAAAGAAAGTCAATGGTGGAAAACCGACCTGCGTCCGCTGATTAAACTGATAACGATTTGAATGAACAAGAACGAAACACTTTTCCGCCGTGTGTGTAACTCCGACGATAGAGAAACTTGGGAACCAGCAGCATTCTCACACACTTAATTGCAAAACAAATCATGCAATTCTGGAATCCGGTTGCAATAAAGTCGTTCGTCTAAAGCGCGACTAGATTACGCAAGGACTGGGAATGTTGTTGCACAGTCTTAGATTTTAATAAACGATTAAAATTACATTTTATCCGAAGGTAGATGCCGATTCTTTTACAACGGAGGGGCGGGGTAAAATTCGCCCAGCATGAATTTGTGACTGTGATTTATTTATTCTGAAAGTAATACATGAAATCTCATATGCAGCATATGCGTTATAAATTCATGTGGCGCTGATAGAGCATCTGCACATGAAAAATGAATCTGGTAATTGGAATTTAGATAGGTTACAGTTTGTCAGCTGCGGACCCCATCTCAATAAAACTCACTTTTCATCTGTTTACAAACTATCGTTTATGTGTGTTATGGTGCCTGTTCGCGCAGGAATTTGAAAGATAAATGTGTATAAATTTGCAAGTACAAAATTGTGAGAGCTCGAGCTGTGCCAGAGTGACAAGTGTCACTTCTAGATCCAGAGAGGTAGCTGTCAGCAGGATTGTGTTTATCTACGGGAAAATGAACTACCGAAGCAAATCGCAAAGTATTTTATTTTATCTGAAGAAAATATTGTACAATTTAAACGATATTAAAATAACTATATCTAAGTGTAAAAGCTGGACTTTTGCTGCGCATCTGTTGAAATGATGAGCATAGTAATGTGCCGAGACAATTCATTTGAGGCGGTTTGTTCAAATAGTAAACATTTCTACTTTTGTTGCAGATAAACTATTCAAATGAGAAATTAATGGAAAGATCCAAATTGCAAACCGTCCGACACTTATCAGACACTTTATAGTTAAAATAAAAGAGAGAGTTGCAGTTTCATCAGTATGTGCACCGAAGTGTTTCGGTAACTATTTCGGTGCATTACACTTGTTACACTACATGGAACAATAAGTAGAGGGTCTGTCCGAAACATATTGTGGAGCTGCCGCCTTACCATGTCTGAGGTTACGTATCAGACGCACACCCTTGGACACCAAATTTAACATAGACTGACAACAAACAAGTCGCTCATAGTTGAATGATGGGGTGTAGGAAAGTATAACACGGAACTACAACTCCCGGGATGCACTGCCGGTGTCCCGGGGGTGTTGAGCTGGCGGCAGAGCCAATCAGCGGATGTATGGCAGGTGCCTGGGCGGGAGGGCAGCCAATGAGCGTGAGAGAGGGGCGGGCGGGAGGGCTTCGGGAGGCGAGTTTGTCAATGGCTGTGCATGTCGGGAGCAGCCGATCCAGCAGCTCGGGCGAGCGCTGCACTGGGGAAAGAGAGAGAGAGAGAGAGAGAGGGAGGGAAAATGTGAGAGAGGAGAGAGGGTGAGAGACCGAGCAAACACCCAGCGCAGCCACCACTCTGCAACTTGTAAAAGTCTTGCAAACGAAACACCAAGGGGGAGAGAACAGAAAGAGAAAACTGGGAGAAAAAAAAAGTTGATGCTGACTTTTGGAGGATGCAGTTGGTAGTCATATAATTTTATGCAGCACTGACTTGACATAACCTCCAACTGCAAGAAAAAAAAGAGACAAATCTGAAAGAAAATGAATTTGACGACGCTACTCTTTGCGAGTTTGTTGTGTGCAACACTGAAGGTGCGGGGAATAATTTCGCAGTCAGGTAAGTGACAGGTTTCCTTCAGTGTTTTTGGCGCGTAGTGTGTGCGTGTTGTGCTTTAATATTGGCACAATATTTACCCTGTTTGTAAACTTGAATGAAGCAAAGTTTTGTCATTAAATCATTTTAGGCACTCAAAGCTTTCATTTAAATGGCAGTTAGTGTAGAAGTATGTGTGTCACACAGTTACTAAGAGCCACTGGAGTGTTGTAACAATTTGAATTGTCCCCAAAGCTCCCTGCTGTTGTTTCTTCTTAAAATCTTTTGTGCGAATGCCTTAATTATGCGTGTTTGCGCCTTTCAGAAGCAGTTGAGCTTGACATGTAGTTTCCAGCTTGTGAGGATTTCTTATGTGGCAGTGAACCGAGTTTTGCCTGTCTGCTATTTATTTTCCCCTGGCAGCGGGACCTTAACATGGTTTGTGTGTGACCTAGGTTGAACAACTTTAGTTAAATATAACGCGGATAAACATAGCTGCAAAATGCACATTTGGTGCAGGTGCATAACGAGAAAGTAACTGCCTTTTAATGTTTTATGGGAAATAAAACGGAACGAGTTCATCTCCCCCTCAGTGTATGTGCTAATTGTATGGACTTTATCAAATCTAAAATATGGTTTGGGTTTCAATCTGCTGTGGGGTAGCGTAGGGCAGCCTGCAATAGTTTGTTTTGATATCAATGTCTCAACAAGGACGGCTTCAACTGGGGTGCCAGGGGCGACAAGATGTTGAGTGAATTACTTTTAGATGAAGCAAATTAAGGAAACGAAGGGAGACAATCTGCTGCTCATATTATTAGACACGCTTCAAGTTATGTTGCAGCGGAGTATTTTATTGATGCTTATTTTCCGGGATTGATGTTATTGGTCGCCCTAGCTTTCGCGCGTAAGAACACAAGCCAGTCATTCGCAGTGTTGTAAAAGGTTACCATTTATTGCATTGTTTTTGCTGCAATGTAAACTTCTCGCTGGAATGTGTACCTGTCAAAAACATTTAATTAAACACGACGCGAATTATAACAGGATGGAATTGCATAACTCGACATTGTAAATATAGTTGCATCGTTCTGGTTTGCCCCTGACCTCGAGAAATGGGCAAAGAGGGTCTGGACCTCTGGAACTAACGGTGGTAAAGACGAGCAGTGGCGGTTGCCGCTTTCTGCATTTTATTAATCCACCCCATGAATGAATGAATGAATGGAGCTTAGCTCGATCTGTATGTGAGCACGGGGAGTTCAATCCACGCAAGGGAAGGAAGCCCAGACAGTGTCAGCCTGTCAGACGGCTCCGAGGTTTGAGGTGAATGTATAAGGGACGCGGTCTGCTTTACTCCCTTCCACCCTTGTCAAAAGGCAAGACGTATTCTGTCATACTGAAGGGCGAGCACTGACAGCTCCGGCGCACAGTGGTGGACCCTCACACACTCTGGATCGGATGGTATCGGACGAGGCGGGTCAGCCCTCGGCTGCACAGCCTAGCCCGTGGAAGCAGAGCAAGCGAAGAAGCTGCCATGCGACCTGTGTCCGTGTGCTCCGGTGTGATGTGTGCGTGTGCAGGAATCCATAGGGATCGCGCAGCGCTGTCCAGCACCTGACAAACCCCTCTCAGAGGTTTTCCTCTGACGCCGCCGTCTCTTCGCCTTCAGTGTATTGGGATTCGCTGTGGCCATAGATCGCTGCTCCCATTCCGACCCCGCTGTAACCCCAAACTAGACATTTCTCGGTAACCTGACAACCTTGGTCCTGATTTTTTCTCCCGGCGCTAGCCTGGCAGAATGTTGCTACCTGCGTTTTCTTTCTCCAGAAATTCATTCCACAAGCCCCCCCACCTCCACGCACTCACTCTCTCCCATACCCCACTTTAGGTTGTTTTTGTAATTCTTCTGCCGCTGTTCCCCTCTCTGTTATGTGGCTACTACATATTTCCGACACCCACACTCGGTGAATTCCTTCCTATCCGCGGGAGTTCAACTGGATCAATTCAACGGAAATAAATTCATTCACGCAATAAAGTCTAATCGATGTGTTTTACCAATCTTTATCTTTCGCTACCTGGCACTCCCTGCACCCAACGTACAAGGGATTCAAGGCCGGCGGGATTTATTTAACATTGTGTTTTGTCTGAGGATCAATGCTGGCAAATAACTCCTGTTGTACAACCAGTTCCCGGGAGTGGTCCGATGCCTGTACACGCATGGGAAATTGCCTGATGAGTTTAAGCAGAGGAATTAGCTTTCCTCGGCTTCGCCGTTTGCCGTGGCATCTAACAGTCACGGATGATAAGTCTCCACAATTATTAAAAGAGAGAGTGGGCCGCTGTCAAAAGACACCTACACGGCACTGGAGACACAACACGCGAATAAATGCCCCCTTTGTTGAATGATACCGTGGGGCGAACTATGTATTTTTTGACATCAGGACTCGGGATTCATTTAAGCCACTTTACACCTTGGTCCGGTAGAGGAAACACAGACACACTGTGACTGCGGGTGGCTTCGGATGGTTCGGGCTAGTTGCTTTGAGACGCCGTCCCTCGGCGCAGCACATTTTGGCAATAATTTTACTCAAAGCCACCATTGACAAAAGGCGTCCATCGCTCCATAATTTGGAAGCCGGCTGTCGGGGAAAAAAACCCCAATCTCCTAGGCTGATATTCATTTATAACGAAGTCCATCCATCACTAGCTATTTAAAACAAAAACAACCGGAGTGAAGGCTGTGAATGCGCGGCAGGGCAGGTCGGAAAGCAGTACCCACCCGTGCAGAGAAACGCAGCCAAACGTTCGGGTAGATTATCTTCCGTTGCAATTGGGGAAATGGGCCGGGACCCTTTACTGTGGCAGAGCGCGGTACCTGGAGAAGGGGAAGCAGCCAGACAGTGAGCGGGTCAAGGGTATCACTCTATTCTGTGTTGTCCTTCTAAGTCCCGTGTTGGTCAGACTAAATGCATAATCGACCAGAGCAGTGTCCGGGAACCCTGGCGTGACACTGATAGGTGACATGCAAAGGATGCATCGCGGTGAGACTTGCGCCTGACCCCCTTCCTTACATGTGCATGCAGGGTTTAATCCGGCTGGGGCTCCGGGCTCTGGCGCTGGCACCTCAGCTGCAGCCGCCCGTCTCCTGGCAACCAGGGACGCCAGGTGAGACGCCTGCGCAGAGCCGGCAGTGGAGAGGCGCAGAGAAGCCCGCACCTGCCCGCACTGTCGGACCGGCTGCTGCTACACAGCGGCACACGCAGGATGGCCACACTCCGGGCATTCACTGCGAGCCGCGCCGTCCCCATGGGGAGCGGGAAGGGGAGGGAGGGGGTGGAGAATGTTCCCCATGCACCTGTTGCATTTTTTTCACTGCTTGAGGTTTAAAGGGCGAATGGACAGCCAAGGCTGCTGTGAAACAACTAGGATCAGTTTACAGTGGTTGTCCTGCAGTAACCCCAGAGCGCGAAACGGGTGCCCAGGAAGAAGTCCGCTTCTCACAAACAGCCAATATGCTCTGCTCATCTTATAGCAGTTTGTGAAGGGCGGAGATGAAATTGCCCTAAATACACCCAGTATAGGTTACATTTATAGATGGACCGAAATAGTGTAAACGGCTATCTGACTATGAAAACCATTGACACTGGGCATTGACATTACTGGGGGGGAGGGGGGGGGGGGGGGGTGCGGGACGGTGCCTGTGTTCGTATGTATGTTTATGTGCGAGTATTTGAGTGTATGAGTAAAACGTGTGTGTGTGTGCGCGCATCAGAGTGTATCTTTGTGTTTGTGGGTGTACGTTCAAGAGAGTTTTTGAGAGGATGCGCGACTATGTTTCGTGACAATGTATGTGAGAGTTTAAGTGTACGCCTGTTTCTGCGAGTGTCGATGTGTGAGAGAGTATTTGTGTGTGTGTGTTTAAATGAATGTGTGTGCATAAGAGTGTATGTGTGTATGGCTGAGAATATGTGCTGTGTAACTGCGCGAGAGTGTTGAGTTGGTATGTGAGAGAGCGTGTGAATGTGCATGTGTCTGTGCTGTTTTAAAGTAAAATCGTTTTTCACTGGAGACCCTGCGAGTGAGTTTCCCACACCGCAGAGTCGGGACTGGATGATTGATGCCGAAATTGCCCGCGGAAATTATTCGTACATTTTCCAAAATCCCGAAAAGGCTAGCGGTTGCGATAATACGGCACGACCCCTCCTTTGACACCAATAAAAGCGTCATTGTTTTTTTTACAACAGGCCAGACACAGGGTGTGAAATTGACGAGGGTTGAATAGCGACCCACATAAACTCGTTTTCCCGCGAAATCTGACGGCCGCAGAGAGAGGGGGGACATGGGGGGGGGGGGGGGGGGAAAGAGAGAGAGAGAGAGAGAGAGAGAGGGGGGGGGGAGAGAGAGAGGGAGGGAGAGGGAGGGAGAAAGAGAAAGAGAAAGAAAGAGAAAGAGAAAGCGGGAGAAAGAGAGAGAGGAGAGAGAGAGAGAGAGAGAGAGAGAGAGAGAGAGAGAGAGAGAGAGAGAGAGAGAGAGAGAGAGAGAGAGAGAGAGAGAGAGAGAGAGAGAGAGAGAGAGAGAGAGAGAGAGAGAGAGAGAGAGAGAGAAAGAACGAGAAAGAAAGAACGAGAAAGAAAGAAAGAGAAAGAAAGAAAGAAAGAAATAAGTCACAATGTGTGGATTTGATGGAGATGGACCGGCCCATATATAAACTCAATTGTACGGTTTTGTGAGCTAGAATCTTTATGGGGAATAATTATAGAATTGGGCGCGGAATCTCGGGAATGTATTAATATCCTGTATCTTATGCAAAAAAAACCTATAACTTGCACGACCTGCGATCACATTATAAATGTATTATTTGTAATCAAAGTCCATCCTGTGAAAAAAGAACAATACGATAGCACGGCAGAATATTCAACTGATCTCTCGCCTGTTATTTTACCATAAACTGGGATTACTTAAAGAAAAAAATACTTGCTAGATATCTAATTTTCTAGAATGCATTTTTAAATTTGAAGGTATTCAGGGCGCATAACATTCTGAAGAATGACTGATCAGTGGGAAATGTATTCTGTAATGACCGGTCGAATCATTCAACCAATCGCCCCTGTATTCTCCCTCTAAGATGCAATTGGGCCACATACTTTGTTGGTATTTTACTTCTTTGTTTCAATGAAAGATTAGTTTCATTTTGAAAGCTATTTGCACCATCCACCAGGCAATGGGGCCGGGCCCCAGCTACCCGCTGCATAAACAAGAACTTTGGTTTAGTGCTGATTATTTAAGATCCTCTTGTCAGTAAGAAATAGCCAAAGCCATTGAACACACCTGTGCTAAATTTCTTTCTGACTGTCTCTGCTCTGGACAGATCGCAGTTTCTCGGGCCATACCCCGGCTGTGTGCAAACACGCTTCAACATCCAATTGAATGAACATTTTGTTTTCAGCAAACCATGGTTTGCGTCTCATCGGTACTATGGGCATTAATGAAGCCGCGATGCCTTCACCTTGTCTTCCCCCCGGTCAGTTGTCAGCTTAATGCCTTAGCCTGAAAGTTGCTGTGCATAGGGTAATGAGCGAGTGGAATTGTTTCTTAAATGGCTGCTTGTCGCAGCGACCTGTAATAAATGGCCCGCGAATGAGAAATGGCAGCTGTGAGGGGTTCATTCACCCAGCACTCATGCAGAAATAACGGAGCCGCCTCTTCACAGCCCAGAAAGAGCTGACCTTGGATAACAGTCATTTTCATTTTCATTTTCACACAGACACACACACACATTCCCAAAAGCGTATACACAACCTCACACACACACATATACATACAAACATAGACTTGGACACAAGAAGGCACACATATATACTTACCCACACATATAAACACACGCATACATGCATACAGAACGAATTACCGCCAAGTAATCGGCGTCTATTGTGTATTTCGGGGAAGGGGGAGAGATCTAAGCCGACCCTGCCATTCAGAGTCATCGAGTCATACAGCAGCGTAACAGGCATTTCGGCCCACCTCGTCCATGCCGACCAAGCTCGTCCCATTTGCCTGCGTAGGCTCCCGTCTCCTTAAAACCTTTACTATGCATTTATGCACCTATTATGCACCTATATTTTATTCTATCGTCTTATGCACCTATTCAATTTCTGAAATGAAACTTTACCATATTTGCACACATCCTCGAATACAATAAGAAATGTTCATACTATTTATTTTAAAACAATTCTGATAATGTTTTGACCGTCTAAACAAAAGGACCGTCTAAACACGGTCGGTTCTAACATGTTAAAAATCCATATGCCTGCTTGTGGAAACTTCTTTCTCTGTATCTGACGTTGACCTGCAATTGGCAACAGTTTTAGATTAGCGCAGCCTTCGTCTGATCGGTTGAGCGTGCAGGGGTTTTATCATGTGTGCCTTTCACCTGCGTCCACGGCTTATCAAGCAAGTTCATTTATTTGCTGGGGAGTGGGTGAGGTGACTTCAGCAAGTTTACGCCTGTGGCTATCTATTCTCATGTAGTCCCGAAGCCCTATGTGACCCATTGCTGTTAAAAGACGACCCACTGTCAAAATGTTCGTTTTGTGAATTCGAAGTACTTAAAGTGCATGCAAACATCGGACCAAAGCGCCACTGATACCCATGGCTTCACAAAATGTACAACTCTCTGAGGTTTGAAGTCCTTTGTCCCCGCATAGGCCTTCCCCGATGATGTAGAATTTATTTTTTCTCGCCAATACTATCAACCCCATCGTGACATATAGGCGTCGGAGCAAAACAGGCTCTCCTGAAAGTTTTGCGATCAGAGCGATGTTTAAAGACCCAGTTTAGAAGGTTGCTATGAATATACCACAGGAACTGTAGAGTTCTTAATGACTGGGACGAGTGGCAGTTACTTTTCACTGGAAAATATTGATGGCGGTCCAGCAGAAATGATTCGCAGAAGAACAATCAGTCTCTTTAACCTTCTATAATTTATCAGCGATTTAAACAACAATAATCATGATTCAAGTCAATGGATGAAAATTCAAACAGACGGTAAAAAAATCCTGATGAACCCGACCATGATATATTATGTGCCAGTTGTGACTTACTAATATAAACACTCCATAATAGCAAATGGAAACCTCCCAATAGTATCATTCAACTGGGACTGCTTGTAGCTTATAATAATAAATTCCATGTAGAACAGTTACTTCCCTTTTGCTTTTAGAGTGGCCAAGCTGTAAATTCTACTGATCTAAAAATGAAAACAGACAATTCAGCTTGCATAAGAACCCAAATAATGAATCTGTTCTGCTCTGCTATTTGAATGGTAAAGTGTATTAGCTGTGGGGTATGTTTTGATACGTATTTGCTTGACCTTTCATGTGAAAACTAAACTTTATTTTTAATGTATAGGGAACTAGAATTCGGGAAGAATTACATGAAACAAAAAAGGCGAATTCAGAAAATATCCTTCAGTTCAGATTTTGGTGAAAGAGTTAGACTACAATTTTGACAAGGAGGTTATTATCTTTTTGAAAAGAAGCATTTTCCCACGTTAAATCAGTTTTAACTGGCATCTAAAATGAATGTCACTAAGCCTTAAGTTGCACAAAAATGTACCTATTTGCCACAGGGGCCATGTGGGGGAGGAGGACGGGAGGGTGGGAGAAAGCAGGCCAAATAGTAGTTATGTTGTTTAGCCCAATGAGAAACAATGTGCATATTCAGATTGATTCCTATCACCATTCAGTGATTTTGACTGAGATGGAGACTTTAAATGTGCAGAATGAAACAGAATTGCTCTGTCCCAAGCAGTATAATAGCCTTGTAACTACAGCTGGCTGACAGCACAATAGCCTTCTGAGAACATTGCCATCTTATAAATTATTTGAAATAAGCGTTAAAAAACTGAGCCTTAAACAAAAACTGCTTTTGTTGCACTTGCAGAAAATTATACTTAATTGAACCCTTCTGTAACACTGTGGGTCTTGCGTTTTGCATAGTAATTTTTGGTGAATGAACAATTAAAAGAACCTATTGAATCTTTGGTGTAGTAGAGTTTAAATACTGAGCTGCCACAGTGCATTAAAGTACCTTGAACAGTGCTGAACGCTTCAATCTGTGTGAACATGGGAAAAATATGTTGTGCTTCGGAAGATCCTTAAGGTTCTTCATCCGGTTCAGCATTGTAAAGGTAACTTTAATGCCACTGAAATTGTTGGTTTAATTTCATGGATGGGGGGGAGGGAGGGGGAGGGGGGAGGGGGGGGGGGGGTGAATGAAGCCGGTGTGATATTGTCTACCTTAATGCTGAATCTCGGATGGCGATCAAATCTGTTTCCAAAAAAATCTTTTGACTAGCAGATAAATGTTTTCAAGTGTAAACTCCGTCAAGCTTTCACCATGCCCTGACACTACCCGTGAGTAAGGGATGCTGTCAACATTGAGTGCTGTCTTCTTAATTGTACTCCTGTGCTGCTCAATTGCCAAACTTACTATAGACTACTTACTCATGTGGAAGGAGACTGATTTTCAGGTCTTATTCCTTTATAAGGAGTTGTTACTTCAGTTGTTATTCACTAGAGAGGATCATGAGGTTCTGTTTTTAAAAAAATGGTTTTGAAAAGAGAAAACGTACGTTTTTTGCTGGTGAGTAATGGTAATTTATTTAAACAAAGTTAGAATTATTTCACTGCGCTCTGCTTAAAGAATGTACGATATTCACCAGCTACATTGCAACACAGCCACTAGCAGTGTCTTTTAATTACTTGCATCTGATGCGTCATCTGTAACTTTAGATTTTAGCTTAAGAAGATAAGCTTTTTCATACTCGAGCACAGCTTCACTAAGGTGTGTAAGATGTGCTTAATTTCAAGCTCTGACTTTATCTTCAGTTTTACTTGCTGAAGTATCCCCAGCCTTTCACCTGTTGTAATGGCTATTTATATGATTTGCAGTTCAGTTTTATCGTATAATATTCCTTTAGTCACCTAAACTATTACGTGCATTACATAAAAGCAAGGTGAACTGTTTGCATATGGGGCAAGCAGATAATAACCTGGCTTCTGTAGTTATTTCTTTTGAGCACTGTAGGCAACTCAAGCACTTAGTGCCACGTGACTAGTCCATTGGCCAGTGCCAAACTGATCCCATGAGAATATGCAGTTGTAAGAGACAATTTCAAGTAAATCATACATTGCAAACACAAGCTTGTGCAGTGTGGTGGGCAGAAAGCACCTCTGATACAGTGTAAGAAGGAACTGCAGATGCTGGTTCAAACCGATGATAGACACAAAAAGCTGGACAAGGTCTCGACCCGAAACGCCACCCATTCCTTCTCTCCAGAGATGCTGCCTGTCCTGCTGAGTACCTGTGATACTGTGTTCAAATATCCTCATTTTGACCTGCCTCATCTTTACGACTCTCTTCAGCTCCATTGCTCTCAGATTCCTAGAAATCTCAGCATGTCATGCAGCATCCATGGAAGGAGAGGCAGATAATATTTCAGGTCTTTGCACTTTGTGAGAATCATCCGTACCTGAAATTTTAACTTTTTCTCTCCAAAGATGCTGCCTGATCTGTCGAGTGGATAGAGCATTTTGTTTTTGTTTCAGATTTCCAACATCTGCAGTTTTAATAAACAAATTCACAGACTTCTGTGTTTCTGTAATTGAGTCTATTTTGCAATCCATCTTTGGCAATCACTAGCTGAGGTATTCTGTCTGAAGAAGGGTCTCGACCCGAAACGGCACCCATTCCTTCTCTCCAAGATGCTGCCTGACCTGCTGAGTTACTCCAGCATTTTGTGATACCTTCGATTTGTACCAGCATCTGCAGTTATTTTCCTACACTATTTATTTAAAATTCTCCTTTCACCAGAACTAATAGTTCTTTATATGACCTGGGGTTAAATTTTGTTGGATAATATTCCCACTGTCACCTTGCAATAGTAAACTGTTAAGTGCATTACATAAAGGCAGGTATTTATGGCTCCAGCTATAATATTCTTCCAGATTTTTGGAAGCAGATAATGATACGCAGACATATGATTGGGTCCTGTTTCTGTTCTGTGTACACAGTGATAAGCGCACTCTATATCTCTTGTCACTTGAAGGTTAAGAGTGATCCTTAATTTAGGTGCATTATAAAGTGGAAATCAAGGAGGCAGGGAAGAATCTTTTTACCACCTCAGCCTTAGATGTAAATCATTAAAATTTGAGAAGAAGTACCCCATATTTGATTTTGGAGTCAGGTGGAAATAATAAGTACTACAGATACTGCACTTCTGTTGCCTTTACAGATGCGAATGGCCCTTTACAATATTCACTGAAATGTCAGGCTCTCATGTAATGAACATCTCTGCAATGAAGTCAATACATGAAGCTGGGTGAGGGAAGAACGGTTGTCGGGGAGGTAAATTACGAGTTTTCACATAATCAAAAGCCAAATATTTTTCATATAAAGTGGTTCTTTTGACCATGGGACTATTTGGACTGAAATATCCTGGACAATTAGGCCATTTTATGTGCAGTAATTAAGAAGATAAAGTGGGTACTCGAGGTCTATTCAAAAGGTTACCTCCAGGTCCTCTGGCTCCTCACAAATCCCCAAGGAAGAATAATCGGTTATGGTAGATTATCCCTTGTGTGTACGTAGATGGCAAGAGAATAAGGGTAAAGTTGACAGGCATGTAAGATGCAATGTATTACAGGGGAATAAGATTACAGGGAGAATGGGGCAAAAAGGGTTGTTCAAAGAGCTGGCTGAGATTCAACAGCCTGAATGCCCTGGTGCTTTATGTGAGAAAACATATACAAGGGACACTCCTCACTTCAGATTTCAGTTGCAAATTTCGGATTTCAAGTTTTGCTTTCATCTTTCAAATCCTTTTCCCAAACATCTTGCACTTTCTAAAGCCTGCTGTGGGTTGTGCATGCTAAATAGATTGTTTTAATTGCATAGCCTTGTTAAATGTTTGTTAACTATTGCAAGGTTTCTCAACCTCTAGTGGTAGACTAAGTGGAGTCACACTAGTTGTGCAAAGGGCTGAATTTCTTTAGGGCATGGAAGGAGAAAACCAGCAAAAACTAAATGTTTGTCATTTTGTTAATGCGTTACCATCATTTTCAATGTTTCTAAGGTTTTTAGGATGGTCCTGCTTATTTGTCGGCATACCTGAGGCAATGTCTGTGCTCCTGTCAGTTTGGCCAAGTTCTCGGCTCACGAGTAGATGAAAAATGAAGACGAGGGAAAAGGTTATGAAACTGATAAACATTTCCATCTATTATCTAAATTTGGCCCCAGAATAGAAATGCCCAGAGCAGACAGCCATCATGGGTGATTGTTACTGATGAGCCATCTGTTCTGTAAGGATATCTTAACATTGCTTAAAATCACTAAATTGAAACAATAGCTTGCCCAGGTTTGCCCACTCTCACAAAAATTTGAATGAGCTATTGTTTTAATTTACCAATTTTGTTTTAATTTTAATTAATTTTGGATATCAGACTATATCAGGTTATCAGCTCTGGATATCTTACCAGACTTTGGGTTTCACAGGTGTTGACCTCTATGATGTGATGATTATCCCCACCGCTCCCCCCTCCCTGATGGTCAAGAGTAGACGGCATCACTGTAAAGTATCCCCCTATTCTTATCCACAGCAACAAATCCAGTGATGAACAAAAAAATAGCTCATTTTATTTGTTGCATTTTACCAATGTCTTCCTCTTAGTTTGTGTTTCATTGTTGTGGAGTTAGGAAGATTTCAATTGTCAACAGAAAAGAACAATTGTTGCCCACAGTGCTAGCTCGGAAGTTATAAAACCATTCTTCACCACGGTGCTGTATTAAAGAACAAAGCATTCCCCATGTGAGAGATTACCCTTCATGCTCAGTTACAAAGGATCACTGTTTCTGCCAGATACTAAAAGAACAGATCTGTAAAGGATATTTATTCACAAAATGCTGGAGTAACTCAGCAGGTCAGGCAGCATCTCAGGAGAGAAGGAATGGGTGACGTTTCGGGTCGAGACCCTTCTTCAGACTGATGTCAGGGGGCGGGACAAAGGATATAGGTGGAGTCAGGAAGATAGAAGGAGAACTGGGAAGGGGGAGTGGAAGAGAGGGAGAGAGGAACTAACTAAAGTTGGAACTTCTCCAACTTTAGATAGTTCCTCTGTCCCTCTCTTCCCCTCCCCCTTCCCAGTTCCCAGTTCTCTATCTTCCTGTCTCCACCTATATCCTTCCTTTGTCCCGCCCCCCCTGACATCAGTCTGAAAAAGGGTCTCGACCCGAAACGTCACCCATTCCTTCTCTCCTGAGATGCTGCCTGACCTGGTGAGTTACTCCATCATTTTGTGAATAAATACCTTCGATTTGTACCAGCATCTGCAGTTATTTTCTTACAAGATCTGTAAAGGAAGTTCTTTAAAGTGTAAAATCCAACAATAATTGCATTCAATCTGGAAATCAAGGAAAGGAAATAATTTTCAGTGTTAAGGTGGGATCTGAATAGCTCTTGCAAAAAAGCAGTGTGGACTCAATGGGCAGAAAGGCCTGTTCCCATGCATTTGTATTCCTAACCAGATTCTGATTTTCAATGTTGAGTTTGTAGCATTTGTTTTATGATGAACTTTGATGAAATGAGATTCTGATCTTCCGTACTTGATTGTGGACAGTGATTTCCACGGGGATCAGAGCAGCATTAGTTTTAGTGATTGAAAATTTATTGAGAAATGTACTAAGGAAATGCCAACCTGCTACATGTTGCAGTGAAAAAACTAACCTTTTTAATCCTGCATGTCTTCAAAATGTAAGTCAAAGATCAAGAATGCACCAGAACAGACTTTCTAGTCATTTCCAGATGCAAATATAATGTATGTACTGCTTAATGGGAAAAGAAAAACACAGATCGGAAATTCAGATGGATATATCAGCCAACTGCTTGAGGTAAGCTCATGGTATATTCATAGCACAGATTGCCATATAAATTGGAAAATGTTATACTTCACTAGTGCTCACTGATGGTATGAACATTTCTTAGTACTAGCTGCCATGCAATCTCAGCAGAATAGTTGAAAATACTTATCTTCATAGGGGGCTTTTTATCTAGGGATGATATGTGTTTGATAAACTGCTGTAAATATCCAATGAACAAACCCCAATATCTGCTGCTCTTTCTTCTGCTGTGTAGAAATACCCCCATTGTTCTTCTCAATAGCATTCTGGAACAAATATCCAACATATAGGTGCAATTAATAATCTTCTTCAAGTCATATGATTTTTGTTTAACCAACTCTAACTGAAAAAGCTTCATGATTGCCCCAAGTTCTCCCAGTAGCACCAATAATACATTAACTCATTTAAAGTCAAAGGGGATTTTCATTACCAGTTTGGTGTCATCAACTGAGCTTCAGAAAGAACTGTAAGGAATTGGGGACATTGGTGAACACAGATCTGTGGATAATTTGATTTGGGTGATAAGTAGAAAATGGAATTGATGTACAAGTATCAGGGCTTTGGAAAGGGTCTGCACCACATATTTGGGAGTATGTGGGTGTAAAAGATAATCTATTCCACTGGCCTGAAACCAAGTGACACTATATTTGTTTACATGTTAATGGATTTCTGGCTTGTCAAAGAGTCATACAGCATGGAAACAGGACCCTGGTCCCAACTCGTCCATGCCAATGCAAGTACCTTCAAAGCAAGTACCTTTTACCCTATAAACCTTTCCTGTCCGTGTATCTGTCCAAATGTATTTTAAATGTTATTATTGTACCTGCCTCAACTATTTCCTCTGGCAGCTCATCCATTGTGTGAAAAGGTTTGTTTTTGGGCTGCTGTTAAATCTTTCCTCTCTCTCCTTAAGTGTTTGCTCTCTGGCTCTTGATTCCCAATCCCTGGGGAAAAGACCTTGTGTATTCACCCTATTTATTCCCTCATGATTTTATACACCTCTATAAGATCACCCCTCAGCTTACCACACTTTTCAAAGAATAGCGTGCCCAACCTCTCAATATAACCCAGGCCTTGTGTCCTGGCAACATCCCCTTAACGCTACTCGGTACCTTTTCCAGCTTAATGCCATCTTTCCTATAGTAGAGTGACCAAAACTGAACACAATACTCCAAGTCCAGCCTCACCAACATCTTGTACAACTGTAACACGATGCCCCAACTTTTACACTCAATTCCCAGACAAATGAAGTCTAGTGTGCCAATAGCCTTCTTCATCGCCCTATCAACCTGCGATGCCACTTTCATGGAACCATGCAGATGTTCTCCTGCTCTTCAAAATTCCCCAGGGATCAACCATTTACCGTGAAGCTCCTGCCCTGGTTGGAATTCCCAACACGCCATACATCATGGTGATCTGAATTAAACTCCATTTGCCATTCCTTGGCTGATCAAAATTCAATTGTAATTCTTGATAACCATCTTCACACTCTACGAAAGCACCTATTTTAGTGTCGGCTGCAAACCTACTAATCTTGCCTTATACATTCTCATTGAAATCATTGATACAGATGAGAAAAAGTAATGGGCCCCAGCACAGGTCCCTGAGGTACACCACAAGTCACAGCTCCTCATTTATCCAGGAAATAGACAGGTGGTTTCACTCGTACTTTGTGACCACTCAGCACAGAGCATCAGCCAGATTTATGAAGTTTCCCTCATCTTTCATTGAAGCTTAAGGATGGAAATAATTATTTCATAATTAAGATAATTTCTTTTATCAGCACTGCTTCTAAATATGGAACAGTGAATTTATGCGTTGTATATTATTTTAATATATCTTCTGTCAAAGCAACACTATGAATCATAAGTGTCAAGCTCCTCATCTCGACTGAATTCACTTGGTACCAATGGCACTGGGTCTCTAAAGGGAGCTAAATATTAATGCGTTGTCATGAAGTGTATGAGATCCCTCTCCACTTTGGTAGTTCAGAGAATTAAGCTACATAATTAATCATATTAGCTTCTGTTAAGAATGTGTAATCAGCATTAAACACCTGGACTTAAGGTTGTGGAGAAAGAGAAAGGACACAGACTTGTGAGGCTACAGAATAGTTCCGACTCCTCTGGGAACTGTAATACTGGAAGAATTCTCTTCCTTAAAGCTTTTGCCATTCACTAAACTTTATTTACTGGGATTAAAGAAAAGGCTTGTTACTATAGCAGAGGAGTACAGTTTTAGAACTGAAGTATTCTGTGAAACTAGATCTGAAATGCTTTTGTACAGAGAGAACAAGAGTCCCATCTTAAAAGTTGTGTTCCCTACTGGGGCATTTTAAACAGGGCCTCTGAAAGTGAAGTGTATGGTGTTGAAAGTCTTTACAGATCTCAGAAACAATCTGAAATGAGAGTGGTGCTTTTTCTACTCTTGCTGCTTAATCTTTATTCGGCATGGACTTGAAGATAATGCAGCTGAGAGAACATTAGCCTCTGGTAGGATTTTTACAACCACCTTTTCATGTTTGTGTAGTCAATTAAATCTGACATTCTGCATACACGGTACAGATGGGAGTATCATAGTCCGAGGCAGTCAGCAACTTGAAATAAAGCAGGCAGATTGAGGCTACCGTTCCTTAATCAAAAGGCTCATCGCGTACCATATTTTATATGAACTTGAGAACATAAGAAACAGAAGCAAGAGCAGGCCACTCTGCCCCTCATGCCTATTCTAGCTGATCTTATGCCTCAGCATCACTTTTTTTGCATCCCAATTTCCCTTGATTCACTTAAAATCCTGATACCATTGACTTGAGTTTTGCATGATTTCAGTGAATGAACATTCACAGAAACCTTTGGCTAGGAAATACCAAAGATTCTACAGCTTTTGAGTTCTTCGTGTCTCTATCCAGAATGGTCAACATCTTATTCTGATTCCAGGTTCTACACCTTCCAGCCAGGGGAAGCATCATCCCTGCTCCTATCCCACCTGGTTAGAATTTTGTGTGTTTTGTTGAGAGCACCTCAACTCAAAGGAATTTCAGCCCAGTGTGCCTAATCTCTCTTCAAGGGATGAATTCCCCATTGCAGGTGCCAATGTGTAAAGCATTGGTGCGTTCCTATTTCAAAGTACATTCTTCCCTGGGTAGGGAGACCAGTTTATAACAACATTCCAGATGTCATCTCATCAAGAACATTATATATTAACAATAAATAACATCACAGATAAGTGGATAGATTGATTTGTTTTTCAAAGATTTTTCAGTCTTTTTAAATTATAATTAAATAATGAAAATCTCCATTATTTTACTTTCTAACTGATATCCATTCTTTGCGTCTCCCAGAAACAAGGAATTTTAAGTGCCATTTGTGGAGCTTAAGAGAGGCTATAATTTTTCTTGAAGCATTTAACTATGCAATATTTTTTGTTTGTGGTACACGTGTGTATGTAAAACAGCAAAATTAATACCAAAGCTACAGAATAGTTGTGGGGCAATTCACTGGAATGGTGCGATTGATGAGGGGATGTATATAAAAGGAGAGATTGGAAAAGCTTGGACTGTGAAGGTTCAGGGAGATTTATTTGAACTGTTCAGAATAACAGAGAACGTTGGTAGCATAGCTTGCCTTTAGGGGAGAATCATTATCAAAGGAGACAGACTTCAGGAAATTAAGAGATGAGGAACATATTATTGTGCAGTGTGCAGTTATGATCTCAAATCAATGGTTAAAAGAGCAGTAGCTTTCAAAGAAACTGGCTACATAATTAGAAAAAAATATGGAGAATGAACAGGGGATAAGAACTCTCCGTTAAATGGTGAATGGTTTTATTGTAAGATTCAATGTTTTTTTCAAAATTACAGAGAGTTGTGAATGGCTCTCTGGTCATTTTGTTGTGTGACAATGGCTTGCATACATCAGAGAGCCCATTGATATAATTCAGAGTCCTACGGCAGTAAGTGTAGGAAGGACCATTCCTTCTCTCCAGAGATGCTACTTGTCCTGCTGAGTTACTCCAGCATTTTGTGTTTATCCTTCAGCAGATATGCAGGCTCTTCAGCCCACTGAGTCAATGCTGACCATCAAACACCATTTATCCTACACCTATGTAAATCCCATTTTATTCTCCCCATATTCCCATCAACTCCCCCCAGATACTATTATTCACTTACACATCAGGGACAATTTACAGTGGCCAACTAACCTACATGCCTTTAGTATGTGGGAGGAAACTAGAGCATCTTTGGGAAACACACACAGTCACAGGGAGAACATGGACAGTACCCAAAGCCAGCATCTCTGGAAATAATAGATAGATTTGACCATATAGATCCTACATCCGAAATATGTGCTGGTTTGTATTTGGGGGAGGATTTGAAGGGAAAGTGGGATTGGAGTCAATGAGTGTTTAATAATCAGCTTGTACTTGATGGGTGAAGGGCCTGTTTCAATACGATCTTCTCAGAATTGGATTGTGTGCTTGGCACCCTTGAATAGGAGTGAAATTCATGGCACAGCATCACTCCAAGAAGTGTTGGAGGTTTTACACAATTTTCAAATTTTGATAGTTGCTGGCCAAACAAAAGTGGAGAAAGAGAAAAATGGAGAGCCTGCAAAAGGATATAGTGATCAGAATTACTGGGAAAAAGATGCACATAATGTGAGAAAATGTGACGTTATTCACTTTGATAAGAATAATGGAAATTTAAATGGTGAGTAGATTGTAAATGTTGACGTAAGAGGAATTGGTAATCTTATTGCGTTTTCACATTGTTATCTGAAAGAGCTTGCGTCAGTGCAAGTGAAAACCTTCAGTGCTCGAACTATGCTGATTCACTGCATTAGTTGTTACCTCACTACCTTTCTGCTAATAGTTGGTTGAATGCCCCAGTATGTCCAAAACTAGAGTGAAGGACCAGGCCAGATTTATGGACTTGCCACAATTTAGCAACCATCTTGTGTCCAGTTTACAAGATTGTTTATTCCAATGATTGATATCTGTTAATTAAAGTTTGAAAAATGTGTCTATCAGGACAATCCCGAAGGACTGTTTTTAAATATTTTTGATTTCCATGCCCTTGAACATTGACAGCCTCAAGCTTAATTGACTAGAGACCAGAAAAACGTACTTTCCTTTCTGCGTTGCTCCCTGCATACATCCCCCCTGTGTGTGTGTGTCTGTGTGTGTTCAAATATGTATACATGTCTGCATGTATATTTGTTGTCTGAAAGTTGCTGGATACACCTCTCTGTTATGGCTGGTTACATTTCATTGTCCACAGTTTTGCCTAATTCCTGTTCACACCACACCAGCTCCAGTCATTCCATTTCATTTTTTCTTCAAATTGCAATTCCTTGATGAATAACATATCATTGTATGAAACATTAATCTGGAATATGCTTTATTTTGCCTTTTCCTCTTCGTTCTTCTCATCACAACTACCGTTAGTTTTATTTTAGTAAAGTAGAACATGATGTCTGAATTAAACTGAAGGAAAGTATTCAGTTTGTACACATTATGGTTGTCTTACAGCATTTGAAGTCTCCTGTCATTAGTTAAATTTACAATCTTCAGTCATTCGACACAGAAGACCATTGCAATGTAGCAAACAGCCGGAACCATCTGGATAGAGAATTGCCGCATTGCCTGCTAATTTTGTTTATCATCTGAAGTCTTGATGAGCATTATTGCCTATTCTCATTTCACACAGTTTACTGCAGTCTATTTTCCAGTAGAATGCTAACTGAAGATCTTGTAGTACAAAAAATATTAAAGGGACTTCACATCTGAGACCAACATTATGGCAAATAGTTAAAGTGATTCCCTGTTAAATAATGATTGTTCATTTTCCCCTTTTTGTTCTATCTGTTGCTAGTGATCTTCCCCTCTTTATATATTTGTTGATACAAAATTAGTTTATCGGTGGTGTCTGTTGCTAGTATCTTACCCTATTGGTAGTGTTCATTAGTAGCATCTTACACTATTGGTTTTGTTTGCTGGTAGTATAGTTCCTTGTTGATAGTATTTGATGGTATTATATTACCCGATTGGTGGTGGTACTATGTTCCCTGTTGCTCGTATCTGTTGGTACTATCTTCCCCTATTAGTGGTATTGATAGTAGTATTTCCATTGGTAGTACTTTCCCTGTTGGTAATATCTATTAATAAAATCTTCCTTAATTGATAGCGTCAATGATAGTGTCTTTCTCTATTGGCTATTTTGTTCAGAGAATCAAGAATGGAACAGCAGGATAATGTGTGAGATGAGAGAATCACTTTTGAAATTCAGTACATTTTGGTAATTTAAAATGAATTTTGATTGTAAATGTACTTTATCTTATGGTTACAGTAGGCAGTTCACCTTGTAGCTGTAGTCATAGTTATCAGTCCTTGGCTTCAATTAGGCTTTGTGCTTGATGGGTTCGTAATGCATGGTGTGTGAGCCATTTGCAATGGGAGCCATCTAGAGTAAACTTTCTTAGTTCTACAGAAGTGGTCATTTCAAAGATCCATTTCTATCCAGTAAGTTTGTCCAATGGTTATGTGGGATTGTTGTGTCTTGGTATTTCCTCTCAATCACTCACTAAGGCAATTCAGGATACTTGGTAATTTCAACTAACAAAGGCATACATTATGAAGGTAATTATTTTAACAGTTTAAAAGATAGACAGACATTCCATCAATTCCTGAGACAATATATCAATGGCACATAGAACAACTGGTTGCATTTCTTCCTTCATCCTGAACATATGTTTTGAGGTTAATCAAGTCAACACTGTTTTCTGCCACGTTGCCCTGATATGGACATCACCTTCACCATGTCTCTTGCCCATAGACTGACAGAGCTTTGTCATCTCTGCTGTAGTGGTGTGGCCACTAAAGATATAGTGAATTCCACATCTTTCTTGATTATTTGCAGTCACCGTCTTCAGAGAACATCTCCTAGCAGACCTCAGTGCAGACTTGTAGATTAATAGTAAATTATACCTTGGCTTCAACTGCACTGCTTCAAGATTAGTGATTTGCTTCGGAAACACATTGCGTGTTGCTCCTGTGTCAGGTTGAAGTGTCAGTTGTTGTACTTGCATCAATATCTTAGTATAGATATAGTACCCACTGTACTTTCCACTGTACTTTCCACAGTAAGACTTCATTTGACATCTGGGACATTGTCTTCAAATGGTTCCCTGATTTAACCCTTTCTGTGTCCCTGCATAGCTCATCTGATCCACTGCATGAATGTTTCATGTCCTCTTTACGTTGCACTGTTTGGAGCAATGGTTTTCCAATCCACATCACACACACCTTTTCCCACACCTGGAGCATTTCGTTATCAGCCATCTGGAGCCATCATTACTGTCCGTTACCCAACTGTTTCTCTTGTGCTTCACCCCATATATTTCCTGCTGTTATCAATCCAACTTTTCTAGTCTGGCTTTGAATATCTCTGCAGTTTTATAATTCTATGCCTTTTCACTTGTTGTAGCTGTCCTTTCAGACTAAGCTCCATGATTCCACAAATCATTCGATCTCTGTTAAGCAAGTCATTCAAATCTGTAAAATTGCGATTATATACTGATGATTTAGGTCCATGAAGAAGTCATCAAAGGATTCTTCCCATTCCTGATTGCAAGTAAAGAACCAGTAACTCTTTCAAAGGCGTAGGAAGGAACTGTAGATGCTGGTTTAAACCGAAGATGGGCACAAAAAGCTGGAGTAACTCAGTGGGTCAGGCAGCATCTCTGGAGAAAAGGAATAACCATATAATACCATATAACCATATAACAACTACAGCACGGAAACAGGCCCGTTCGGCCCTACCAGTCCATGCCGACCACTCTCCCTTTCCTAGTCTCATCTACCTGCACTCAGACCATAACCCTCCAATCCCCTCCTATCCATATACCTATCCAATTTACTCTTAAATAATAAAATCGAACCTGCCTCCACCACTTCCACCGGAAGCCCATTCCATACAGCCACCACCCTCTGAGTAAAGAAGTTACCCCTCATGTTACCCCTAAACTTTTGTCCCTTAATTCTGAAGCTATGTCCCTTGTTGGAATCTTCCCCACTCTCAAAGGGAAAAGCCTACCCACGTCAACTCTGTCCGTCCCTCTCAAAATTTAAAAAACCTCTATCAAGTCCCCCCTCAACCTTCTACGCTCCAAAGAATAAAGACCCAACCTGCTCAACCTCTCTCTGTAGCTTAAGTGCTGAAACCCAGGCAACATTCTAGTAAATCTCCTCTGTACCCTCTCCATTTTGTCGACATCCTTCCTATAATTTGGCGACCAGAACTGCACACCATACTCCAGATTCGGCCTCACCAATGCCCTGTACAATTTTAACATTACATCCCAACTTCTATACTCGATGCTCTGATTTATAAAGGCAAGCATACCAAACGCCTTCTTCACCACCCTATCCACATGAGATTCCACCTTCAGGGAACAATGCACAGTTATTCCCAGATCCCTCTGTTCCACTGCATTCCTCAATTCCCTACCATTTACCCTGTACGTCCTATTTTGATTTGTCCTACCAAAATGCAGCACCTCACACTTATCAGCATTAAACTCCATCTGCCATCTTTCAGCCCACCCTTCCAAAAGGCCCAAGTCTCTCTGTAGACTTTGAAACTCTACTTCATTATTAACTACACCACCTATCTTAGTATCATCTGCATATTTACTAATCCAATTTGCCACACCATCATCCAGATCATTAATGTAAATGACAAACAACAGTGGACCCAACACAGATCCTTGGGGTACTCCACTAGACACTGGCCTCCAACCTGACATACAATTGTCAACCATTACCCTCTGGTATCTCCCATTCAGCCATTGTTGAATCCATCTTGCAACCTCACTATTAATACCCAACGATTTAACCTTCTTAATCAACCTTCCATGTGGAACCTTGTCAAATGCCTTACTGAAGTCCATAGGTAACATTTTGAGACACTACAGACCTAGAGTCAGGGGAAAGGGAAACAAGAGATATGGACAGTGATATAGAGTGATATAGGACAAATAATGAAAGATATGCAAAAGAAAAATATTGTGTTTGGCTTGACAGCTCTCTCAGCTGAAGCTTCCCCTGGCTGTAGAAGGGCTGGGGAACACTCCATTAAGTCAGGGCCAGTGTCTATTTTTCAACTGCACAGCACGTCCTCAGGCCATTGATCCCTATGCTCTTTGTGGGATCTTACTATGCCCACATTGGCTGCTGCTGTGTTTCCTACATCATGGACACGATTAGGGAAGTACTAAGGGAGTTGTAAAGGAAGAGGTCACAGAAGTCACTACATAAACACGAGTCCTTCGCTAACACGAGTTCAAGGACGTCCAACAGGTTACAGATCATTTAATCATTTACCATTGCATTTGCAACATCTAGATGGATGCTCTCTCTTTCATACTCATTAACCAGTTCAGTTCATGAGCCTGATTTCATTGATCGAAAGATTGATCGAAAGATTGAAAGATACATCATGGAAACAGGCCCTTCGGCCTACTGAGTCCATACTGATCATCGATCACCTGTTCACACTAGTTCTATGTTATCCCATTTTTGCATCCACTCCCTAAACAATGGGTGCAATTTACAGAGGCCAATTAACCTAAATATCTACAGGTCTTTGGGATGTGGATGGAAACCGGAACACCTGGAGGATAGCCTCACGGTCAGGATTGAACCTATGTGTCTGGTGCTGTGAGGCAGCAGCTCTATCAGCGATGCCACCCTTCTGCCATACAGAAATCTCTATGGCAACAGGCTGTTCGGCCCACCACATGCTGACCATTAACCGCCCACTGATATTATTAACACTGCATGTCTGAAGAGAACAGCTGGAATTCCTGTCCCATAGCTCCAACAACCAGACTTTGATTCTGGCTGTGTGGGGTTTGCATGTTCTCCCCGTGACTGAATGAGTTTCCCCTATGTGCTCTGGATCCTCCCCTCATCTCAAAGATGAGCAGATTAATTGGGCCACGATAAATTGTAGCTGGTTTAGATGGGTGATAGAATCCGAGGGGGGAATAACGTACAACTGGTGTCGTATAGGTATAAATCGTCAACCTGGTGGGCTGATGAGTCTGAATCCACGCTGTATGAATTGATGGGAAACTATGAGGGAACAACTGCTTAAGGACCCCCAGGTTTGCTGCTATTATGGAGTGACGAGCTTTTGCAGCATAAACTGCTTTGCTACAATCCTACTATGTGCACTGCAGGTTTGCTGAGATATAAAACGCAACCCAACCACAGCTATTTTGAACCAAACCCCATGTATCCACAGAAAAAGATGTGTTGCATTTCGACTGCCATTGGTACAGAACTGATAACCTGTGCAGTAATACTGAGCTGGATAAAGTACTGAGCTGGTCAGCAGAGCAGGACCAGTCCCAACCCAAACCCAAATGTACTATTATAATGTAGACCTGATTCAGACCAGACCTGGCATGTGCAGTCACCACCCGTTTGGCTTAGACGTCCAGGCTTCATCTTGAAGTGATTCTGGTGTCGTCTACCAACATACTACTCCACACTGCCAGGTCATTAATGGACACCAGGACACCAGGAAGAACTGCAGACCTTGGGCTGATCCTAGGGGGACACCACTAATGACACCCCTACAGGAAAATCCACATGCGTTAGTTATAGCCTGTCATAGCTTATTCCTAATCCTGTATCTGGTGCCTAATAATGCCACAGGCTTCTATCTTGTGAAGCAATGGAAAGTGCCTTTTTGTGAAATCCAGTTGGACAATATCCATTGGATTTTCCTCTTCCAGTCTTCTCATGGGCTTCCTTTGGAACACCGAATTATTATGACATTGGCATTTTCTCAATTTTTGCAGTACACTGCAAACCTTGAGGATGCTGTGCTAGTGTAGTACATAATACATAATAATAATAATAGTACAGAATATGTACTAGTAATAATAACAGGATAGAAAAGTGCATGTTGTGCTGAAATCAGCATGCAACTAATATGTTGGAGCAATGCAGAGAAGATCCACTCATGCTTAAGACTGATACTGGTTGCTTGTGCCCAGAAATTCATCATCATCATAGACATGCTCATTTTCTGGGGCTTCATTTTGCACTGCGATTTCACAATTTCATTGACATAATTGAAAGGGAGTTTTGGAAGGGGAGTATAACCGGCAGCTACCGATGGAGGACAGGCATTTTACCTCCATGATGATGCCAGTTTGACCTTACAATCTGCCAAATGCAAAATTCCCAGTCTAATTAGGGTACAATGCTCAATGCTCTGCAGCTATGCAGCAGCTTGATCAAATCAAAGGAACAAATGGATGAGCTGAATAACAAGGGTAAGTTTAAGGCAAAGTTAGGTAAATACAAGAGGGAGAAAGATGTAGGAAAATATGTTTTTGAAGAAGAGAGACATGAGCATTTAGCATGTAGGTCAAACAACTTGTTCCTGCTCAGTAAATACTGCCATACCTTGTAAATGAAGGGCAGCCTTGATCGAGGTATTTCGGCACTGAATTTTGAATTATGAAGGAGGTCCTTTGACTTTAAACATGCAGCCAGCCAGTTTCCAACAACATATTATCCTTTTGCAAAGATATCTAACAGTAGCTATTTTTTATTATCTAGATTTAAAATATGTGACAACATTAAATTAAATAATGAGAAATCCTTTTGGGTTTAATTCTATAACATCTCTACGCTTCGGGTTATTTTCCAACACTGATGAAAGGGAATGAGATCAGGATAGTATTCTCCCAGCAGGACATGTTGCATTCTGCGATGGAGTGACAAACAATCTGGCTGATGCACGGGACCATATTGCTTTTGTACCCTAATTAGACTGTTCTTCACATTGCTAATGAGTAAGCAGATGCCAATAATACTGACTGCACCAGTACACAGAACAAAGCATAACTTGCCCAAGATCATCTGAAGTAAAATGGACTTAAGGATTTGTGAAGATAACAGCATTTGAATTTTTCCTTTAGTGGAGCTGTGCATGTGCTGATCATTTGCACACAAGTTATTAAATGTGGAATGCTTTCCCTGCAAAGCAGTTCTGTTTTTCCTTGTATTAATGATTTGAAACACTTTTTAATTAAGCAGCCTGGTGCCAGATATTCTGCTTGTTTACATAAAGAGCTTAACCATTTCATTACCTGGTTATAGTCATAACTATCATCCTCGGAGATATTGTAAAACTAACTCTTATGAGTTGTGATTTCTTTCCTTCTAATGGTTTAGAATTTTATTTAAATTATCTTTTGTTGGTTCCTTTTATCTTGTTCATGCAGCATTCAGACGTGGCAGCTTACATTGGTATCTTTATATTCGCATCCACATTGAAGCATAGGTTAATTCAATTGAGTTCAGACTGAAGAGATGACGGTTTCGCTCTGCTGAGTGTACACGACTTAACTCAAATGGAATTTGCTGCTTCAATCCATCCGTAATGGGGTGCAGGTTCACAGCAGAAGATATCTAATGTCGGCAGTCAAGTGCCAATAGTCCCAAATTCATTTGAGTTCCTGCATTTTACATGAAACATTTTTGTATTGTGATGCTCGCCAAACAATATCTCTCACATATATTCTGGTTCGCAAAAATGTAAAGGATGCCTTTGGGCTATGAAAAGTATTTTTTTAAGGGGAAGTTAGAAGTGCATATGAGTGAGAAGAGAATTAAAGAATATAGAGATGGATTTAGATGTAGAATCATAGAATCATTGCAATACAGAGGTGGGCCATTTGGCCCATCAAGTCAATACAAGCTGCTAGTAGAGCGATCCCATCCATCCCATTCTTGCATTCTTTCTTCACTCGGGTATTGCCATCTCCCTTCGGAAGGCACCGATGTGAGTGAGGGTACATTGTAGGCAAATGGTACTCATTAGATTGCACTGTGAGCTGGCATACTGCAGACTTGACAGGCCGAGTGTCCTCTTTGTTTGAAAATATGAGGTTAAAGATATCTGATTCTTGGTTTCATGTAGATGAATCCAAATCCTGGTATACAAAAATGATGATACAGTTTGAGAGAAGAACAATGTGTGAAATATTAACCCAGGGACAGGTCCTTTGGCTTATTGGACCTATACTGGCTATCAACTGCCCGTTTACACTAATCTTACACTACTGTCATCTAATTTTATTATTCTCCCCACATTCCCTTCAATTCCTCCTAGATTCTACCACTCACCGACAAACTAGGGACATTTTACAGTTGGTAATACCTACCAACTCCCATGTTTTGGGATGCTGAGGTAAACTGGAGCTTCCTGAGGAAAATCACAATGTCAGCGGGGGGAGAACGTACACATTGCAGAGAGACAGTGACTGAGGTCAGGATCAGCCTGGGTTACTGGAGGTATGAGACGGAGGCTCTATTTGCTGCACCATTTTGTTGCCCAGATCTGCAAAAAGTACAGAGAATGTTGGATAAACTCAGCATGTCAGGCAGTACAGGTGGAGAAAGAAACGGAATTGGCATGAGTCTTCATCAGATCTATAGCCTGAGAGATTAATTATCATTTTATTTGTTTTCAAAGTAAAGATGTGTTTTAATTGAGGCAGCTGATCTTATGCGAGCTTACCAACCTGAACCAATAACTCTGTTTCTCTCCCCACTATTTCTGCTTGGACAGTTGAACATTCCCAGATTTTCTGCTCCATTTACCTAATTGGGAAAGATGCTGGATTTGCCCACAGCAGCCAGGGCAGGCTTTACCTCACCCCGCAGGGCAATGCTCACATCGAGTGCTTCCTCACTTTCACAAACCTGGAAAGCAGCAGCAACTCAAAGAAGAATAGCACAGAGTAAAGATGGAGAGATTCCACCCTCCAGTGCAAAGCACTCCTCAATGCAGTGAGAGTGAAGCAATAACTGCTCTGGCCAGTGCATAATCTGCAATGTCCTACATGATCCATGTGTTTCACACGGGACCTTATACGGAGATTGCTGGCTTGTTACCGGCTTGAAGAACATAATATTTGAAGTGTAGGAAAGAGCTGCAGATGCTGGTTTAAATCGAAGATAGACACAAAATGCTGGAGTAACTATTCGGGACAGGCAGTATCTCTGGAGAGAAGGAATGGGTGATGTTTTGGGTCAAGACTCATCCTTAATCCGGATTGACTGTCTAAGGAGTGGTTGGAATGATTTAGTGGTCCCAGACATAGCCATTGTGAAATGCAGTGTAGGGATAGGCTCCTCAGACAACTGAGTCCACAACGACTACGAGCATCCATTTTTACAGTAAACGTACCCTAACCCATTTTATGCTCCTAACATTTCCATCAACTCTGCCCAGATTCTATCACTCACTAATATACTAGGGCCAATTTACACCAGTCAATCAACCTTCCAACCCACACATTCTGGGGATGTGGGTAGAAACCGGAACACCTGCAGGAACTAATGGGGTCACGGGGAGAAGGTTGCAAACTCTTGAACCCAGGTCATTGGAGCTATGAGGCAGCAGATCTACTAGCTGTGTTTCAGTACTGACCGACACACTTGCACACAGTAGCATAGTCATTCTACACAGAAACAGGTCCTTTGATCCATTGAGTCCATACCAACTATCAAGTACCTATTTACACTATTACAATTTTATTCCCTCTACCTTTCCATTAACTCTTCACAGATTCTATCATTTCACACAGGACAAACAATTAACTAACCAACCTGCATGTCTTTGGGAAACTCTCAGAGGTCATAGGGAGAATGTAGAGACTCCCTGCAGGCAGCAACCAAGGTCAGGATTGAACCAGAGTGACTGGGCCTGTGAGGCGGCGGCTCTACCAGCTCAATTGCAGCGGTGAGAATGTTAATCAATTATAGAGGCAGGCACAATTAAAACAGACCACTGGTTGAAGCTCCTGATTTGAAAAGGCTGCAAAGCTCCTTCAACTGTTAAATTAGCAAGGCAGCATATCTAATATTTAGAAGCTCAAAGGGTCCTTGTGGTATTTTGGACATCCGGGTGAGGGCTGTCAGGGTAGAACACAATGCATGATGTGTGGTGTTGTCTTTCTACCATCGAAGGTAGCAGTGGTTTCACACAGCTCAGATAAGATGAGAGGTTTGTCATTGTTTTTGGCCAGAGACAGCTGGCTGGAAGCAGAGTCGAAGGCTCCAGAGGACAGATAGAGACTGCCAAATTCATTAATCAGAGAAGACTGCATGTTACAAGAAGCTTGGTGATCGTAATTAGGAGCCTGTTTAAATCTAATGCAATGGAGACGTGAAAGATATAGCATGACATGATTCTTAACAAGTTTGTTATATCTGTGAAGTGTAAGTGGTGGCTTATCACAGGAGAAATGATAAATTAACAAATGCCAATTGGATTTTCTTCCCAGACAACTTTCCTGACACTTTTTAAAATGATGATGGGGAATTAAATATCAGTTCGGTTTTTGTATAATTTGCTTCGACATTGTTCTGTAAACTGTCTATTAAAACGCTCTCGCATTTGCATGGGCTTGCAGCTTGATTAATTTATTGGACTAGTTGCTGTCAGGGACTATTGGAAGGGCCTTGTTGATGTTTGTAAGGAAGTAATTATACACTGCTGCTGTCTGTGACCATACGCAAGAACCTCACTGGTGTAAATAGTGTCCCTAAGGGTGCCAGTGTCTTACAATCAGTCCAACAGAGGACGAAGGCTGCCTTTACTTTTTTTCCTGGAGCCTTAATGTTGTTTCTTCCCCCCACACCTTTATAGGTGGCTCCTCGGGATTTGGGGGAACCTAGTTTTAGTCTGGTTCTGAGGTGCCTGATAGGGACATTTTGGTGGGGACCAGAGATGGGATTGAAGTTGCTGCTGGTGGCCCTGGCACTTGGCACCAACCATCTCAGTCACTACACTCCAGCAGCTGGTCTTCATGGAAACCACTTATTGTATCTCTCTGAGGTGCATAGCTTGGTTTGTGCTTCTGCATACCTTCCAGACATCTGCACACACAACCCAATCAGCAGAGATCTCCTCCTCGTCAGTACACCAAGGATAGTGAGGTGAATTGTAACCCTGCTAAACAACCATCAGCACAGTGTGTTTAAATCTGCTACTCACTGTTCTATTCTCATGAGGCCCAAGGATGCCAGTGAAAGGCTATTTCAAATTGTGATAGTCCGATATTTCCATCTTATAAATGATTTTCTCCAGGGCAATATTACTTGAGCATTTGAGCTGAGGCATATTAAAATAACAAGGTTTAAGAAATTTCTCTAGAGGTGACTGATTGAAAAAGGGAATCTGTTTAAATGCTTTCTAGTCGCTCTTTCATGACCTGTTGATCAAAATGTAATAATGTGAAGAACATTGTATTTTTCATCTGATCAACAACCTACACAGTATTTCAGAAATTCCAGTCCTATGCACAATGGTACGACTAATTATATGAATAGCTATTCCCCTACGTGAATTAAAATGAGTGGGGACACTTAGAATGAGTCCATTGGGAGTAGGAATGCTAAAGAACTTTAAAAAACGTGAGTGAATGTAACTTTTCTCATCACATCAAGAAATTCCCAAGTGTTCAACAGGCAGTGAAGGTCTATTACTGTGATGATGCAAGGTAGCAGGGCAGGTGATTTGCCTCACATCAATGTTGCATTGATGCTGAAATGGTTATAGTCAGATACAATGGAGACACAAGAAACTCCAGGTACTGGAATATGGTTATGACCAGAGAATTTGTCTTAGTGATGTGATCTGAGGAACATATATTATCCAAGACTGAACGCCTCTCTGCTTTGATGGAAGGGTGCTTTGAGATTATTGTTGTCTACTCCTTTGTAGGATTGAGCACGTTTCACTTCTATTCTGATGGTGAGGTGAACCCAGGTTCTGCTGCAGACACGGCAGAGGGCAGTAGCTGGAATGGTGGCTGGCTGGTGTTGGTGTAAGTTCTTTCTGCTGCTGTCGCTGGGTGCCAGTGACTGAATGAGAGGTTCTCAGTGTTTTACTGAAGCTCCTACTCTATGTTGATTGGCTATGTGACAGGGATTCACATGAAGTTGAGGATGTTAGAATTTTCAAGAAGAACATCCTTGTACCCGTTCCTTTGCAAACCTTGCAGTGAATGAACTTGGACTGTATCTATTTCAGAAATCAGGTGTCATGGATACAAACAACATGGCCTGCTTAATGGAGCTGAATGGGTATAATTATCTCTGTGGTTGGGACATTTGGCTTGTGCGAATGATGGCATTGATTGGCTTATTCTACGGGTGGAATTGGAGGAGATAGTATTGGTAGATTCTCTCCAGTGCGTTGAGGTGCATGCTCGAGATAGTCAAAGTCTTAGAAGTGCACAGGAACTCAGGGATAAATTGACACAGCAGATTGTGAGCTTTGTATTGGATGTGAAGTCTTGATCCTCAGACATTAATTTCCTTGGGGAGCCAGAGGCTGTGCTGGTGCATAGAAGGTGATGGTGGTTTTCTTCATTGATGTCTGCCTTCAGTGAGGGCAGGAAAGCTGTTTTCCAAACTTTAAAAATTAAATGTGAATCTCAGAAGGCAGACAGTCTTGATCTAATGCCTTACCTGAAAGACAGCTCCGCTAGTAGTGCAGTGTTCCACTTCAATATCCCCTACATCCGCCAGCTCTTTATTTAGGAAATGTGGAAAAGATTTTGGGATAATCACAATCTTAAAATTTTCAACATTGCTACTATACAAAAGTTCAATTCAAGGCAAGTTCATAAACAATGTGGGAAGGCTAGTCATTGTATTGCACATGAACGTTGCTTGTGGAATTTTAGAATGACTCTTATTGTTGGAGACTGTTCAGGCGGGAGAGAAATGACATCGTGGGGGCTTGATTCAAAAAGATGAAGGGAGCTATTTTTCTTTTCATTGAAAATAATTGCTGAAGAGGACCTGATTCAAAGGATTAGATGGGGTGACTGAAATCAAAATACTTGGCATGGACCATTCCCCATGTCTCTGGAGCCACCTCTTGGGCAAGGTAGACACTGATGATGAAATTCGCCATTTATGTCAATGCACCATCACAGTCTTTAGTCAATTAAGCAGAAGATTTTTTGAAGATTGAGATTTCAAACCCAGCAGAAGATTCATGGTTTACTGTGCAGCAGTGAACCTTTCCCTCCTGCTTAGATGTCAACTTATTTACATCGGCGAAACCAAGCGCAGGCGCAACACCTGCACTCGGTCCGCGTTGGCCAAACTGATCTCCCGGTGGCCGAGCACTTCAACTCCCCCTCCCATTCCCAGTCTGACCTTTCTGTCATGGGCCTCCTCCAGTGCCATAGTGAGGCCCACCGTAAATTGGAGGAACAGCACCTCATATTTCGCCTGGGCAGCTTGCAGCCCAGTGGCATGAACATCAACTTCTCCAACTTTAGATAGTTCCTCTGTCCCTCTCTTCCCCTCCTCCTTCCCAGATCTCCCTCTGTCTTCCTGTCTCCACCTATATCCTTCCTTTGTCCTGCCCCCCTAACATCAGTCTGAAGAAGGGTCTCGACCCCGAAACATCACCCATTCCTTCTCTCCTGAGATGCTGCCTGACCTGCTGAGTTACTCCAGCATTTTGTGAATAAATACCTTCGATTTGTACCAGCATCTGCAGTTATTTTCTTATATTTCCCTCCTGCATGCTTCTGAGACCTGGACTACCTACAGCATGCATTTCAAAGCATTGAGATAATACTAGTAATGGACTCCGCAAAATTTTCCAAGTTCATTTGAAGATGGACGACACAAATCAGTATCCTCTCCCAAGGCAACATTCTCACCCTTGAGACCCTAAGTGCTCTCAGTTAGCTGCATTCGGCAGACCAATTCTAATACCGGACGCCCAGAACAAATAATCTAATTCTAGGCATTGACATAGAAAGAAATTGCCAAGCAGGCAGAAGGATGATTCAAGGATGTTCTCTCTTTGGAAAAAGGTAACATGCCCACTAACTCCCAGGAATCTCTGCCCTGGGAATGCTCAAAGTGAAGAAGGAACATTCAGGATGGCACTGGGAATACACAGAAGCCCTGAGTCAGTGGCAGCAGGCACCATGCACTTTCTCACAAATTACCCACTTGCCTACCCCATTGAGCTCCTCCTGCCCCACACAGTTCCCATATTGGCCTCAGTCATCTCAGAACCAACGGAACCTAAATGGAAGCAAGCCATCTTCGATCATGAAGGACCTCCTAAGAAGATTTCATATGGATTCTGTGACACATAAATGAACATAATCATTGGGGTACAAGCGAGATGTTAGGATTATATTTGCAGATATGGAGCAAATGCCCTGGTTTTGAGGCTGTAAGAATGAATTCCCTCAAAAACATGTGGAATGTGTAGAGGCATGAAAGTGGTTGCAGTTGAACTGAGATAAGTAAATACTTCACATTCACAAACAGGTAAAAGGTCTCAGAGCATGAATGCATTAGAAGGCTAGGGTTGAATCATGGAGATATAGTGATGAATGAAGCAGTATTGACATGGCGCTTTGCTTTGCAAGACTAAATGAATGGGTTAGAGCCCAAACACACAAAATGTTTATGAGACTTGACAAGATAGAAGTAGAGTTGATGGTTCTCTGCTTTGGGTGAGTAAAGCCAAACATTACAATCTCAGAATAAAAGATTAACCATTCAGGACAAAAGGAACGATACTTCCTGTTGAGCTCCACTGGGGCAGTGCGGAGTAATTGGCCAGCATATTTAAGACTCCTGCATCACAGCACTAATCCTGAGTTTACTTGCATTTCTGGATGGATGTCTGCAAATCCTTGCAGAACTGCCTGGAAGATCCAGCAAAGCCTGGGCCATCACATCACTGTGTGCTGCTCCGGACAGCACCCAGCCACGAAAAATACCCTTTCTTCATTCCGTGCTGTCTTCTAATAAAAATATTTTTATTCATTCAGATATTATCTGCACAATTTTAGATAAGAAATCAAAATACATATGCTTTACAATATTTATCCAAGCTGTTCCAAGCTATTATTGAACCTATCATTTGCATTAGATAGATAAGATTGTTCTAGGTAAATCATTGCATGATTGTAAACTTAATTTTATCAAATATAGCTTTGGCCAGATACTTGCCCAGTTTCTGCAATCCTGGGCTGAAGATTATACTTAAATTCTTGCTTCTACTCCCACCAGAGCAGCTTCCAAACCCCCTTCCTGTTTTGAGTGTAGCCCTATAACTTACTTTCTGTCACACATGTCCCCCATCTCCCCTTTGCCACATACCTACACTTGGAGGTAATTTGTAATAACCTATCTGCCAGTCTTTGAGATGTTCTCACTTTCCTAAACCTAAAGTAATAACACTTGAAAGGTGTTGAATAAATCCTTGAAATTTTTTGTTGTTGCTAAACTGCAAGGCTATGACATAAGAATTAGGAAATTGGACAACGTACATTTAATATTTTAACTTAGCCAGCACAGAAATAATCGTTGAATGGCCTCCTCTGCACAGTTAGAATCCAAGACTAGAATTACTTTCTGTCATCCTTCCATGATTCTTCAATGAGAAGCATGATTGAAAACAACCCAGCTAAATCACTGTTTGCTTATCATGGTTGAATTAAAGGAATGACCTTAGGGTTCAGCTTCATGATCTCCACTTGATGTTTTGCAAGATCTGCTTGATCTACTTTGATCAAATCCAGATCACATGGATTAATGTAGACGGTTCTCTACTTGGATCGGTTTGGCCACTGCAATTGTGAAATAGCAAACTTTGTAGTATTCCTGAGAGCACATTGGCGCTCCTAGGCTGAACAAGGAAAGTCTACCATTATCCCTACTCTATGTGGTCTGGGTCTATGTGTTCCTCGAGCACCTCTCTCCTTCCCCTTCCCCATCTCCCTAGAGCTGATTATACCACCCCCCCCCCCCCCCCATAATCCCTATTGCCTGTGAATGTGTTTCTCCACCTCCTTTTTTCCTGCTCCCCTTTGCTTGTTCTACAATTCCTTGTAAAACTGATTATAAAATCCGCTGTAATCCCTACTCCCTGTGAGTGTGTACCTCCATCCGTGTCCTCCCTCCCCACCCTACCCCAGTTCCACACATCTCAATGAAGGTCTGGGTGATGTTAAATACGGAAGAGCACATTGCAAGGGGAAAAGAATGAAGATTTCTAGAGTTACAGTTCATCATACACCCTTCAGATATTCAAAACATCCTCTGCCTTCCATGCACAATTTGGCTATTATTTTCATTATTTTCTTACATTAGATAGGTCTTTGTACTTCTTATTTCTGCACTCCAGGTCCAATTGCAAGGTTGTTGTGGTGCCTTGTGGGTGAGATCAGGCCACATGTGTACAGTACATGTGCTTGTTCTCATCGTGCAGGCCACCCAAGTTGATGCAGTATCAGTTGCCAAACCCGTCCGGTGGAGTTGCCTTCTGACCTCAGACTGTTCATCTGCAGAGGCGTTGCAAAAGCAGCCTTGCCCAGACCAAAACAGATGATTTACAAAGTATGTCATCCTCACATATGGCAAAGGAACTTTCATGAATTTTCTGAGATCAATCAAATCTAAATCAGTATTTCCATTACTCTTCAAATGCTAGAATTGTGTCGGTTGGCAGGTTAGTTAACTACTACTTTACTAAATTGCCCTGAGTGTACAGAAGAATGTAGAATACAGACTGGTTCCACCAAGATGCCTTACAGAACGACACAGGAGATCCTTCTTCCCTGTGGCTATCAAACTGTATAACTCCTCCCCCTTCTGTCGTGGGGTAGACTGACTCCCCTCCCCCCATCCCTCCCCAAATCTTTGCACATTCCCAATCCTTTCTACTCGTCACTGTAACTTCATGTTTCTTGTATCATGTGTTTTATAACTGTTGACAAATTAGATCAATTACCCTCCTGGGATAAATAATGTTCTATCGTATCGTATCGTAGAATTGAGGCAGGTGTTACTGGGAATAGGAGGAGAATAAAATGGGTAATAACATTTGGTGCTTGATGGTTGGCACAGGCTTGGTGGACCTGTATCTGTCCTGTAGCTTTACTGCTCTCTGTCTATGGCTCGATACCTCAAGTTGCTGAACACCAGCAGTTCAGCAGTTCTTGGAGTTCTGCAAGTTTCATCCACAAATAACGAAGAACTGGCATTGCAACAGCACATTGCACAGTTGCGTGAGATTTGTAAAGTGAATGACAGCTAAAGGAATGCTTCGGGGCATAAGTCATTGTGATAGGAAGTTGTTGATGGGGACAAAATCAACCATTTCCAGATGCACATGGTCTACTGTGAAGTAGAAGCAGCACTTAGATGAGTGATAGAAGAACAAAAAGGACCAAGAGAAGCAGACCATGGTCCATTTAGCAGCCCCCTCTCTCTTGTTGAAACAATATGCTTCCGTCTTGTGTTCTCACACATGTGACTTCTACCCATTAACCTGATACAATTTTCCCACATTTTATTCAGCATTTTTTAAATTCCATCAAGTTTTGGGAAGCCCATAGTGTATCTTTCACAGAATTGAGAATTTCCTAAGCACTCATTTCAACGAATAACCCATGGGGCACTGAAACCTTGCAATGCAACTTTGAAGGAAGTTCACTGCCTTTTTTTCTGGGCAATCAGACAGTGCAGAAGGAGGTGGATAATGGTGTCAACCACACGGCAGCCTCCTTGAGAGATAAATGCTGATATTCCGGCTGTGCATTTGTGATCTGACAGAAAGTGCTCTTCTCAATACCAGACAGGGAACGTCTCGGCAATTGTGTGAAAGTTCTGGCGATGAGGAAATCGTTCAAACTTTGACAATCGGTTCACCATCCATAGGGTCTAACACTTCCTTTTGCTGGAAGTGCTCTAAGGACATTGCAGTGCAAGGATCTAGCTATGACTGGATGTTGCGTGTTGGACGTTCCAAGGTACCGAGCAAAGTCCTGGGGGACTCAATGAAGCTTGGTTCAGCCACCGCAAAGGCTCCATAGGAAAAGGCTGCAGACTGACCATTGCACACTGAGGGGATGGAACCTGGATAAAAATTATCCTCAGAATTATTGCTTATTTAATGTACAGGAAGTGATTTTAATAAACGATGTCATGCTGATATAATTTTTGCCAGTGGGTGAAATAATGTGTCTTGTACACACAACATGTGAATGTGGCGTTTTTTATATCTGCAAATATTCCGATTGATGCATATTTTGGAACATAATTTTTTTTACATTAATTCATTTGAAGATAAATTGTCAGCTATTTTGAAATGCAATGTAATAAATATGCTCACCTTGATCTGCAGGAAGTAATTCCCACAGCCAAAGCCCATTCCATATTTGTATTAAAACCAGATTAATCCTGCTGTGTGGGTATGGGAGAAACCCACTGATAGAGAACTCAATCTTTAAACGTAAGCACCATTCTCTATGGGAATGAAATGTTTGGCTGGAGAAATTAAGTCTCCATATCGATCTGCCCTCTCAACACCCAACCACACCATATCTTAATTCCCTTTAATATTTGGTGATGACCACCTTTTATTTACAAGACGTAGTTTTGGACTCCAATCTCCAGAAGGGAAACCATAATTCATCGGGATTGTATAACACAGAATGGCTATCGATCACCAAGTCACCATTTGGATTTGATGACTATGATTTTGGAAATTTTAGACATTACAGGGCCTCTTACAGAGGAAAAGTGGAAATAATTTTGACCCTTCAGAAATGATGGGCAATATTGCACCCAGATCAATATGACAGCTTCTGTAGATTTCATTGACCACAAAAGCAATTTAATGGCCTCTCAGTGAATTCTGTGACTGAAGGGATCCGATGGTTAACTCTTCTTTACAACAAAATGAGATTAAACAAATTGAGTTAATTTCCTGACCTTTTGAGTATATTCACTATATTCCCTGGCCTTTTAAGTATATTCACTATTTAAAACTGGAACAAAATTAACTCAAAGATGAAGGCAAACAAAACTGATCTGTAAAATAAAGTCATTAAATTGAGCCAAGTGTGTGTTTGTTATATTCACAAAATGCTGGAGTAACTCAGCAGGTCAGGCAGCATCTCGGGAGAGAAGGAATGGGTGACGTTTCGGGTCGAGACCCTTCTTCAGACTGATGTCAGGGGGGGCGGGACAAAGGAAGGATATAGGTGGAGACAGGAAGATAGAGGGAGATCTGGGAAGGAGGAGGGGAAGGGAGGGACAGAGGAACTATCTAAAGTTGGAGAAGTCGATGTTCATACCACTGGGCTGCAAACTGCCCAGGCGAAATATGAGGTGCTGTTCCTCCAATTTCCAGTGGGCCTCACTATGGCACTGGAGGAGGCCCATGACAGAAAGGTCAGACTGGGAGTGGGAGGGGGAGCTGAAGGGCTCGGCCACCGGGAGATCAGTTTGGTTAATGCGGACCGAGCGCAGGTGTTCAGCGAAGCGATCGCCGAGCCTGCGCTTGGTTATTTTTAACATTACCAGTAGTCTCAGGACATTTTGCATCATATGAAATGTGCCTACTACACAGTAGGAGTGGGAAGCTCTGATTACCACTCCTGTTATTTTAGACTCTATTGCACGGAATGTTTGAGGAACAAGTCGAATCCCTGGCAAATTAAATGATTAAATAGTTGAAAACAGCAAAAGTTGCCACAGCCATACATAGCCGCCACAGCCAGACATAAAAACAGCTTTTTTTCCACGAGCAGTAGCTCTATTCAACAACCAAAAGTCTGCAGCCTCCTTTTGCTCTGGTATTTTATTTAATTCCTCACATGTTTAAATTATAATGTTTCATTCTTAATTGTTTACTGTATATCGTGTTGTTACTTGCGAGCAAAGCACCAAGGCAGATTCCTTGTATGTATACATACTTGGCTAATAAAATTTATTCAAATCAATTCAATTCAATTCAATTCAATTCAATTCAAGTGGTGTTCAGAATATCCACGGGGAGGTGCTTGGAATCTGGAACACACCTTCTAAGAGCTTACATTTACAAAGCACTGGAAATGCATACCATGATGCAGACCAGATCTTGCTAAATGGGATTGCTCTAGATATGTACTTAATGGCAGCATGGACAAGGTGTGCCAAAATGCCTGTTTGAGTGTTGCATGACCCTGTTATTTTAAAATTGATGAGAAGAAAATTATGATATCACACATATAAAACATTCAGAATTAAATGCACTTAACTCAGGAAACCAATGTTGGTTTCTTGCTATTTGGTAGCAATCCAAACAGAATCTAGGCAGTTCTAAGCTCTGGCATTTGTGCGTGATTGATCTGAATATCTCACCATGCATGGCTGAAATAAAACATGTTTCACATGAGTGACTTAGAAGGGATTGGGATTGTCAATTCACTACTCCCCACAAAGAAAAATATTGAGCTCTGCTGCTCTGTATCAAAGTGTATGTATGTTGGTAACCATGTGAGTTTGTTCCAAATACTTACGCCGCAGAGACGGACAAAAATTAATCTCTCACGTGTTAGCTGGTGAGTTGCTGTCACTATAATATATGAAACATAACCTCTGACATATGGCTCGTCCCTCATACAACACAGTGGATTGTAAGCCCCATGATTTACATTTATTTTATGGAATTATCTTAATCACAAAGGTGGAAATAAAGAGTGTGGAGCACTCTTATTTCTGAAGATAGACACAAAAAGCTGAAGCAACTCAATGTGTCAGACAGCATCTCTGGAGAAAAAGAATAGGAGTAGGAAAAAAGGACCTATTCCCTTTCTCCAGAGATGCTGTCTGACCCGCTGAGTTACTCCAGCTATTTGGTCTATGGTTTAAACCAGCATCTGCTGTTCCTTCCGACACACTCTTATTTCCGAATTTGTTGCTTCAAAACTCACTGATGTGTTGAGGCTGCACAGCGTTGTCAAAGTTACTGTGTTTTGGATGAAGTGTTCTTCGCTTGACTAAACTGGCCGGCTGAACACTACCCAAAGAAGAGCAAGGGGAACTACATGGTTCCCAGACACACATTCCTGCTGCACTCAACGTCTCCAGGGAATTGAGTGAACTGGTCACTGACCTTATTTGGTGCTGTGCAAATTGGTTGCGACATTCACCACTGCTTTCACCTTGCTCCAGAGATAATCTGCTGCATGTGAAGTGCTTCCTTAAGACCTGCAGGTTTTAAAGGCCCCCCACAAATACAAGCTCTTTCCTGTAGATGGAACCCATGGAGGAATTTGAGCAGCCTCAGCTTAAAATCTCACTATATTCAATGGAAACATACCAGGAACCTTTCTCAGCTATTTAATGAAGGTTTCAGCACTCTTTATTCACGCAGCTGACGAAGGAATTCCTTGGGCAATATTGACATGTTAATCACTAATTCTCACGCACCACAATACCACTTCTATAATGGGCTTCTGGCATGACGTGCTTTTGAAAGAATCCCAGAGATCACATTGTAAATTGAGTTTGGTTTTCCTGAAGTTTAAAATCTAAAGCAAACTCTAGTCAGTTAATTACCGCAAATAACTATCTGATGAAGAGTCAGGTTGAAAGTACTTTATATATAATGTGAATTCTTGCAGTGATTTTAATATTCTTTTTGTATGATCTCTACAATAACGCAGGCTCTTATTCTTTGTACTTTGTGTTGAGTGGAATTAGATTTGGTGTCATTAATTCATAGAGTTATGCTGACAAAATTACTTGTTTAAAATTGTTATTGACAATAAATAAATCTTTCTGTCTTTAAGGAAAAATCACGATACTTACCTGGAATCACTTTCCAATTAGAAAGTGGGAACTCCACATTCAGAAAACCTTATTCTCAGGGATTTATGTACTAAAAAAGAGAAAATAATAATTTTATAATTCAGTTGATGGTATAATAGGTTCCCATTTTGTTACTTTATTCCCTCAATCCCACCTGGCTGTCCAGCTTCTTGAATTCCATTTTATGAAATTTCACATTTGAAAACTGCTGGAATATGAACTTCAGTGATGAACAATGTAAATATTTCAAAGCTGCCCCAAAACCAATGGTGGTTCTAAACTGAGATTTGTGATAATATCGCAGATATCATATTATTTTTGAAAACCCCTTTTTAAAATTTCAATTGACAATAGACAATAGGTGCAGGAGTTGGCCAGTCGGCCCTTCAAGCCAGCTCCACCATTCACTGTGATCATGGCTGATCATCCACAATTAGCACCCCGTTCCTACCTTCTCCCCATATCCCTTGACTCCGCAATCTTTAAGAGCTCTATCTAACTCTTGAAAGCATCCAGAGAATCGGCCTCCACTGCCTTCTGAAGCAGAGAATTCCACAGATTCACAACTCACTGGTGAAAAAGATTTTCCTCATCTCCGTTCTAAATGGCCTCCCCCTTATTCTTAAACTGTGGCCCCTGGTTCTGCACTCCCCCAACATCGGGAACATGTTTCCTGCCTCCAGCGTGTCGAATCCCTTAATAATCTTGTATGTTTCAATAAGATCCCCTCTCGTCCTTCTAAATTCCAGTCTATACAAGCCCAGTTGCTCCATTCTTTCAACATATGACAGTCCCGCCATCCCGGGAACTAACCTTGTGAACCCATGCTGCACACCCTCAATAGCAAGAATGTCCTTCCTCAAATTTGGAAACCAAAACTGCACACAATACTCCAGGTGTGGTCTCACCAGGGCCTTGTACAACTACAGAAGGACCTCTTTGCTCCCAAACTCAACTCCTCTTGTAGTAAAGGCCAACATGCCATTAGCTTTCTTCACTGTCTGCTATGCCTGCATGCTTACTTTCAGTGACTGATGTACAAGGACACCCAGATCTCATTGTACTTCCCCTTTTCCTAACTTGACACCATTCACATAATAATCTGCCTTCCTGTTCGTGCCACCAAAGTGGATAACCTCGCATTTATCCACATTAAATTGCATCTGCCATGCACATGCTCACACCCAACCTGTCCAAGTCACCCTCCGTCCTCATAGCATCCTCCTCACAGTTCACACCGCCACCCAGCTTTGTGTCAGCTGCAAATTTGCTAATGTTACTTTTAATCCCTTCACCTAAATCATGAATGTATATTGGAAATAGCTGCGGTCCCAGCACCGAGCCTTGCGGTACCTCACTAGTTACTGCCTGCCATTCTGAAAGGGACCCGTTAATCCCTTCTTTTTGACAGTTAAGTTTTTCTTTGAAGTGGAATCAGCTCTGCCGAGAAGACAAAGTCAATTACTGGTTTGGCCCTGTGGGTCTCTGGTTCAATGTATAACTCAACATTAGTTGATTTAATCTGGGGTTCTTCAGATGGTGTCAGACTAAAGGATTAAAGACAAGAAAGTGAAAGACCAAAACCATCTACAAACATCTGTGTTCCTCATTGGAAGAACATAAGAATAGAAGCATAAGCAGGCTCATTGTGCCCGCTCTACTCTTCAGTAATATCGTGGCTCATCTTTTATCTCAGTACCAATTTCCTACAGTAATGATGTTCAAAAACTTGTCAGTCTTGGTCTTGAATATACTCAGCAAATAAACCTCCACAATCCTACTGGGTTGCGAATTTGAAAGATTTACACCTTTCATTCGAGGTTCCCTGTCTTCATTGTTGGAAATTCCATGCATGCAAACAATGGATGTAGCCAGAATTCAGAATAGATGTGATGCGGCATGTAGTTCAACCAATCTGTATTATTTTGGTCCTAGCATGATAAAAGGGCACTGGGATGAGCTGGCAGAAGGTATAACCGCATCCAGCAAGCACTACTGGTGGATGGAGTATAGTCAGGAAAACCAGAATGAAACAAAAAAAAAACCCCACTGCTGTCAATGCAGAAGACTTAGCTATGATATTCCCACCACTAGCTGTGAATTGGTACAACAAACTGAGATTTTCTGACTGACCGTGGTAGTCGGACAGTGGGGTTGTGGGGGGGGGGGGGGGGGGGGGGGGGGGGGGAGATGTTGGTAGGCAAAAAAAAAGCCCCAGAAGGCTGCTTCGCGAAGGCTGAAGTGCATTTCTTTCAGCCATGTGAAGACAGAACCGCAAGGAGTCATATAACATAAATGATAATCAAATTTAAAACCATAAGCAATATCCAATTTAAACTCTGGATTCAGAAATGGCGTGGTTGACTCCCAGAGCAGAGTGTAGTCATGTGGAACCAATCTAACTATGTTGCCTCCCTAAGTGCTTGCCCTGAGTCCTTGCTATTCTGAATAACTCAACAGTGTAGTGTGCTGATAGACATGTGTTTAGTGTGGGTGTTTAACCTCTCAATTGGGCTGCATTTCAGAATCTTGCATGCTTGCCAAAGAATGGTCTAAAAGTAGTTCTGTTCCAGACTGTGAAATTATTCAATTACTCATGTCCTTTTCTTACTAATTTATTTCCATTGTGAATTTTTGGTTCAGCTTTACATCTGAATTTTCTTGGGGGAAGGAGATGAGTTCTTCGGGAGTTATTTATATTATAACACAGCTCCTCACAAACTTGCCATGGAAGGGAGAATAACTTTGGCTTCAGTCACGATCAGCCTTTCTTTTGGTCTGAACCAGCGGAATCAATCTATCTATCTATCTATCTATCTATCTATCTATCTATCTATCTATCTATCTATCTATCTATCTATCTATCTATCTATCTATCTATCTATCTATCTATCTATCTATCTATCTATCTATCTATCTATCTATCTATCTATCTATCTATCTATCTATCTATCTATCTATCTATCTATCTATCTATCTATCTATCTATCTATCTATCTATCTATCTGTCTGTCTATCTGTCTGTCTGTCTGTCTGTCTGTCTGTCTGTCTGTCTGTCTGTCTGTCTGTCTGTCTGTCTGTCTGTCTGTCTGTCTGTCTGTCTGTCTGTCTGTCTGTCTGTCTGTCTGTCTGTCTGTCTGTCCGTCTGTTCGTCCGTCCGTCTGTCTGTCTATCTATCTCTAAAACTCTCGGTTTGTTTGCGTGTATATGTTTATGTGTGTACCATGCCCTCTACACAGCCAAAACGGTACACAACAGCGTTTCAATTTTAGGCCCACCTAAGGGGGGAGGGGAGGGGGTGGGGGGGGGGGGGGGGTGGGGAGGGGGGGGGGAAGGGGAGGAGGGGGTGCTGCACCAATGCAGGAGAGATTTGGACCCAACGATACACTTGTCACATAACACTCCATGATTCAGCTGGGTTGCTTTCAATAAAACTTCTCATTGAAGAATCATGGAAGGATGACAGAAAGTAAATCTCTCTCCAAAGAATACGACTTGCGGTTCAGTATTTGAAAATGAATAGAAGGAGCCAAGATAATGAAAATTCAGAGACCTTTTTCACCTGCATATTTGTTTGATGCCTCTGTGCTGGATTGCCCAAAATCTTTGCTGTTGCCATATAAAGTTTTTTTTCCCCGTAGATGTGCAAAATGAATAATACATAAATTCTAGTCCTTTGGATAGCTGAGAACACCTGTCAGAATTGTGGAATAATGTGTGAGCGAGAGAATGAGTGAGTGAGTGAGTGAGTGATTGAGTGAGTGAGTGAGCGTGTGAGAGAGAGAAAGGGAGACAAAGTGTCAGAACATATTAGAATTAATAATACTGTCATTGATACATAGAGAGATTTAGTCCTATAAATCAACAAATCATCTTGAAAATTGAAGATGGGATTTCACCTATACTCCGTTGGCAATTTACTGCGGCCAAAATGAAGAGCAGGAGTGGAATGGAAAGCCAGAGGTAAGGACATGGATCGAAGTGGATGGAAATGGGGAAAGAGAGGGATTTCACATCTCTGAGTCTCTGGTGACTTCACCTGGAGGAAACTCTCATGGTCTCAGGAAGAATGTGCAAACTCTCCACAGACAGTCAGGATTCAAGGGGTGTCATTGGAGATGTGAGGCTCTAATAACATGGCAGCACCACTGTGCAGCCCCAATCTTTGAAAAAGGGTTTGTTTCCATTAATTTGTAATGATATTTTGTCTCCCCCTCAAAAAAATTGTTAATGGATAATTAATTTTTTTTTAGACCTTAGCCTTTAGAGATACAGCATGGAAAACAGAACCTTCGGCCCACCGAGTCCGCGCCGACCAGCGATACACTAATATTATCCTACACACTGGAGACAATTTACAATTTACAGAAGCCAATTAACCTACAAACCTGTACAACTTTGGAATGTGAGAGGAAACTGGAGCACCCGGAGAAAACCTGTGCAGTCGCAAGGAGAATATGCAAACACCAAACAGAAAGCACCCACAGTCCAGATCAAACCCATAAAGCAGCAACTTTAATGCTGCGCCACTGTGCCACCCCTAATCTGGTAATAAATATAAAAAGGCTGGGATACTGGGATCTACTATATTTATGATGAATTTCTTTATCTCTATTTGGACATGATCATTAACTCGCTTTATTTTCAATAAATGAATAACGCTCGGAAAATAATGAAAGAGATCGTCGTTTGAGCATGTAAAACTGCTTCCTAATATTCCATCATGCGATTTGTTGCACCATTTCAAAAATTAAAAGCAAATCTTGAGCTTCCTTGACTTGCTGTTATTTCACTCTGGAATTGAGCAGAGGACAATTACCACGTATTTCACGCTGCTTTCAATTTAATGAAATGCGGAAGACACTAATATCGTAATATGTTTCTGATGACAGAGGAGATTGTTTTATGAAATTGCTAAATGACATTTTGGTGCTTGTGTGGCAGTGGTATAATCGCAGTTCAAATTCAGCAATCAAACTCAGGCCCGTTTCACACTTCCTCAGTCATTTGGGGACAAACACCTGAGAGATAAGTTGCTCCCACAAACAGTCAGCCAACTTCTCACTAAGAATTACAGCCAGATAGAGAATGTTAGGATTTTTCAATCTGCTTCTGCGGCAGCAGCTGAATTTAAATACCTTGTATAGAAATACATCTAAACTATTCATACTCCATATTCAGGAGTCAAGTGTGTTTGATTATTATATGCACTGAAAAAAAGAACAATGGAATTCTTACTTGTTGTAGCTTTACAGACACATTCATGCAACAACACAACAATATATATTAATTAATAATACAATGTGGCACCACCTGGGGGTCAAGCCATTTACTGATCGAACCTTCGTCAGCAGAACTGGAACGATCATGTGACAGGGAGATGACAGTTGACAGTTGGACATGACAGTTGACAGTTGGAGATGAGAAGCTCAGCTCGAGCCAACGAGTGGTCAGTCTTGTGGTGCTCCTCTCAACAGCAACAAGCACCTAACTGTTCTCCTAACTAAGCGCGCGTGTGTTCAACCACTGTTTCGTTAATAAAACCCGGTTAATTCACAACGCTTGGTTTACTACAACAATAAATTATCAGTAATACTAGATAACCAGTTCATAACCTAGGTTTGATCTCAAAGGGGATGCCTGGGAAAGAAGGAAAGATGACCTCTGTGCTGTCAGTTGGGGAGAGAGGAAGGTGAGCAGTTTCCAACTCATTCAGTCATATCATTGTTATGAGCCGACTGCCTGCCTCCATTATCAGCCAATGGCCACTTATTTGAGGCAACACGCATCACATTTTTGCCTCTTTTAATAAGACAACTTTCTTCTGAATTCTGAATTGGATTTTCTACTATCTTACATTCATGATCTCCAGTTTAACATTCCCTCATTCATGGAAATATTGCCATTCAGCCTCAGCTCAGTGGTACTGAATATATTGTGTGGTTCTATCAACATATCATCCTCTACCTCAGAACATCTCCCAATGAATACAGCTGAAGGAGAAGAATATCTGGCACTAAAAAATCAGACACGAGTTTCTCAGCAATCTTCCCTAGGCCTCCGTATCAAATCCATTCCCAATTTTAAAGATCTGTCTCAGATCATTCTTCAGCTGTCTCTTCTCTAAAACAATAAGATCCAGCCTGAATGTAAATAATGTACACAACTATTAACCACCAACAAGGGGAATAAATAAGAAATAAATTAATCAGTGTCTGCATTGGCTTTTTTTTGTCTCACTCAGCATATAAAAGCCTGTACATATAAGCAATTGAATTGACGCAGTTAATTGTGAAAAAATTAATAAAAGCCACACTTCATTTTGTGGAGGTCTATTTAGGGCGCAAGCACAATGGATGAGTGGTTTGAAAGCAAATGTCTGTAGCAGTGCAAATGAAGTTACACTGAAACATTCAAAGGGAAAGTCTGGTTCATCAGAGATAGCAATATGTCTTGGCTGACTAATCGTGGGTTTGAATAAAGAATCTGCAACACTGTATTACCAACACACTGTACGGTCTGTGGACTGTAATTTTTTTAACGCCAAAACACTGTTGATGTTAGTCTAAACTCAGAAATGGATTCTGAATATGAAAACATAATTTGGCCATTTTGACTTTCTAGACTTATTTTTCTTTTGTAGTTTTGGAAGCTGTTTTTGTGCTGCATAGTTTCAATTTTCTTTGTTCATTGTTTTGTTCTGAAGTTATTGTTACTGCCGATATTTATTACTGCAGTCTTGGTGAATCAAAATTTGGCTTAAACTTCCAAATATGGCCTTAACTTCTTGTTGCCGACTCTATAGTTCATTGAGATTAAAGTCAAGTTCATCAGATCCCCAGTAGTATTAGAAAGTGAACTACCAGAGCAAAGAGCTTTTTATAATTAGCTTAAACTAGTTTATAAAAAGAGTAATTTGTTATGTCCATTGCAATGAACTGCTACAGCGGATGAATGGTTCCAAAACAAACGTCTGTATAAATATAAATGAAGTTATATTACAACATTTAAACCATCAGATTGTTGTTCCAGAAGTAGCAAAATGTCTTCATCTGGGAGCAGACTAAATTTCAAAGTGAAAAGCATTGTTTAAATGCAAATGATAATAGTTTCTCGTTATTTAAAGAATGCTAATGCTGTAGATGCAATGAAGCCGCAATCTTTTCCTCCGAGAAAAGGTAATTTGAATAGAAACCACAGTGGACACTGACCTCACGCTTGCACAATAACCATTGCTCTGTCCTACGTGACTGTTTGCTATGTTGTGAAGATTAGTTAATCATGTGAAGCATCTTGATCAGTTTCAGGATATAATGCACCATAAGATCAATATTATTAAAATTAATTTATCTAATTATGCTTCTTAGGAATAATCACTAAGGTGTGTACTTGAATTAAAATTCTGACTGTTTTGGGAAAGACATGTTAATCAAGAGGTTTCATAGATGCATGTCCATATGTATGTATTTATTTGCAACATCCTTTACTCTGCTATCTTTCCACCACCAACCCCTCTAATTCATCCCTGAACAGTTATACTGGGGAAAAAAAATCTCATTGCCTAGAAGTAACATGAAGTTGGACTTGGGTCAAGAACCAAGAGTTAAGAAAGTTTAATAATAACATGGACCAGGAACAGAACAATGAAATTCTTACTTGTTACAGTTTTGCATGTACATTAATGCAACAAAACAACAAATATACAATAATCAATATTACAATCAATTATTAATAATGCTAGTTAACCAGCCCATTATAGTGCATGGTACATAGTACACAATGCAACCTTAATAAAGTCCAGAATTTAACCTTAATTCAACTATAACATAATGCAACCTTAATAAAGTCCAGAAGTGATCGTTACTGAGGTTGGGTTGTGATTACGGTAGTACAGTGTGGTTCAAGAGCCAAAAGTGATGGTTGGTCAGAAAAAACTGTTCTTGAACCTGGAGTTCATGATTATTAGCCTCCTGCCACTTCTTCCAAATGGTGACAGTAAGATAAGAGTATGACCATGATAAGGATATCATCTTAATATCTTTAAGGATATAAGCTAACTTTTTGAAGCAACACTTCCGTTAGGTCCTTTTGATGGTGGGGAGGTCAATACTTGCGATGAACCAGGCAATGCCCACCACATTCTGCAGCCTCCTTTGTTCTTGGTCATTCGAGTTACCAGTCACTATGCTCTCTATTGTACACCTGTAGAAGTATGATAATTTGACAGCAGGTTACGACTCATATTTCTATAAAGATTCAGTCAGTGTCAAGCTCCATTTGCTTGTATTGTGGTTGCCCGTTCTAACTGCCAGGGTTTGGATCACTCAGTTTGGTAAGCTTCCCATTATAGATGTATCATTCTAATGAATGGACTCACTGTGTACAAAAAATGAACTGCTGGAGGAACTCAGTGGGTCAGGAAGTATCTGTGAAGGAAATGGACAGAGATGTTCGGGTCGGAACCTGAAGAAGGGTTCAGACTTGAAACATCTCTGTCTATTTCCCTGCACAGATGTTGCCTGACTGTTGAGTTCCTCCAGCAGTTTGTTTTTTTTTGTTAAAAATTCCAGCATTTGCACTCGCTTGTGTCTCCATTGGACAGACTGTGTGTTTTGTGCCAGCTACATCACTTCTTGAGTTTAAAAGGATCAAACAAAACCAAACTTTCCGTCACTGAAGCATAACAAACTGTAATCTTACTGCTTGCAGGCGCTGGAAAATGGAATCAGTGGCCTGACCACAGTTACTAACATTAGTCTTCAATTTAGACCAGTCCACACTGGGTCAAAACTCAGCCGCTTCTTTTCTGGCTTTATTTACCTGGTCACTTTTGGATGCACCTGAACCAGTTTAAGGCAACAGACTCAAGAGGTGTGAACCAATGCCAAATTTCCACCCCATCAGACCTCCCTCCACATTGTTGTAGACGATCTATACCCCCCCTGTTGCGTCACCTGTCACCATCATAAACCAGACACTGGGCTTGGTCCCATGGGTCAGAAACAATTCAAACATGCACTGAAAACTGTTTTATTTTAAGGCAGCTGTGTGAATAAGAAATGGCATTGGAATTATTTTAGAAGCCACCTCCATTCCTCTGCTTCCAGAGAAAGCTTCAGTTGGTTTGCAGCAGAGATTTGAAGCTCCCACTCATAGGGACCTGCATTTATGTCATTGTTAGTGAGTCCAAGTGAAGCGGTTTGTTTGTGAGCCCTTACCAACACCTCAGCTGGGTGAATCAGCCACAGCAAGCAGAGGTGATGGCTGTCAGATAGCTGGGGCTCGTCTCATAGGAGAGGTCTTCTACTGTTCCAAGCCCACAGCTACATGAGTTGGCATGGAATCTTCTTCTAAATGTATACTCAATGCACTTATTGGCAACATAGTTGCTGTCTTCCATGGCTACCAAGAATCCTCTTTGGAGTTCCTTCTGGTACTTGTTTGAACTGCCATTTTATTTCTTGTTCATTCTTGGGATGTGACCTAAAATGGCAAGGATAACACGTTGCTCTTCCCAGTTTGCCCTTGAGTAGGTGATGGTTTTGATTTTTTGTGAAGGAACATGAATAGTCGGGATGGTTTATGACTGGAGGGGTATCTATCGTTCCTAAGCACCTGCTGATTTAGTCCTTCATGGTCACTGGGTGCAGGTTTGGAAGATCTTGTCAAAGAAACCTCAGAGAGTTACTGCAGAGCATTGTGTGGGCATTATGTTTAGAATCGTAGAGAAATACAGCATAAAAACAGGCCCTTTGGCCCAACTTTCCACGTTGACCAAGATGACATTCTGGGCGAGTCCCATTTGCTTGTATTTGGCCCAATTCCCTCCAAACCCTTCCTCCCCATAGATCTGTCCAAATCTCTTTTAAAAGTCGTCAATGTATCCAATTCTATAGCTTCCTCTAGTAGCTTATTTCAGTTATGGATACCCTTTGTGAAAAATTTGCCACTGAGGTCCCTCTTAAGTGTTTCATCTCCCAACTTAAGTTTACGCATTCCGGTTTTAGAATCCTTTACCCCGAGAAAAAGACTTTGAACATTCACTTTATCCATGCCCCTCAGGATTTTGTCTATTTCAATAAAGGTGACATGGTGGCGCGTTGGTAGAATTGCTGCCTTACAGCGAATGCAGCGCCGGAGACCCGGGTTCGATCCCGACTACGGATGCTGTCTGTATGGAGTTTGTACGTTCTGCCCGTGATCTGCGTGGGTTTTCTCCGAGATCTTCGGTTTCCTCCCACACTCCAAAGACGTACAGGTTTGTTGGTTAATTGGCTTGGTAAATGTAAAAAGAAAATTGTCCATTGTGGGTGTAGGATAGTATTAATATGTGGGGATCGCTGGTCGGTGCGGACCCGGTGAGCCGAAGGGCCTGTTTCCGTGCTGTATCTCTAAACTAAATATGATCTCAGCTTCTTATGCTGCAAAGAACAACGTCTGAGCCTATCCTGCCTCTCCCTATAATTCAACCTGCAAGTCCTCTATCTTCTGTGTTGCAACTTCCAACATTCTTCTTCGAACAAAGTGGGGTAGAGGGAGTAAATGTTTAAGTTTGACAGTGGTGAGGGGAGGGGGGGATGGCAATAATTTAAGTGAATGCTTCACTTGGATGTGCAATTACACTCATCCAGGGAATGGGATATTCCATCATTCCTTCATTTACTTGGCGTGCTTTGTGGAAGCTGGCAGAGAGTTTGAGTGTCAGGATGTGTGACACTTGCTGAAGGATACCCAGGGGTAAAATGCTCGTACAGTGTGGAGTCGAATGGTCATGCAGTGTGGAGTGGTGCAATGGTACAGCGAGAGATGCTGCTGCCTGATAGATCCATTGACAGAGCTTTAATTGCAATGTCTGGTACTGCCTGTATGGAGTTAGAACTGGTCTCCATAACCGCACATGCTACAGTTTCTTTTCATATTCCAAAAGAGTGAGCACTGGTAGGTTAATTGGCCACTGTAAATTATCTGTAGTGTGTACATGAATGGTAGAAATTGGGTGGAATTTATGTGATCACGGGGAGAATAAAACAGGATTATTGTAGGATTAGTGTAAATGGGTGCTTGATAGTTGGCATGGGCAAGGTGGGTGGAGGGCCTGATGCTGGATGCATGTATGACTCCATGACTATAACCATGGATCAAGAATAGAAATTTTCATTCAGTTGGGATTACAGGTTCTAAGGGAAATGTCTGTCATTGTAGTACAACTGAGCTACAGATGGAAATCGTTTCAGAGATCTGTGCTTCATTCATTATCCAGACTCTTAGAGCAGATACCAGATTGTCACATTTTACATCAGTGACAAGATGTGATAGGATCTGATTCCATCCAAGCCTAGCAGCTAAACACAAACAGTAAGCAAGGGGCACTCCTGCAAGGAACAAATTCTTCTTTGCACAAAATGGATTAGTGAGACTGGACTCTTACTGCAGGGTAGGGCCCAGGATATTTAGCAGGTTCTGTGAGTGAGTGCAGGAGCTTTCTGGATAGTTGAGCGAAGTAGACTTTCATTTATTCATGTTCATAAACCGTAGGAGCAGAATTAGGCCATTTGGCCCATCAAGTCACCCCCACCATCCAATGATGGCTGATCTGTCCCTCTCAACCCCAGTCTCCTGCCTTCTCCCCACAACCCTTGACACCCTAATTAATCAAGAACCTATCAATCTCTACCTTAAAAATATATTCATTATCAATAATTTGCATTTATCCCATGGCTTGCAGAAGATAGTTAGTCTGTGGAGGTGGTGTGCATGCAATATCTGGTAATGGGGAGGGAGTGTAGTTACACCACCCTTGGTCCTCATCATCAGATATTGTACACACAGCATCTCCAACAGGCCAACAGATAATGAGCAGGACCTGTTGATGCTTCTTATCTCACTCCATGCTAAGTCCTGGACCAGGTCCTGCCAAGACCAATTGCAACATGGGCAAAACTGGTTAAAATGAGCTGAGTTGTGGGATAGAACCCAGAACTGCCCTGGCCCAATATTGTACCACCTCATGATCACTCCATTTGAACTTCAGGTATCCCCCGAAATATCGCAGGTGATGAATTTCTGAAATAAAAATAGAGAACACTCAGCAGGTGAGGGAGCGCCTGCAGAGAGGGAGAGAAATTGTTAACATTTAAGGTCAATGAAACTCTATCAAAATTCGGAAGAAGCGCCTCATTTTAACCAGATCATATTCTGTCCACCAGACCTAACATTACCCACTTATGAAGTTGTGTATTCAGATAATAAGAGCATGTTGTTAGTGCAGTACCATCCCCACCACTGCTGTGTTTGTGTTATTTTAACCAGTGTGGACGAGATAATTGGCAATGTAGTATTTTGTAGCATATTTTCATACTACTTTATTGTGCTTCACTACAAGAAGCTGAACTGAGACAGATCTTGCACAGCAGGGAAATCAGTCAGGCATTATCACCAGCTTGGTTTTTACATTTCGTTTTACTCATTTAATCTCATGATGTTGCTTTGCAAACTAGCAATATTACCTTTTGTCTATTGTATCAAGTGCATATTTCTGTTTTGTTTTTTTTCTCGGCTGCGTAATCTTTTCCTTCATTTGCTTTCTCTTCCTCCATCATTTCCCTCGCGAAGGTTGCACTTTCTTGTGCTGCCCCTCAAGTGTCTCAGCTGCTACGACCGCTTGCTTCAGTGGTGGACTCAGGTTCCCATTCATGCTCTTATTGCGTTCCAGTCAGCAGCCCTTCTGTAAAAGTCTATTGTCTGCCACTCTGTCACACACCCCATGAAGGAAGCGACAGACTGACAACAACCCCTTTGTGCTGCCGCCTTTGGATGAGGTCCTGTCTGGTTGGGAGCGGTGCTTTGAATGGACGATCACACTGTGCAGCAAGGAACAAGGACCCTCACAGCGCCTGTGTGTTGAAATTGCCCGCGCCTACTTGCTCTCAGCTTGTAGTCGATCCCCCCTTACCTTTAGCTGAATAGCCCCATTCATTTCAGCGACAAGGCTCCACATTATGGAGACTTGCACCGACCAAGTTTTTTTTTTTTTGTTGCTCTTGTAAGCAGTTTTAGCCCTGGTCCACTGGATTGGGCTGTTACGAATTAAGCAGTTTTCATCTGCGTTTTATGCTTGCGCTTGGTTTGAAATATTTGCCTATTTCTTTCAGGGTAATTAGCATGGCTTAATTGCACAATTACTAACTGGGGAAAAAAACGCTTGCTAAATCGTTACTGTCACTGGAGCAGATGCAGAAGTTGTTGGGAGAAGATCTCAAAAACAAACAGAAGGCCACAGCCAGGAGATGAACAAGCTGCTTTTGCACACACATGAATGGAAGCATTTCCTCCAGAGGAAAGCTAATGCCCAAGTAACGTTAACCCTCTGTATCCACCGCTCTACCTGCACTACCATCAATCACCCCAGGTAATGCCCCTCAGGGCTATAGGTGGCAAAAGTAGCTTGGACAGAGAGAGTGCTTCAGCCCTCTATCCATCTCTTGGCCAAGGCTTGCCGGCTGAGCTGCAGAACTGTGCTACTCTGCCTCAGAACAGCGGCTTGATGCCCGCCCCTTCAAAGAGTAAAATAGCAGCCATAATTACAAGCACATCAGAGAAATGCTCTTTAATCCCTGGTGCAATGAAACCGTGCTCCCAGGCATATTGCCAAAGGGTGCTCCCAAACAACAGCTTCAGATAACTATCAGTGTTCAAAAACGGGGGAGAGCACCGTATGAGGGTAAGGATCGGGAGCAGCAGGAGGCCATTTGGCCCTACAAACCTGCTGTGCCATTTAATATGTTGGCTCCACTGATTGCAATCTCAGCTCTGAATCCTCTCCTGGCAGTGGTAATCTTTCACCTCCTTCCTTATCAGGTATCCATCTACCTCTGTCTTAAGAATATTCAAAGACTCTTCGTTCACCTCCCTTTGAGGAAGAAGTTCAAAGATTCATGGTCCTCAAAGAAAAAAAAAGTTGTCTATGAATGGGTCACCCCCATTTCGCAATTCTGTTACAAAAAGAAACATCCTTTCTCATCCACCCTGTCAATATACCTCAGAATTATATAAACTTCAATTTAGCCCCCTCTCAATGTTCTAAGCTCCAGCATTAGAACATTGAGAGGGGGCTCCAGCTCCAGCAATGTTCTAAGCTCCAGCATTAGAACATTGAGAGGGGGCTCCAGCTCCAGCAATGTTCTAAGCTCCAGCATTAGAACATTGAGAGGGGGCTCCAGCTCCAGCAATGTTCTAAGCTCCAGCATTAAAACATTGAGAGGGGGCTCCAGCTCCAGCAATGTTCTAAGCTCCAGCATTAGAACATTGAGAGGGGGATCCAGCTCCAGCAATGTTCTAAGCTCCAGCATCAAGCCTAACCTATCCATCCTTCCTTCATAAGATGACCTGTGACAGGTATCGGTCTAGTAAGCCGTCTGTGAACTGCTTCCAGTGCTTTATGTAATGAGACTGTTACAGTACACAGTTCTCCTGTGGTGTCACCATCAGCCTGCATGTGAGGAAGAGGAAGCTAGATGCAAATAAATGTAAAGTATTCACAGTGGTGTACAGCACAGGCAGTTTTGTGAGCCAGGCATGCATGACAGAGCATTACTCCAACTCTGCTGGAGTTCTGGCTTTTCATTTATTAGTCCATGGGATCTGCTATTGCAGACAAAGGCAACATTTATTGTCCACCGCTAATTATCCTTGAACTAAAGGCAGTAGGTCTGGAATCACACATTGGACACATATTGGGGGAGGATGGCATATTTCCTCCCCTGAAAGACAGCAGTCAGCCTTGTGGAGTTTTTTTTAAGAGGAATTCAGTAGTGTTGTAATCACCATAACTGCAAATAACTCCAGCTTTATTTAATTCCAATCTTCCCAGATCAAAATTTGGTACTCAATCTTCCCAGATCAAAATTTGGGCTATTTATCCAGTAATTTATCCACCACCCTCTCTTTATCTTTGTTTAGTTTTTTAGTTTTAGAGATACAGCGCGGAAACAAGCCCTTCGGCCCACCGAGTCCGCACCGACCAGCGATCCCCGCACATTAACACTATCCGACTACTACTAGGGACAATTTAGGCATACACCAAGCCAATTAACCTACATACCTGTAAGCCTTTGGAGAAGACTTTGCTCCAGACTTCTTCACCCTTATGTAGAAACAAGAAACTGCAGATGCTGGTTAATACACGTAAGGACACAGAGTGCTGGAGTAACTCAGCATGTCAGGCAGCTTCTCTGGAGAGCATGGAGAGTTTCAGACTAAAGAAAAGTCTCGACCTGAAATGTCACCTAGCCATGTTCCCCAGAGATGCTGCCTGACACACTGAGTTACTCCAGTATTTTGTATTCTTTTCTCGTCACCCTTATCTTCCCAGCCCTATTTATTTTGATTCCATCATTTCACAGGGCGATAAAAACTTACAACCCAAGTAACTCGGTCAAATACTGAAAGCTCTATGTGCTGAATTTACTTGCAGAAAATGGCACATAGTGTGGTGACATTCTTCCAGCAGTAGGGCAGATTAACCTTAAATATGCCTGTTTTATACACTGAATGCTAGGAAAAACAGCACAAATCATGTTTCGTGATCCATCGCACAGGGAAAAGGGATAGGTGGCCATGTCTGCCTGGTAAACTTCATAGTGCTTGAACCTTTCCAACGTCTGTTCCCCCCACCTGAAACATCGAGCAGTAAAGTGCTGTCCCTTTAATCTCCTGAAATAATTCACCTTTGCAACTGGTTGGATTCGGTTGACTGGGCAATATTCAAGGACTTGCTTTTGTAATACACTATGATTCTTACCAACTTCATAAGGAAATGTGTTTCTACCAAAACCATCCAAGTGTCACTTCACCAGAAGCCTTGGATGAACCAGGAGATTTGCAATCTACTGGGTGTCACAGTGGCGCAGCGGTAAAGCTGCTGCCTTACAGCGATTACAGTGCCAGAGACCTGGGTTCAATCCGACTACGGGTGCTGTCTGTACGGAGTTTGTAATTTCTCCCCGTGACCGTGTGGGTTTTCTCCGAGATCTTCGGTTTCCTCACACAAACCAAAGATGTACAAGTATGTAGGTTAATTGGCTTGGTATAAATATATAATTGTCCATAGTGTGTGTAGGATAGTGTTAATGTGTGGGGATCGCTGGTCAGTGTGGACTTGGTGGGTCAATGGGCCTGTTTCTGCGCTGTTTCTCCAAACTAAACTAAACTAAACTAAACTAAACTAAACTAAACTAAACTAAGCTAAACTAAACTAAACTGAGGACCAGATCTGCACAATTCAAGTCAGGTGATCCAGAGCCATGCAAGGTCCAGTTGTGACGTCCAAAAGGCCATCACAAACACAAAAACCCACTTCCAAACCAAACTGGTGGCTGAGACCAATGCTCAGCAACTGTGGCAGGGCTTGCACACTATCACTTCCTGCAAGGTTAATATCTCAAATGTATGCAATGCATCAGTCCTGAAAAGCTCAATGCTTTCTATGCTTGGTTCAAATGGGAGAAGAACGATGTATCTTCAAGGGCCCTCACAGTTACCAACGACCCTGTGATCTCAGTCTTCTATCTGATGTTAAAAGCATCTACTCCAGGGTGAACCTTTGGAAATTGATGGTGTACCTGGATGCATTCTCAAAGCCTGTGCAGACCAATTGGCAGAGTAGGCTAAGGCCTTTATTCCTTGGAGCTCAGGAGGATGAGGGATCATCTTATAGAGGTGTATAAGTTCATGAGAAGAATAGATAAGGTAAATGCACAGAGTCTTTTCCCCAGAGTAGGGGAATCAAGAACCAGAGGACATAGGGTTAAGGTGAGGTGGGAAAGATTTAATAGGAACACGACGGGCAACTTTTTTACACAAAGATGATCGGTGGATGGAGCAAGCTGCCGGAGGAGCTGGTTGAGGAAGGTACTACGACAACATTAAGAAGCAGTTAGACAAGTACATGGATAGGATAGATTTAGAGGGATATGGGCCAAACGTAGGCAGGTGGGACTAGTGTAGATGGGGCATGTTGGTCAGTGTGGGCAAGTTGGGCCAAGGGCCTGTTTCCACGCTGTATGACTCTCGATGTTACCAAATACTCTATCAAACTTCTAAAAGTGTGTGGTGTAGAACATATTGACTGGTGACATCAAAGCCTGGTGTAGTATTTCAAATGCTCAAGAATGAAGGAGGCTTCAGAAAGAGGCAGACATTGCCTGGTTCATCATGGGTACTGACCTCCCCGTCCTTGAACGGATCTACAGGAAGTGCTGCCTTAATAAGGCAACTCATATCATCAATGTCCCAAGCCACATTGGCCATGCTCTCTTCTCGCCCTTGCCATTGGGAAGAAAGTGCAGAAGCTTGAGAACCATTACCTCCAGGTTCAAGAATCACTTCTTCTCTTCAACCATCACATTCTTGAACACACTGCAAAATCCTAACTATAACTCTCCCCATCAGAACTGCCCCCTCCATCGACTCCTTTAAGTCCAGGCTCAAAACATATTTCTACTCCCTAGCGTTTGAGGCTCATTGAGGAGGCGCTGTGAACTGTTTGCGTGCTACTGTATGTTTTCATTTTTTTTTCTATTGGAACCTAATCAAATGTACAGCACTTTGGTCAACGTGGGTTGTTTTTAAATGTGCTATACAAATAAAATTGACTTGACTTGACTATCTCAGCTCCAAGCAATTACAGATATTCACTGTCGATGGACTGTGGTTGTTCCACATACGCAATTTTTTTTGTTGCATTATCATGGTCAAGTTTACTTTGAATATAGATTTCTTTATTTTTGTTGTTGCCTCAAAATGTTCCTGTAAAGCTACAGTAAGCAAGAATTTCATTATTTTGGTTCATATCCAGTGCATATGACAAACAAACACTTTTGAACTCCTGAACCCGTGATATTCTCCATGTGCATCTGGGAAATCTGCCTTGTGTTTTTGCGTGCTCGGGAGATTAATTCCAATATCAACCATTCTTGTTGCAATCAGATCCAGTTGCGTCCACAGAAGATCACAAAACAATAAGGAAAACCATCCCATGCATATGACCATTTGAGCAGAACTTTACCCTCCAGTCCTCAAAGGAGTTTCTCACTGATTCTAGGTGTTTCCTATCTACCTGAAATCGCATTGCTGTATCAATTATTCCCCTCTCACGGTCCACTCTCTTTTTAACGCAACCATTTATCCTTCTTACTATGCACAGGTTTTATTAGGGATTGCATTGAATTCTCAACAGTAAAAAACAATCAAGGGCCCAGGTGGATTTTTTAAATACTGACTGAATCTAATTCTATCCGCTTGACAGCCTAATGCACAGCTTCCTCCCTCCATCACCACTCCAGTCCCTTCTTAAATTTCTGTTGCGATTTTTAAAATCCATTCAAATTCATTGATTGTCCATCCCTAATTGCCCTTGAGAAGGTGGTGATGAGCTGCCTTCTTGAACCACTGCTGTCCTTGAGATGTGGATACACCCACAATGCTGTTAGGCAGGGATTTCCAGGATGTTGACCCTGCGATGCTGAAGGAGTGGCAATATATTGCCAATCCCGGATGGTGGGTGGCCTGATGGACAATTTCCAGGTGGTGATGCTCCCACTCTTTTGCTGTCATGGTCCTTCTAGCTGGTAGAGGTCGTAGATTTGGAGGGTGCTATCTGAGTAGTCTTGGTAAGTTGCTGCCCAATCTCTATTCTGTATTCTTATTGCTACTTAGCTAAAGAGGTTTATCCTCCCTTCCCCATTAGACATATTGACCCATTTTTGAGATGTTCTGTTGTATGTAAACCTTTATATTATCCTTTCCAATCAACATTTTGCATCATTGATATACCACTGTTAAATTAGCTTCCAGTGAAGCTATAAAGGTAAAGGGTATATGTGGCATTGAAGACAACTTTTATATTTATCCACCTAATTGATAGCATTACCATGCCTTGTTTATTCAGTGTTGGTAGCATTATAAATGGGTATTGATTGCTTGTGCTTGTATTGTGTCTTCATTGCTTGTAGCAGGGATTTTAAATTAAAGTAGAAACGCTGGGAATACCCAGCAGCTCAAGAGCAACTGTGGGGAAGGTTAATATTTTAGATCAATGAATGACTTGAAATATTAACACTCCACAGGTTCTCCCTGACCTCCTGGTTGCTTCAAGCATTTCCCATCTATTTCCTGGTATTTACAGGATGTTATTTCTGATTTTTAAGAGCAAGTTTGAAATTTAAAATTTATTTGTGTGACTTTTCAGGACTGCATCTATCCTTGCACAGCCTTTACAGAATCTTTTGGCACAATACCCCTGACAGAAGCCCTAAACCTTCTCATTGAAGGCTTGTATAAGCATCCTCTGCTTTTGTTTTGTCAGCAGGGACAGCACAGCTTAAACCCACACCCATCGCTGTTTGTCCATTTTCACTTGCTTGTCTTGAGACCATTGCATCAGTCGAAAGAATGTCTGTTGTCCAACACTGGGTGTGTTTTGACAGCATTTTGAGAATGTGGTTTGGAATTTGGCACCAATATAAAGGATATTAACAGGGCCAGCACTGTGCCTCGGACTTGATTTGTGCAGTCGCATTGTGTGAGCTCCCTTGGATTTGCAGTATGAATTACTTTCACAAAGCACTGCAATCTCCCAGACTCGGACCAGGAATCCTTTCGGCTACTTATGCACAAAGCGGATCTTCTGCATTTTATATTCTCCAGAATGAAGTAGCCAGGAGGACTTAATGTGTTTCTTTTTTAAAAACTTTTATCCATTAGTTTCTTTGTGAGTACAGCCCACAATTGTTGCACGGTTCATTAAATAGGGGAGAGACACCAGAAAGATTAATGGTGCGTACGCGTATGATGTTGGTCTCTTAAACATTTTGGATCGCTTCGGTGTGTGAGGGAGCTTTGACGGACAGCCCCTGTCAAGTGTGCAAATGGACAAAAAGCTTACTGATGGGCTTAAGGTTTGCTACAGAAATGGTGCAGAACAAACTTAACAAGAAGGCTTCAGAAGATCATTATGGAAGCACATAATGAAATAGTGCCTAGGGTTGCCTGGGTGGACATAATCCTAATCCCTGTCCCCACTCAGCTAGTCTCCATAAATCCACCATGAACCACTCAATATGTCCAATTTTGCCACTATTTCCATGGACCTGTAAGGAAGATATTTGAGTGTAAGAAAAATAACATTTTTTCCAATACCTTGAATGCTAATAATCAGAAGGATAGGGAAAAAAGATTTAACATTAAAAGACATTTAGAAAAAAAATCTCTCAAATTGTCCTTCAAAATTGCTGAGAGCACTACCCAGGAGATTAATTTTAAATTATTGCCAGTCCAGGATAATCTTGGATGGCCAATGACACCAATTATATTATATTCTTGATTGTCATCATTCTTAGTTCTGCTTTTTATTGAAGTTTTGCATAATTATGAAAGGTGTAATTATAAATGTGTTAATATGCACACTTTTATCTTGAAAACAAAGGTTGCACCTGCTGCAGTATTCCAATTATCCATTTTCTCTACTATTTCCCACCAATTTTGAAAAACAAAACCAATGCATACACTCTGCTAATACCAGTACCACCTGGCTGGGATTAATCAGCAGAGAAAAAAGATTCATTTCAAATGTATTTGATTTGCAATGTGCTTTTCTCCATTCCAGCACCCTAGTGTGTCAATATTTGGAAGACCAACATTTGGTGATTTTCAATTATTTACCCAATTCTATTATTCACTGTGGTAAGAGGGATTACATTATGATAAATCATGGCACTTCCTCTCCACTTCCATTACCGCTCATCCATCTGCGTCATGTTATTATACTACATTTATTTTACACACTCTTTCACGAGAGAAAACCCAGATAGCATGCAGAATAAGGTTGGGTTTACATGCATTGGTGATGACAATTCTAGATCAGGACACCACCAGCATTCAGAGATTCACTGCCATGTTTCATGACAATTGGAACAACTTAAATTCATGCTTTGTCGACTTCCAATGTGCATTTGCAATATGCATTGAAATCCGGTTAATAAGCACGTTTCTGTGACAGTACCATTAATATGCCTCATTGAATCAGTTGCAGTAGTACCAGGTTCCAACGCCCAATGCTTTTTTTCCTAATGTGTTGTACTCCGTATTTATATATTTTGAAATCTCTTTGTAATGGGTTATGCTGCAGTTCATCAGATATTGTAAGTGGATATGGTGAGGAGTGCAGGAGTTGACACCATTTTCTGTCCATAGTTGTTTCCATCCAGGTTGTTTCATGGTATCCTTATCATCAGCAGTATTATTATCATAATCATAGCATAATTAATGATAACCCAGCCATGACAGCAAGGAAGAAATTCTGAATTTAGGGCCAGGAAGTAAAATAGCAACCTCCTGAATAAGATCTGAACCAAAGTGATGATTGGTTGACTAAATAAAACTATTGTAATGATAGAAATGATGGAGGAAACATCTAAATAGCCAAACTGGAACATTCCGTGAATGATTAATTACCCTAATGGTTGTAGATCCATCTTTTCTCATGAATTGTTTAACGTAATCGAATCCGTGCCAGGGGGGATTGCAATGCTCTGTAGCATTTTCAAATTAATTGTTTTATACCTTGACAAGTAGGAGTGACCCTCTGCCCTGCCACTTACACTCCTCCCTTCCCACTGCCACAGGCAATGAACCTTCCTCTCTAATTTACATTATCCCTACCACACCTGTCAGCCCATTCCAATCTCTGTGCTAGTATTTAGGTACCTGCTTATTCTGGTCCTGGTATTCTGCCCATCTCCACCTTTTCCACCTCTCCAGACCTCTATAGAAAACAACAATAAAAAATTATATTCAACTAGCCCATTTTCATGCTATTATTCTCTTTGCACTCCATAATGTACTTGTGTTTGGCTTCATTGTACTCATGTAAAGTATGATTTGATTTCGCACAAATGACAGCTTTTTACTGTATTTCAGTACAATATGATAATAAACCAGAAAAAACAAACAAAAATAAACCCAACATCAATTGTGAGACAATATCTGATATGGAGTCACTGTTTTGGCCTATTCACGCAGATATTTTGTATCCCATAACTTGATACACAACCAGATAATCGGGTCTTTTAATAATGCTGTTTGAGATATTACTTGGCTGAGATATTTGCATATATATTGACCAAAATATTTGAAGGTTCTACAAAGACATTTGTGGTATATATGGCTGAGATAATTTAGACGTATATTGGCCAAAATATTTGGTATATCTTGACAGTCACCGTTGAAATATTTGAGGTACATTGGCCAAGACCTTTGAAGGTATAATTAACAAGATGCTTGAGTGAATATATTGATTGAGAAATTTTAAATATATATTGATAAGACATTTGAGGTATATACTGCCCGAGACATTTTTTGAGTAAATATTGACAAGAAATTTGTGGGCCTATGGAGACAGACAAGTCTGCAGATGTTGGAACCCGGAGCAAAAGACAAACTGCTGCATGAACTCAACGGATCAGACAGCATCTGTGGAGGGAAAAGGATAGTTGACATTTAGGTCAAGATCCTTCATTTGGACTGGTCCAAAGCTTGGGTCTTGATCCAAAATATCAACAAGTATACATTTCTCTCCACAGATGCTGCCGGACCCACTGAGTTTGTCCAACGCTTTTATTTGCATTTGAGGTAGAAAATTGACTAGAAGTTTGAAGTATATATTGACAAGTAGTTTGAGGGTAAATATTGACTGAGACAAGTCTCAGCTCTTACTTGAATTGTAGCCTCTCTATGTCAGTCTGGAATCTTGGTTAATCACCTCATTTGAAAGCCAGCACCCTGTGTGGAAGTGCCTGTTTACACACTATGTGTTCTGACCCTTGCCATAGGAGTCATACTCTCCTGCCTCACCAGCAGGAGTGACGCTCTCTGCCCTGACCAACTCAAAATACTAATGCTGGCTTTTAATTTTGAACAACTATTCCCGTGTTTGTTTACTTGACATTCTCCTGTGCCTTTGTATCAGTCTCGTTTTCTTTGGTTAGAAGTGCCTTGAGGTGAAAAAGCAATCAATGTGACCAAGCGATGTAAGGAGGATATGAGGTGCTGTCAAATTTACATCAAGACCAATAGTAATAGAGGGATCTTCCTTCATTTTGTTGGGGATGTAATAAACTGTGAAGAATGGGGAAATATGCATCAATGTTTAGGACACGTTTAATCAATATTTAATTATCATGTGCTGAGCCATTGATATGATGGATGCTATTTATAAACCAATCATTCTTACTTGTGTGGATGATGCAGACACCAACCTGTATGAGAGGGAACAACAGGTTAATTGTTTGCATTGTAATAAAGACACATTTACATCCCTTTGTTGAATCCAACGCATCTGCTATTTTTCTATTTTGTCACAATGGCATGAGCAAACCAAACATTGAGCACAGGTTTTGTTTATTTCCATCACTTCTCACAGTGTGCACACTGACAGATTGAGACAGTTAAGCATCATGAAGTTATGTAGGGAGCATGATGCTGGCTTGCAAGAGGTAACTGTCCTCTCGACAGACAGGCAATGTACTTTTTGTTGCCGCATTGTATCTTCAAACCATTACTGTATTAATACAATCAACGGAAATGACAGCGGTGGTTTATTTAATTAACAAGGTTGGAAGGTCTGGATTGAAAGGAGGGCATACAAAATGGCACATGCCATCACATTGCTTTCATATATATTAGTTGTTACACCGACATAAACATGTATTATCAATTTATACACTGAATTGGCTGTTAATGAAATCTTGGCCAGCCAGTCATTTAGCATCATGCAGCTCCAGATTTAATCAACCAGAGATCTACATGTCAGATGAAGTGCACATGACAGACACATTTGTTGGAAAGAAGCTGAGGCAACTGTCAGAGCTGTTAAGATCACTGAAAGAATGCAGGCAGAACAGTAGTGATGTCAAGTCTGGCACTGTTTCACGCAGAAAACATTTACAACTGCATATTTTTGGAATGGTGTTTATTCTTAAATGTTTTGCTTGGATTAGGCCTGTGGCATGGTGGGAGGAAGTGGAATGTTGAGTTATTGGAAACTCAAAATTATGGTTGAAGTGAGACTTGTATTTATCAGGTCTCGGCTCCATCAGTCAGTATGGTACAAACAAGGTGCAATCAGTTCACAAACACCACACAGTAAATGGCAAGGCTCTGGTGAACGTTAGAGAGCAGAGGGCTCTAGGAGTCCATGTGCATAGTTCATTGTAAGTGATTTCAGAGGTAGATAGGGTGGTCAAGAAGGCTCTCGGTACATTGGTCTTTATCAGTCAGGGTATTGCTATTGAGGGCGTGCAGCGTAGGTTCACTAGGTTAATTCCCGGAATGGCGGGACTGTCATATGTTGAAAGGCTGGAGCAATTAGGCTTGTATACACTGGAATTTAGAAGGATGAGGGGGGATCTTATTGAAACATATAAGATAATTAGGGGATTGGACACATTAGAGGCAGGAAACATGTTCCCAATGTTGGGGGAGTCCAGAACAAGGGGCCACAGTTTAAGAATAAGGGGTAGGCCATTTAGAACGGAGATGAGGAAGAACTTTTTCAGTCAGAGAGTGGTGAAGGTGTGGAATTCTCTGCCTCAGAAGGCAGTGGAGGCCAGTTCGTTGGATGCTTTCAAGAGAGAGCTGGATAGAGCTCTTAAGGATAGTGGAGTGAGGGGGTATGGGGAGAAGGCAGGAACGGGGTACTGATTGAGAGTGATCAGCCATGATCGCATTGAATGGCGGTGCTGGCTCGAAGGGCTGAATGGCTTACTCCTGCACCTATTGTCTATTGTCTATTGTCTATTGAGTATAGAAGTTGGAATGTTATGTTACAGTTGTGCAATAAATCAGTGAGACCACATTTAGAGTATCGTGCTCAGTTTTGGTCAACCTGCTAAATAGAAGGTACTTTAAAGTCACGTATGCCTCAGTACAGTGAAATTCCTTTTTTGCATACAGTTCAGGAACAAGCCTACTAGATATTAGGCGCAATCATACAGTTTAAGAGTGTAAAATAGTAGCGGTATTTCAACTTCGGTGGATGAGGCTGTGTGAGCCTTAGCCCAATCGTATCTGGTACTCTATTTGTGTGTGGATGGTGCCTCACCTGGAAACTGAGGTGCCAAATCATGTCGGATTCAGACCAGACTTGTGCCACGGCAGATGCTATGTCGGGTGCGTGGTAACCCTGTCTCTGGCTTCTGCTGATCTATGGCTCCAGAATGGGCAAGTTTGTAACTTCCCAGAACTGCTGTCCCAGGTGGTGCTGAACCTGGAAATCAATGGGAACATTAACTAAGAAGTTGAGAACATACTCTGCTTCCTTGCCCAGTTTACATTCTTTAAACTCACTGGCATAATAGACAAACTAATGTAGAACAAGCAGATTATTTCATCACTCACTGTGCATAGCAAACCGAGGAATTTGCTGCCTAATTTGATTTAGCACGTGGGTAGTGTTGATAAATAAATGCAATTTGTTATGAACAGCCTAAATCCATTTAGTTGTGATAAGGCTCCTAATTCAAAAGCAATTGCTCTTAAATTGACTGCCTAGCTTAAAGAAACAGCCGAAGAGCTAGAGCAAGGTGAAGAAATAAAGGCAGCACGGTGGTGGAGTTGGTAATGCTGTTGCCTCACAGCTCCTGAAACCCTGCTTTAGATCCTGATGTTTGGTGCGGCCTTGTGTGGGGATTACACATTCTCCCCGCGACTGCATGGGTTTGCTACTCATGTCCCCAAGAGCCCTCATGTGTGTGTGGGTGGCAGGAGAGTCAGAGGTAGGAAAATAAGTGTGGGGGTGGGGGGGATTAATGGGTTAAATGACCTAATTCCATGTTGTAACAAATACAATAAATTTACATTGGGGAAATGTCAGCTTTTTGGGTTTTCTTGGGCAGTTTTTTTGGTGTTGTGGATTACCTTTCCTGAGTTCTCTGCATGTGTTTGATAGGGCACCACTGAAGGAGCTTGATACACCCATAGACTATTATGTACTGAATAGGACATCCTAGCGATGGTGGTCAAAGTACACCAGACTCAGGAAAATTTGTGCAGGGGGAAGTCTTACCTTCTGTCCAACCTTTGCTGTATCTTCGCATCATAGAGTCAGCACCCATGTTGCCACCATGACTAAAGTCTGTGATGCCAGAGAACTAATGGATAACAATGGAAACAGGTCTGTGTCGACCATCAACCATTCATTTATACTTATCCCAATTCATTCTTCCCACATTCGGATTTGTAAAAATGGCATAGACATGGTGTGCCTGTGTCGTACGACTCTTTGGCACCCCCATTTGTTCCCACCTGACTTTTTCACTAACCTATGCAACCAGTGGGCAATTAACCAACCAACATTCACGTCTTTGAGTTGAGGAAGGAAACTGGAGTTCCCTGACAAAATCCATGTGCTCACAGGGAGAACAGACAAACAGTACCTGAGGTCAGGATTGAACTGGAGTTTGGAAGCTATGAGGCAAACGGTTCCACTGGCTGCACCACTGTGATTCCCCAATTCTGGGATTGTTTGAGGTGACATGAGGCGATTTGTAATTCAATTCTAATTATACTGCACTTGTCTTGTGAATGCATCACACTGACATTGAGCGCCTTAGTCCAGTGTTTCACTCGAAAGTAGCAATATCCCTCACTTAAGAGACTGAAGTATGAGCAGAATATTTTGGCTATTGAAAGCTGTGTGGCCATCTTGAATGATCTTTTACCTCTGTTCCATTTTCCTGCTCTCCATCTAAATTCATTGGCTGGTTATCGACATTCCTCGAAACTCAACCCAGGGAAACATTTCCAGATTTTCACCATGAAGATAGGCTGTAATGCCAGGGACAGTAAAACCTGTATTAATGTAGGGAGAAGATGCCTTGGGAAGGATATTTATTTCACAAAATGCTGGAGTAACTCAGCAGGTCAAAATCCAATGGCTTGGCATCTGGCTCATTCACTAGAACATTAAGTCCTCCATATCCACAGACCTATTTTCGTCTCCTCTGCATATTCAAGGTTGGTTGTATGTTGCTGGGAATGTGGGCTGGGTGTACGGCTGATGTCTGGGCTGAGTTGAAACGCTCGAGGTCAGATAGATCGGTAAGAAAAGCCAGCCAGCTAATGCCCGCATTGAGGATTTCCAGTGTCATTCCTTCCTGCCTGTCCTTCACTCTGCTATTTCTTCTGATGGGCTTGACCTGCCAGTGGGACAGGACGTACCCACGGCAGCTGGTGGAGGAGAGCGGCCTTTGAAATGTCTGATTTGGTGGATCTTCTATGTTCGTCGCTTATTTGAGTTTAAGGGAAACGGGAGGCACAGTGCCGGTGAGTTTCAGCTTGTCTGCTTCAGCCAATCGAACACGCCCAGTCCACGTGCCAGCTCCTCCCAGCTCAAATCACAAACTTGCACCTTCCTGACCTCGGGCGTTTCAACTCAGCCCAGATATCAGCCGTATATCGTAGACATGGAGCTACATCCCTACAGGATGCTTTTCTCTTAACAGTAATGCCCCAGTGGTTATATGATCTACAGGCAACATCATTCTGATAATATTATAGGCAAAATGGAAAGGATTGTTTGATCATGTATTTTTGTACGTATCAATGGAAGAGATTGCCTTGTCAGTTTCAAAAGCAAATCTCTTAAGTGGCTCTCTCTGTGAATCATCAGCCTGTGATGGTGTCCTTGGTAAACTTGTTCAGTTTGCTGTGTAAATGTGTTTATTAACGTTTTACACATATTTATCTTAATAAGAACAATTTTTATTTCGTACCTCAATTTTTATGAATTGGGTAAGGATGAATCTTTCTTACCTGAACTGCTGTAATGCAGGATGCTTTGTACATCTTCAACTCCCTCTAAACTCCGTGATTCATAGGAACATTTATTATACTACTGTGTGACATAGCAAAAGTGAAATAAAAGATTATAGTTGGATATTAATTCAAGTAAGATCCACCAGTCCATAAAATCTGCTTGTCTGGCATCATTAAATTTTCAAAGATGCCAGATTATTTAGATTTTGTTGTATTTTGATATAATTGCCAAATCCTAGGTGCAGGGACTAGTTTGATATAAGAAAGACATTTTGACAATTTGTTGCAAAAGCTTGAAAATTAGTTAATGCAAGCATTTGGCAGAGGGAAAATAATCTTTAATACCTAAATATTTTGTAAGTGGACTGTTCTATCACATGGTCCATTAATTACATCCTCCCAGTAGAGCAGTAATGATTCTAATCCATCGGTCATCTAGTTTAACTACACCTGTCATAAATAGCAAGTAATTTGCATAGATAATTATGCTAATTTGCACATGATCAATGTTACACATGAGAAGCGTATGAAAGGTACAGTCTTTTGCTGGTGTTGACAGTTTTGGATTCAGACCAGTTGTATAATGACAGGTAATTGTGTTTTGTTTCTGATGTTGCAATCTAGACTTTTATTGCTCTGTGAAGGCAATTTACTTTATAATACAATCACGGAGGATGAGTAATAATTGCTTGAAATATGAAGTAGTCTCACTTTCTGCAAAATAACAAATCAAGCATTACTATGTGAATTACTCTGAACTCACTTTGTTCAGAAAATGAAACTGTGCATGATGAAGGGCAATCTCTCCATAAAAATCACAATACCTGAGAACAGAAAGTGCTGGAAATACTCCACAGATCAGGTAAGCTCTGCGAAAGAGAAACAGAGTTAATGTTCCAGACCTATGACTCTTCATCAGTTTCTGTCTGCACAGGTGCTGACTCACCAGCTGAGGATTTCCAACATTTTTGATTTCTAATAACTTTGAACACTGCCATTGAGTTCACACCAAACATCAAGCACCCATTTACACAAACCCGACATATCTCATTTCACTCTCCATCAACCTCTCTCCCCTCCCGCCCAGATTCAACCACTTACCTACACATTAGGGGTGTTTAAAAGTGGGATGCAGTAGGAAACTGGAGGCAAGCCACTGAAACCAAGAAGCAAATGCAAAGTCCACCTGGACAACAACAGAGGCCCAGATTGAAAGTGGTTAACTGGAGCTGTGAGGCAGCTGCTCCACTATCTGTGCCACCCTGCTGCCCACTCTGATTTGGACCACACTGCATCAGCATAATTTTAGATCGTCTTGTCCTTGGAAAGGTGCAGTTTTTATGGCACTAACATTTTAATTAATGCTTACTGTGCAGTGCAAGATAATTGTGCTGTCATTTGTCATTGCATTACCTTCTGATGGGATGAATGATGATGATTCTGTGAGTTTCATAGGACAGATAACTATGAGTATCCAGTGCCTTGCAGTCAGCTGTCCAGAAGGGTCATGACATCTGAACTTTGGCACCTCTACATTGAAAGGAATGTGCTTCATCTGAAGTGCCATCTCTGTTGTAATGTAGGAACCAAGACAGCCAATTAGTACATAGCATGCTCCCATTTAGAGTCATAGAATCATAGTGATACAGCTTGGAAACAGGCCATTCGGCCTAACTTTCCCACAACACTAGTCCCACCTGGTCCATATCCCTCCAAATCTGTCCTATCCATGTACTTGTCTAACTGTTTCTTAAACATTGGGATAGCCCCAGCCTCAACTACCTCCTCTGGCAGCTTGTTCCATACACCCACCATCCTTTGTGTGAAAAAGTTACCACTCAGATTCCTGTTAAATCTTTTCCCCTTCACCTTAAACCTACTGTATCTGTCTATTCCCTACACAGGTGCATCCTGACCCACTGAGTTCTTCCAGCATTTTGTTTTTTGCTCAAGATTCTAATATCTGCAGAGTGTATCAGACTAAAAATTATGCCTTTGAAAAGCAAAGAACATATGCCTCAATCATTTGAAATGTAATGTAATATCAAAATGAGATTCCACTCCTTGTTTTATCATGCTGTGAAAATGGCTTATTTTCCTCCCACCCAGACTATCTTGGGATCTTCAGAGAATTGGCCTCCACTGCCCTCTGAGGCAGAGAATTCCACAGATTCACAACTCTCTGACTGAAAAGGTTGTCCTCATCTCCCTTCTAAATGGCCTACCCCTTATTCTTAAACTGGCCCCTGGTTCTGGACTCCCCCAACATTGGGAACATGTTTCCTGCCTCTAATGTGTCTAACCCCTTAATAATCTTATATGTTCGATAAGATCCCCTCTCATCCTAAATTCCAGTGTATACAAGCCTAGTCGCTCCAATCTTTCAATATATGACAGTCCCGCCATTCCAGGAATTAACCTAGTAAACCTATGCTGCACGCCCTCAATAGCAAGAATATCCTTCCTCAAATTTGGAGACCAAAACTGCACACAGTACTCCAGGTGCGGTCTCACTAGGGCCCTGTCATCTTAGAAAGTTTAGCTGGTAATAAAGGAAGAACTTAAGTGATCTTACACCAACACTTAGAGCACGGCTTCGAACTGCACTATCCAAGATGTTTTAATCAGAGGATTAGAAAGCAACGGGTCTTGGAAATTGAGCTGGATACACTTTATCCAAAGATCCTAAAATAATAGGAATAGAAATGTACAGAGCAGCTCGTTGTGAGTTGTCTAAAATAAAAGGGAGAAGCAGTGCAGGGGACACTCAATGCTTTGGAACTCTTGATTAGTACGGGTGTTAGGGGCTATGGGGAGAAGGCAGGAGAATGGAGTTGAGAGGGAAAGATAGATCAGCCATGATTGAATGGCGGAGTAGACGGTCTAATTCTGCTCCTATCACTTGTGAACTTATGAACTTCCCAGCTCCCTGATTTTGCACTTGGGGGTTGTGATACTGTAGGAAGACCACCTCACTTCTGTTGGTTAACTTGGAAGTATGCTACTTTGGCTATGCGAGGTGATCTTTGTTACATTCTGGCACATTTTTGGAATTTACTTGCTATACATAGAGTTAGGTTTGACTACTTTGGGCTGGTCTCATAAATAGTTTATCAACATATAAAGTTCTTCTTGATAGGCTGATCCTGAAGTATAAAATGTATGGGATACATGGTGACTTGGTAGTTTGGATTCAAAGTTAGCTTACTCTGAGAAGACAGGGGGTATTGATGGAACTGTATTATTATGACTGTAAATTCATGACCCGTGGTGTTCCACATGGATCAGTCCTGGGACCTCTGTTGTTTGTGATATATGTAAGTCTAGATGGGCTAGTAAATAAGTTTAAAAATGATAGATTGGTGGAGTTGTGGGCAAGAAGAACAATGTCAAAAGATGTGGCAGGATATAGGTCAGATACAGATATGATGGGAGAAATAGCAAATGTAGTGTAATTTGGGCAAGTCTGGGGTGTTGCACTTTGGGAGGTCGAATGTAAGGGGAAAGTGTGCAGTTAATTGCAGGACCCTGGTAACAGTATGTAAGGGTGTGAAAGTCACATCTGGTGAGAATGCAGCATCAGACTCTTCCTCCATCGGCTGGCAGGCCTGAAACCCAAAGAATTAAAACGTCAAAGAGCAGGTTGCAGTGGGAAGCATTGAGATTACTCCCTGGAGTGTATGGGCTGAGACAAAATGCCAGAAAGGTGTGAATCAGCCATGCTCAGCCCTTAACCAGTGACCATGGCCACTCGCTGCCCCTTCCATGGGAGACAATACACATCAATGCCTCTGCTTCCCATCAGTGTCGGCTTGCTGCTTTGCATTTTGCAGCACCTCTTCTGCAAAGGAAATGCCTGAAGAGGGCCTTACATGGTAGTTGGAGAACATGACTGCCTTGATCGCGCAGCTTTCAGAGTGAGCTGCGGTTGCCCATATGAGCTTTGTAATAGTGATGAGTATTGTGAAGTGTCCTAATTGGAGGGAACTAATTGATTAATGTTTCTGCACTGAGGTACGGGGAAATGTCAAATATTTAGGATGAGAACAGTGGTCTTCACTTGATAATTCATCAGATCATTAACATCCCCCAGGCACTGCAGCTATGCATTGCTCCTGGTATTGACCTCATGGGCAATCTCCTCCCTTTGCCTTCCCATCAGATCCCTGTGTGTCTTCCAGCTTCCTGGTGTATTAAAGATGCCCCTTCTATCACTCCCTTCCTCCACCAACAAAATCATTGAAATGCACGTCCATGTTTTTTGTGCCTCACTCACATGAATGGTACAGTTCACAAAACAATTCTTGCAACAATATCCATCCCCTGATAGACACAAAATGCTGGAGTAACTCAGTGGGTCAGGCAGCATCTCTGGAGAGAAGGAATGAGTGATGTTTTGGGTCAAGACCGGGTTTCGACCTGAAACGTCACCCATTCCTTCTCTCCAGAGATGCTGCCTGACCCATTGAGTTACTCCAGCATTTTGTGTCTATCTTTGATTTAAACCAGCTTCTGCAGTTTTCTTTCCTAAACATCCATCCCCTGTTTAGAATGAACAAGCCTGAACTCGTATTAATATCAGTTTATCCATTGGCTCATAGTGTGGATTTGGTGGGATTTCTTTGCTTTTGTCTGAGCTATGCTTTTTTAAAAGCCCAAGTGTCCTATATTTCTTCATAACTCTCTTATCCACTGGTCCCGTGGCCTTCAAAGATCTGTGAAAGTGTACCTCTGCCTCTCATTATTCTTGCACTCCTCTCAAAGCAATGCCATGGTGATTATGTGCCCTCTGTGTTTTTCTCAACATGCATCACTGCATCAAATTGCATTTACCAGTATGCCTGCTCATTATGCCAGTCAATCTATCTCCCCCTGTTTGCCACTGTGATGTTATTTACTGCATCACAAAGCCTTGTATCATAAGCCAGCTTCAACACCTTTCCATATGTGTTAAATTAAATAACCAAAACAATGGCTCGCAGTCCAAACTCTGGGGGAACCACAGCACATATTTCTCTTTGGCCAAGAAACCATACATTCATGCTTATTTTCTACCTCCCATCACTGAGTGAATTATAGGCACCACTGTTCCTGTACTAGAAGAATGTGGGTGATATCAATGAAATACACAAGAGAGCTTCCCATAGCAGATGCAGGCATGATGTTTTCCATGTTTAAAACAAGGGGCCAGCTTTTTAGGATTGAGTTGGGAAGAAATATCTTCAACCGAAGGGGGAAGAATCTTTGAAATTTTCTATCCAAGTGGGCTGTGGAGGCAAAGTAGCTGAAGATATTCAACATAGAGGTAATGTGCAAGGAAGTGGCACTGAAGTAAAAGCAGAAATGACTATTGAATAGCGGAGCAGTAATTAGTGGCTGAATGGCCGACTCTTGCTTGCATTTCTTAAGTTTGTTTGTTGCAAGTATGAATTTCTCTTCTATTAAAAATTCTGTTATGTGGTGCTGTACCAAATGTCTTCTGAAAGTACAAATGTACATTATGCCGTTTCTTTAATCTTTGCTCCTCCATTAGTCAAGTGAATCAATCATGATTTGCTTTTAGATCACAGATGGGGAGAGATATGATCTGACGAATTG